>NC_134844.1:22655122-23024622 GCF_965363235.1 Mytilus galloprovincialis
CCATTCAATCACAATATTAAGGGGGAAAACTCAGCCTAAATCTTCAATGTCATCAGGGGCGGATGCAGGAATTTTCGAAAGGGGGGTGCTAACCCAGGGCACCCAGGGCAAAGGGGGGGTGCAAAACATATGTCCCGATACAAATGCATTGATCGGCAAAAATAAAGGGGGGGTGCGCACCCCCGGAACCCCCCCCCCCTTGGATCCGCCACTGGTCATCTCTTCCTTTTACTCTTTTATTCTTAATTATAAAGAAAGGTTGGACTGCACACCTTTTTTTCAGATTATAAGGATAAGGTGCTTTTAAACAGGCAAATGATGAATCCTGGACTTAACAGTTGTGTTATAAACACAAAGACAGATAATATCATATCACCTAATCATATGTGTTATCAAAAAAAGAGAGCATAATCAGGCAGTGTAATAAAAGCACTGAGGGAATTTACCTTAGAAATATAGTCAGGAACCATGATAATGAGATCATACTAAGCAGTCCTAAAACTTGTAATTTCTGGTGAAGCGTTGGTAAATTGTCCTTGACTAGTTCTTCGAACACACCTGGAGAGATAATACATATAAAAATTTAAACAAAAGTGATTTCTCATACAAAAAATACATCTTTTACAAATTCTGTATTTTTCTTGTATGCAAGAAGTCTTTACATCGTACACTTATGTACATATCTTGTTTTTCTTTATCTTTATTATATACAATGTTTACAAACACATCATTGTATTCTACTAATTCAAATATTATGGAAGTGATTAACAAGTTAGGTTCATACTTACTTTGGTCAATAAGAGCTCCTACCACTTTGGTATTATAATAATCAGGTAACAGTCTCTCACATATAGCAGTAAATAACCAGAAAGCCTCTTCCTCACTTGTATATAGTAGTAACACACTGGTAACTATGTTCATACTTACTTTGGTCAATGAGAGCTCCTACCACCTTGGTATTATAATAATCAGGTAACAGTCTCACATATAGCAGTTAATAACCAGAAAGCCTCTTCCTCACTTGTATATAGTAATAAAACACTGGTTACTATGTTCATACTTACTTTGGTCAATTAGAGCTCCTACCACTTTGGTATTATAATAATCAGGTAAAAGTCTCTCACATATAGCAGTTAATAACCAGAAAGCCTCTTCCTCACTTGTATATAGTAATAAAACACTGGTAACAATGTTCATACTTACTTTGGTCAATTAGAGCTCCTACCACTTTGGTATTATAATAATCAGGTAAAAGTCTCTCACATATAGCAGTTAATAACCAGAAAGCCTCTTCCTCACTTGTATATAGTAATAAAACACTGGTAACTATGTTCATACTTACTTTGGTCAATGAGAGCTCCTACCACCTTGGTATTATAATAATCAGGTAACAGTCTCACATATAGCAGTTAATAACCAGAAAGCCTCTTCCTCACTTGTATATAGTAATAAAACACTGGTTACTATGTTCATACTTACTTTGGTCAATTAGAGCTCCTACCACTTTGGTATTATAATAATCAGGTAAAAGTCTCTCACATATAGCAGTTAATAACCAGAAAGCCTCTTCCTCACTTGTATATAGTAATAAAACACTGGTCACTATGTTCATAGCTTGACAATAACCTGCAATAAACATACTAAATATAGTACATGAAATAAACGCTATATAAATTTTGTGCGTACTAGTGCTTTCAGGATTTACCTTCATCAGGAACTCTTTTATGAGGTTAACATTTTAAAATTGTCTGGATGTGCATAAAAATAGGTACAAAGTACATAATTCTTGGGAAACACCAAGAATACAGATGTAGATAACACAAATAAAGAAACTATCAATTAAAATTTCTACTCCCTCATTTAAAGTTAACCTCAGATGGATTCAACTATTCATTATTGTGTTCCTTTTGGTGATAAAGTCCTTTACATAATCATGAAGTAATAAATCCTTGGCTACTTAGTTTTGGTGATTGAGCTTTCCTATATCAATGGATGTTTTTTTACAATATTTATCCGATATTATGCAACTTCCCAATAGACTACAGCATTTACTGGATTAGTAATAACATGAGCAACATGTTGGGTGCCACATGTGGAGCAGGATCTGCTTACCCATCCGGAGCACCTGAGATCACCCCCACTTTTTGGTGGGGTTTGTTTAGCTTAGTCTTTAGTTTTCTATGTTGTTTCCTGTGAACTATTATTTGCCTTTTTTTTTAGCCATGACGTTGTCAGTTTATTGTTGATTTATAAGTATGACTGTCCCTATGGTATCTTTCACCTCTCTGTACATATGTTATACAATACAAACCTATGGTTGGGTTCCTCCATGCATAACTTGTCAATACCCTCCTGAGGGCCCCTATACCACAGTCTGACTGGAAAGCTGGATGTTCTGGTAAAGATCTACAAATAGAACAGTAAATAATAATGCCATACTCTTTTTCATATCGTTGATTTTCTCTTGCAAAAACATTCACAATTTAAAATGATTAACATATGGTACCTCTAGATGTCTTTATTTTTGATAAATTATGGTGGCTGTCTCATTGAAGTTTAACCATATTTATTATCAATTCAAACATCACACTATAAATTTAACTGTTTTACTTTTAAATACCCCTCCCATTATTTTTTTTTGGAAAGGAGGAGGGGCAAATAGGTATATACATTAATGGGTCTGTCTGTTTGTCTGTACTTCTTTCTGTCTGCCTGAGTTTCTGTCTATGTAAGTGCAATTCAAACTACACAGTTCCCGGGGATGTGCATAAAGAATATATGTCCTACCTGTTAAGGGGAGACAATCAAGCTTCAATATGTTGTTATAATCTATGAAATAGCAAGTTCTGTCCTGATAATGGCCTGACAATTACACTTTATTTCTACATCATTCAGATAATAAAATAAATCAAATGACTTCACAGTTTTATGCCCTTATGCAAAATAAATGTTTATGTGTGTCCATTCTTAATATATAATTAGTATACCTGTGTAAATCTCTTTCTATTTCATCTGTAGCTAGACTGTACTTTCCTGAGCTCTGTTCTACTAAACTGGCATAATATCCTGGATGTGTAGCCATCTAAAAACAAAACAGTCAGAACTGAAGGTTCATAACGACTTATCTTACATTTGATTCATACCATACTAAATTTATGATACAGTCAAACCTTTATTAAAATTTCATCATAGGAATTGCAAAAAGTGACTGTGCAAGAACTGGGGCTTTTTAATAGAGGTTTCACTAATTTGAATTCCCACTTTGCCTCTGGCCTGGAATCTCAGCAAATTGTTTAAGTGTTTTCAATTGGTAGAGTTACAATCATCCGTGCAGTGAAATAAAGTATGATGGATTCCAGTTGTATTGACTGATAAAAGAGTACAAGGAATATATACGTATTCACCTTAAACTGTGCGATCTCAGTTCCAAACCAGTTAGCTTAACAAAGCTATAGTGTTGTGGTTGCAAAATGAATATTATTCACACAAGATATTTTGTGTATTAATATAGTACCACATGACATTATGTAATACAATAAGTTCAGTGTCTCTGTGTGTACCTCATTTATAGCTCCAGAAAATAACAGCCATATTTCTCCTCTGTATTTCTCTGGCAGACCTTTCAATACTAAATCTTGTGTCTTATGTGTTCTGTACATGCAAACACCCCTGGTTAAAATAAAGATACATGTTTGTAATTTAGACTTGATATATCATCATATAGGGTCCTTTTATTACAGCATTTCATTTTAAGATAATTGTGGGGATAAGCATATCACATAAACAACTAAAGGGTTTGTCTTAAATAAATGACCCTAGTGTCAAATTTTTATGAAGACCAGCAAATTTAATCATTAATTGTAAGAATAAGAGGTTCTAATGTACTTTTAACAAATCTGTGGTGGAAACCAATAACTAGAGGTGAAGGGTCCTTGTCAGATATACTTGAACTTACAACATGTAACACTGTTCAAAACTCAATTATTTATTCTATTGAGGATTATTATATTTTCAAAGATCTTTTTAGAATTCATAGTTTTGCCAAAGTCTGTATATATACAAGCCTATAGAATATTTGTACTTAATTGAAAAAAGATAAATTCATGGTTTATCTATACTATAGAAATTAACCAAAATTGCATCCCACGAATAATAATAAATCTATTCTACAGTAGCAAATATTCCTTGTGAGTATAATGCTGAATTCACATGTAATATCAATAGACAACTTTCAAGTTCAATGCATTTCCATCAAAAACTTTGGTTTTAGTAAACATCACTCTTGCGTTTAGATGCGTCATGACTTCCGTTTCAATGTTGAGCGAGTGGTTGAAAAGCTATATATTGCACGAATTATTAGGCAAATTAAATTCTCATAATTGACAATCTGCATCGCTGTCATTAGGGAACTGTGATTAAGTACCAAAGTTTATTTCTAGTTTATCCTGCAAAATGACTATCACTAAGATGCTTGATGAACATTTATAGGGCAGGAAGGCGAGCCCCTCTATCTGGTAAATGACGTCACAAAGGCGTGTATAATTGAAGAGTTTTTTCCAGTGATGGATGAACTGGAAAGTGGTCTATTCGAATTAGTTTAATTTGCATGCGAAACGTTTTACATCCTTACGTCAATTTTAATTCATTTGCAATGTGTATCGAATTTGATTTACTGTCCAAATGACATTAACTTTTAATTTGTATTAACAAAATGGTATTTCTAATGCGAATTGGATAATTTGATTTAGCTAATTTTAATCAATTCGAATTAAGAGAGAAGAGTGTGTGAACATATTAGCGAATTCAATTCCCATTCGATTCAAATCAAATTCAAATTAAATGTATGTATGAACGAGGCATAAGTCTGACTTTTACCTCCCATATTCTGTAAAGTGTACATTCCACAAATGTTCCTTGACAGTTTCTTTAGCAGATAATTCATCAGAATCCCTTCTGTGAAACAAGCTGACAAGTGCAGGCTGAAATTGTACTGGTTCTTCTTCTAGAATAGAAACGATACATACTTGTCTGTGTTAATGTCAAAACATAATTTGTAGAACTTTTAATTGGTCATTTACAATAAATTAACAAGTACATTTATAGATGTTTTAACTTTATCTTCTGGAACAAGAAAAGAAACTAGTTCATTGTTGTAAATATACAAACATATCTACTGTGTATTTTTCTATAATCTATTATAACATACCAGTTGTTTTAAAAAAAATATTATCATTTTGACAACTTTTAATTTCTATAAAATTCATTTTGACAACTTTAAATTTCTATAAAATTATGTACATTTTATGAAATAATACTTAAAGTTTCAAAATTTATATTCATTTACAATCAAAAATCTGTTGGTGGTACCCTGAATTAGGAATTGCCTCCCCAACCTCATTTCTTCTAAAAATACCTTTTTAACAAATAAAGATACTAACTATGATCTTTCATTCTATTATAGATATAAACAAAAATGAAAAAAATGATCTGAATAACAATGGAAATAAAGATGATGGATGTTTTTCTTACCTTTCTCTTCTTCTGCTATTGATTTCAAATTTTTCATTGTTGGACTGAAATAAAAAATTATACCTCCTCTTAATCTGTTTTAAAGAATATAAAATAAGGTTATAACTATGAGAACCTTTTCAGAAATTTTCAACACTTTTACATCACATAACATTTGATTTCTAAATAATTGAATAAATGAACATCATCATTTGATTTCTAATTAAACGTACTTAGAATCAATTAAACAAAATGTTCAACCAGCTACCAACTTGTTATTTATAAGCCTCCAATTACTTTTCAATGGAAGTATATATACATACTAGAACACACCCGTGATATCACGGGTCCGTGACTGAATTAAAGTATATAACTATGCGCAAGCCTTATTTTAGTATTAGTATTGTCATCTGATAAAGTCATGCCGATTATAAGATACACAGTTTTTCTCTGCTTTCAAGTCTTTCTGTTTGAACCCGTCGAACTGAAACAATAATATTAATTATTTGGAAAACAAAAGGTCCTGGAATGGAGTATTTTTTAATCAACAGCATTGTCCTATATAAGTTATAAATAAACTTGAATTCTTTGCTTCGCTGTTTTACGTCATGCCCACTAACAAATTGAAAACTGTACCTATACGCCTTATTTTTAGTCCAGATTTTTAGTATTCGTATTGTTATCTTAGAAAGTCTTACTGATTAAAATACTACAATAGGTAACAATTTGACAATTTAGTATTGTCAACCCTGTGGTTATGACCCGTGTATATAGCATATTAATCCTGAATACAACGTTTGGTGGTGCGCCTGTCAGATGCGGAACGTACAGATAAGGTAATAGGTAACAGGTGAATATACTATTGGTTTCGGTAGCGGACTCGACCCGGAACTTCTTAATTATTGGCAATATTATTACGTGGAAAACAAAAGGGCCTGGAGTGGTGTAATTTTTAATCTACACATTTGTACTATATTAGTTATATATAAAGTTGAATTCTGTGATGACGGCTGACAAATTGGACCTCGTAATTTTAGTATTATAGATACAATGGAGCAGGCTAACTGAAAGTAGGTGTCTAACAGATTTCTAAAAGTACTCATCACTGTCAAGCCAAATATGTTTTTTTTTCTTTTCAGTAAAGCTGATAAAACTGTGATAACAAGAGTGTTACCAACGTACACTGATGCCCACTCCACACTATCATTTTCTATGTTCAATGGACCGTGAAAATGTGGGAAAATCTCTAATTTGGAATTAAAATAAGAGAGATCATATCATAGGGAACATGTACTAAGTTTCAAGTAGATTGAACTTCAACTCCATTAAAAACTACCTCGACCAAAAAACTTTAACCTGAAGCCGGACAGACAGACAGACAGAATAACGAACAGATGGATGCACAGACCAGAAAACATAATACCCATAAATGGGGCATAAAAATAATTGTTGGAAAAACCGACAAACAGATAAGGTGAACACAATAATATATAACTGCTGGAGTTTAGGTAAAATATTCAAATTGACAAAATGAGATTACTATTGATATACTTATCAGTTTAAAGATCAGTTTGAACCCAAATCATACCTTTCCTTTCCTTTCTTTTCATTATATATTTAGAGGTGTGTGATTTCAAGCAGACAAATTTTGCAATAAAAAAGAAAGTGACATTTTTCTTTACCTTTGTGGAATATGTTGACTTGATAAAAAGTCTGATATCTTCTCCAAAATCATTTTTCTTTGTGGCAACTGGGAAAATATGTAGTTGCTCTAAAATAGAAAAACATCAGAAGTTTAATGCTTTAATGAAACATAAAATGTTGGTACCAGATGTTGCTGTGAACTGGTTTCCTGTATGCCCTTCATATAACACAAATATAATTTCTAAATATTCTTTAATATCTAAAAGATCAATGACAACTAGAACATGTTTTGTCTACCGGTAAACTTATGTTAATCTTTATCTCGTCTTGACCTTGGAAGAGTTAAAGAATGGCACTTGTCAAAATTGGTGCACATATTTTACATTTTATGGTCTGCTTGTTTTGATAAGTTTTTGTCTCACTTATGTTTACCCATATCATTTCTTTAATCAGCTTATACCATTCTTTTAGTAGTTATAAGTAAAGTGATATTATCTAGTCCATACCTTTCCTTTTGTAGTTATAATGAGAGCATTATTTCCCAGCTCATTTCCTGATGTGTTGTCATTCTTCTCTACAAGCTGTATCTCCCTGACAGGTAATACAACAGTCACCAAATCTGGTACCTGTTATAAAATATATTTATACTTTGGATGATTTTGATTTTAAAAGGTGACACTTAAAGTTTATCTCTATTTGAATATCATGTGTCAAAGTACAACAACACTCAACTGTTTTGTCTTTTAGCAATGCTTACTTAAATTAGTTTATACCTTATAATTATTTAATCATAACTTACACATAGGTCATGTAGTTTTTATTCTGAATTGTTACCTTCTTCTATCTTAACAGATATATTCTGACTACCTTCCCCATACATACCCTACTGCCATAACAGATATATCCTGAGGACAGGTAAAGCCTTCCCCATACGTAGTGCTTGTTATATGGTGTCTGTATCATACAGTCTACATCACCATCTAGTTTGGCAGATAAGGGCAATCTAAATAATGATCTGAAAATATAAGCATATTGTCTACATTATTAACTAGCTTCAAAGAGTAAGTCTGAATGGAAATCATAACAAAGAAAATATTTTTGGTCAGATAGAGCTTGAACTATTACAAATCCGTTTCAAATAGGTTTTATAGATATAAGGAGATTTGGTATGAGTGCCAATGAGACAACTCTCCATACAAGTCACAATTTGTGTAAGTAAACCATTATAGGTCAAAATACAGTCTTAAACTCTGAACACCAAACAGCAAGCTATAAAAGGGCCCAAAAAATTACTAGTGTAAAACCATTCAAACGAGAAAACCACAGGTCTAATCTATATAAAAAACAAGAAAAGAGAAACACTTATGAACCACATCAACAAACGACAACTACTGAACATCAGATTCCTGTCTTAGGACAGGTGCAAACAAATGCAGCTGGCTTAAAAGTTTTAATACGTACCAACCTTTACCCTTATCTGAAACAATAGTGTAACATCACAACATAGAAAGACACACTATAAAATATCAATTGAAATGGCTTAACTCAATCAAAAGACACTAGTGAACATACGCTGAACGAATAAATTTTGATCTATGATACAATGTAAATACAAAATCAATAAATAAGGGGTGATTAAATAATGGCAACAGTACTATACCACTGTGAGATGTTAAACAATTTCATCTTTATAGTCATGAGATGTTCTTTAAATATAAAATTTTAACTTATGGTACCTATTCCCTGTGCACAACATATGTTATTGAAATAACTTTAATGGTTATGTTAAAGCCAATAAAGGCCCAACTTTTGAAAAACCAAGGGACTTGAAGTTTTTTATAGATAAATAATAATAGACGTTTTTCTATGTATCATATCTTTCAATTTGGATAGATTCCTTTGTGATAGATATAATTCTCAAAGGTAATCTCCCAAGGATAATGCTGGTTCACTTTTTGTTTAACTATAAAAAAAAGTTCTTTAGATGTAGATCAAATCATCTCCACCTATTTATTAGTCTAGCTAATCCTACCTGAAGGCATCACTTCTAGCTCTGGCATCTAGATCTCTCTTTATAGAAGACATTTTCTTTGGTGTCTTCCTCCTGTGAAGTTTATATTAGAGTGATATATGTATGCACACAATTTGCTGTAAGTCAATCCAATCTCCAGTAAAATATAAATATGTTATAAAATGATCACTTTTTTAAATTCAAATGATTTGATGGTTTCATAAATTATATATTCACTTTTTACAATACATTCTCAACATTAAACTAAATTTAATTTAAAATGTAACACTTGAATTTTGGTTTTTTTTATAAATAAGGTTAAGAATCATCACAGTATATAGTGTGAATGATGCATTTCCTATAAAAAAAAGATTTCATTTAAGAATTGAATGCTCTTTTTTGTAAATTTATTGGGGTTTAAAAGCGTTGACCGAAGTACATTTTGTATGAAGCGCGGAAGCGCTTTATACTAAAAATGTGCGCACGGTCAACGCTTTTACAACCCTATAAAGTTACAAAAAAAAGCATTCAATACTTATAATTACATTTTACCTATAGGATCATGAAAACACGCCTTTTATCAAGTTTTTATTGCATTTACCTGTGCACTTTATTGTGGGACCTCGTGTCATCATGAATGAAAAGTTGCATTGTGTAATGCAATTGATTAAGGAATATCACGAGATTGCTAGTTAGCCAATCAGAATAACGTATTATAATGAAACCTACATCTAATGTAATTATTAAATATCAAAATACTCATCAAAGGAAAAAGCTATGCCTATTCCATTATAAGATATTTGGCTTGGTTTTTTATTTAAAAGAAAGCAATAATGAGTTCATAAACATTGAAGATCATTGAATAAATAGAAACTTACTTGGTTCTATCTGCAATAGTTTTGTCTTCTTCAAATCCTCCTTCAAGCATTAACCTACAAAAAAATAAACAGTAGAGTCAAACTGCTTTTTTATTCTGTGTGTTGACTACCGGCCCGGGTATATAAAAATTATTTGCAAATAAAACTTCTTTAACATTTTCACATTCATGCCAGTGGCAACTTTTAATTATTTTTTAACATGACCTCATTCTATGATAACAAAATATTTTACGTTCTGTATTTGAAGTTCATGGCTAACAATCCTAATATATAAAAAGGAAGATGTGGTATGATTGCCAATGAGACAACTGTCCACAAGAGACGAAAACCTGTTTTTTCTCTAGATTGCTGAAAAAAATCTCCAAAAAACCTCACTACCTTGTATAATGCATTTTGAGAGAATAAGTTTGAAGTCTGCCGCCCTCCCCTCCCCCTGTCCTTAAAAAAATACCTATTTCAGTTTATACATTGGATTATACAAGATTCATAAACTATTTATATTAGACAGAGTACATACTGTTTCATTGCCATGTTAGCCAGCTGTTCCATCAGTCTGAATGATTCACTGCTACGTAATAACATGGAGAAGTAAAACTGAAATAAATAAAGATACACAAACTGAATAAAAAAAAAAACTGATATTGAAGTTGCATAAAAGAGCCTATTTCTAAAGTTATAAGACGAAAAATCTTTTTTAAAAGGGCAAATTAAAAATAATATATACCAATTCAATAAAAAAAACAATAAAATGAGATTGAAAAGCTCTTTATTCACCCCTACCACTTACTGCTATTCAATTACCAACTAATCTAAATATATAATTTTCATCGCATAAATATGTCTGTTATAACGAAAATTTCTTTTAAGTCTTTTTTAAATATCTAAAATCAAGCAAAATCAAAGCAAAAAGAGTTTACATAAATTTTACCTACCTTCTTTACTTCAAGGTTTGATACAAAATGTGTGAAATTTTAACTTATACAATTACCTCCCCTTCTCTGGTTGTAACTTTGACGCTATCAGGGAACAGCATATTGTTGCCAACTTCCAATTTCTAAAATAAATGCATAACAACTATAAATTACAGTAAAAACTGTACAGTTACATTTACAAATAAAAGGTTATTTCTGCAATACAGAGATTTCAACCCATCAACAAAACATGTATGTACTTTTATGTGAATAAGTTAAATATACTTGCCTGATACATTGACATTATAGAATACGTTCCGCATATTAAAATACTCTCATCGCAAACACCCGGGTGATCAGGAATTTAAAATACCGTATCCGCTTCCGGGTGTAAACCCCACAAACTAACCTGAGTAGAAATCACCAGGTAAGAATTAGTTTTAATTTTTGCGTTGAATTGAACGGATGCTCTCATTCAATTCTTAAAATTAGTAATAGTTTATAACTTCGTCGATATTCATTCGACTTTTGGGCTGTGTCTGTTGTTATTTCATATTTATATATCGTCATTATGGATGGCGATGACGACAGGCTTGATTCTGACAGCAGAGAGGCGCCGGAATTTTCTTTTTTGACCGCCGATACTGCAGGTGGCAAACTCAAGAAATCTGGTAGTAAGTCTAGTGCTAGAACTTCCAGTTTGGATAAAGTAAGTAAAAAGAAACGTACATCAAAGAAAAATGCATTACAGGCAGTCTATGATGAGAAATTGACTAAAATGGAAAATAACTTTAATGTGAAGTTGGATAGACTTTTTCAGTTATTTACCAATTCTGTTGACAATGATCAGAGTAGGGAAAGTTTTGCTTTGCCCGGATCTGATGGTCACAGTGTGGATAACCTCCCATCTGGGGAGCGTAGACCACCACTTGTCAGTCTAGAACCAAACTTGGACCAAGATTTGGGGTCTCCACATGTTTCTAGAAACAGAGATCTAGATGTACGTTCAGAAATATCTATCAGTATAGGCGATAGAGAACGTAATTAATTAGACATTCATTCAGATGTAGATGATTATAGTGTGTCTGGAAACAGTCCAGTTAAAGGTAACACTAATCAAATGTCAAAAGGTGACAGATTTTTGAAACATGTAAATGTACGTAATGAACAGGTACAGGTACAAGATCTTGAACAAGTTAAGTCTGATGAAAGGCAGACAACAACTAATGTTTTGTCACAAATATTTAGTGAAGATCTGAGCAAAGAAAAGTCTTCAGTAGGACTTATATTAGATCAAGCGCAGGTTAATATATTAGAGAGTTCTTGGCGTTGTAAGATCCCAGAACATTTATCTGCTTACAAAGAGGAATACAAAAGTTGTTTTCCAATTAATGATGATTCAGCAAGCTTTTTACAGGTGCCCAAACTTGATGATTTGTTGGAACCAATGATTAGACAAACTCATGGTCAAAAATTAATGAGGTCTTGGGATAATCATAGACAATTATATAGTCAACCTTACAAACAAATTGAGAAACTTGGGTTTCAAGGTCAATTGGCATCAAGAATGAACATTATTTCTATGTCATACATGCAACAGGCACTAGGCTCTTTATTGAAAGATCTAGAAGAAGATGATGTTGACAAAAGCACAGCATGTCAGATCGTCAAAGACATTTTTGCTATGTCAACTAAGTCATTAGACCAAGCTGGCCGATCTGGTGCATTTTTTCATCTTGTACGCCGAAAAGCTGCTGCTCATGACTCAGGGCTATCAAATATTAAGGACTTGAGTTCAAGATGTCAGTATTTACCTTTGTCTGAAGAGGGAGTCTTCGGTAAAGGACTTGAAACTAGTTTAGAGAAAAGGAAAGAGCAGAAAGATCAATTAAGTGATCTCTTGCCCGAGTTTAGTAAAAAGAGGAAGTTTGAAGATTCTAGATCATCTTCAAACAAGTCAGCTAAATTTTCTAATCAAGGGGCTAGGCCTACACGTTTTCAGAATACTTCCAGCGGCTATAACTCTAGTAGCTATAGGAAACCTGTTTCAACTTACAATAGTTACAACAATGCCAAAGATAAAGCTGCAGGTTCTAACCGACAAGAGGGAAACAAGAAAGACTTTAAAGTCGGCAAGACCACTACTAAGAGTTCCTGGGGTTCATTTCGGATCCCCAAACGGAATGATAGTTGACTCAAAAGTAAGTCTAGTTATGTGTCCAGAAATTCCAGTAGGGGGTCGCTTAACAAAATTTCTTCAAAATTGGGAACAAATTACAACAGACAAATGGGTTCTTTCAATAATAAAAGAAGGGTACAAATTGGAATTTATTCAGAAACCGTCTTGGATGGGAATAAAGAAAACAATAATTTTTCAAGAAAATTTGGATAGTTTCATGGAAGAAATAAATACTTTGCTGGAAAAAGATGTTATAGGAAAAGTACACAATCCTCAAACTCTAGGAGGTTTTTACAGTACATTATTTCTGGTTCCCAAGAAAAACGGGAAACTAAGAATGGTAACAAATTTAAAACCCCTCAACGGTTATTTGAAGAAAATACACTTCAAAATGGACACAATACAAAAAGTGATAAACTTAGTGAAACTGAAAGATTGGGCAATTTCTCTCGATCTGTCAGATGCATATTTTCATCTCCCAATATTTCCAAATCACAGAAAATACATGAGATTTTATGTTCAAAATCAGAGTTATCAGTGGAAAGCAATGTGCTTTGGTCCAACTTGTGCTTCAAGAGTATTTACAAAAGTTGTATCAGTAGTGGCAGCTTATCTACGAACTCAAAACATCAGACTAGGGATTTATCTAGACGACTGGTTAATAGTAAATCAAGACAAGAATCAGTTGTTACAAGATCGACAGAAATGTCTAAATCTGATAGTTTCACTAGGTTTCATCATAAACAAGGAGAAATCAAATCTTATTCCAAGTCAGGAAATCACTTACCTCGGGGGAGTATTTCATTTGGACAAGGGTTTAGTATTCCCAACAAGGGAGAGAACACAAAATTTACATATGTTGATACAGAACATGTTTCAAGGTCAATCAACAGCTTTGGATTTTTTGAAAATTCTAGGCACAATGGCGTCCTGCATCGAATTGATTCTGAATGCTCGTCTTTACATGAGACCCATTCAGTTACATCTTTTGAGTTTTTGGAATCCAATGTGCAGGGATATGAATATAAAGATCCCATTTACACAACATCTAAAATCCCATCTTTCATGGTGGAAAAATTCAGCCAACACGCAGAAAGGCTGATTTTTAGTATGTCCAAATACCACTGCTACAATCACGACAGATGCTTCGAAAAGCGGTTTTGGGGGTTATATTTCCCAGAACCAGATTTTTCAAGGGGAATGGACAGCAACTCAAAAAACTTGGCACATAAATTGTTTAGAAATGAAAGCTGTGATTTTGACACTGAAACATTTTCTGAATCACCTGAAAAACAATTGGGTTTTAGTCAGATGCGACAATACCAGTGTAGTACAGTATATCAATCGCCAAAGGGGGACAAGGTCTCCAAATCTCTGCTTTTTGACATGGGAATTATGGCAAATAGCAATCCAAAACAACATTGTTTTGAAAGCAGCCCACATTATGGGGAAGAAAAACATTTTGGCAGATCAGTTGAGTCGAGTAAGAATTCGACCAACAGAATGGACTTTGAACAACACAGTGGTGAATCAAATTTTTGTTCAATGGGGGAACCCTCTGATAGATCTCTTTGCATCATGGGAGAACAGACAGACGGAAATATTCTGTACATGGATTCCACATCCAAATGCTTTTGCAGTGGATGCTCTAACGATTTCATGGGAGAACATGTATGCATACATATTTCCCCCCATTTGTCTGATACCGAAGATATTAAAATATATGAGGCAGTTCCGGTGTCAGATTATCCTAATTGCTCCCCAATGGCCAAGGAGGGTTTGGTATCCAGAGATTCTGGAATTATTGGTTGCACTTCCAATAAGATTACCAATGTTAGAAAATCTATTGAGTCAACCCAAGACAAAGATTTATCATCCAAATCCTCAGATGTTAAGTCTAAATGCATGGCTTCTCTCGACCGAAATTTCGAAACAGAGGGCTTTTCAAAGTCAGCTAGAACCCTGCTCAATGCATCTTGGCGAGCAGGAACGCAGAAGGATTATTCTGCCAAATTCGAAAAGTACTGTAGTTGGTGTGATACAAAATAAATTGATCCCTATACAGCTACTTTAAATCAGGTTACTGATTTTTTAGCATTTTTATTTGAATCAGGGTTGCAATATCGTACAATATCTGGTTATCGGTCAATGTTATCAGCCGTACTACCTCCAGTTTAAAATTGTCCAGTTGGTCAACATCCTTACATTTCTAGACTGATTAAGGGTGTTTTCCATTCTAGACCACCTAAAGTCAAATTATTTCCAGAATGGAATTTAGAAGTTGTTTTAAAAGCTTTAGAAAAACAACCTTTTGAACCTCTGAATGATGTACCACTCAAATTTTTAACTTTGAAAACAGTCTTTCTTACTACAATAACAACTTTCAGAAGGTGCAGTGATTTAAAGAGTCTTAGGATTGACCCAGAGTCAATGAATATACAACATAAGGGTATCACTTTTATTAGACATGGTTTAGCAAAACAGGATAGACAAAGTCATTTTGGGGCTAAAATTCATGTACCACATTTCAAAGATAGACCTTTATTAGATCCTAAAAGGTCCATTTCTGCATACTTAGAAAGAACAAAAGTTATTAGACAGAGATTACAATTAGCAGACAAAGTCAAACTTTATATTGCTATGAAAGAACCTCACAAGCCAGTAGGTACAGCTACAATTTCTAGTTGGATTGTTCAAGCAATAAAAGAATCATATTCAGATGAAAATTTAAAAGTTAATGCTCATTCTACTCATGCAATTGCTCCAAGTTGGGCATTATACAAAGGGGCATCTACTCAATCTATTTTGGATGCTGCAGATTGGTCATCTGAATCTACTTTTGTTAAGTTTTATTTGAGGGATTTAGATACCCACAAATTTTTAGAATAAAATATATATGTTTTATTTCAGAATGATGATTAGTACAGTTGTAAATACCAATATTTGACTTGTATATATGTTAGTTACTGTTATGATGTTATTGGTGATGGATTTTAAAAAAGTATAGAAGAAATTTATCCACCTTCCAAAGACCATTCACTGCTTTGTAATCAGTGAGTATTCTATAATGTAAATGTATCAGGCAAGTATATTTAACTTATTCACATAAAATGGATATTTTTGAATATCAAGAAGAGATTTTATGTGAATATATTAGTTAAATATACTTGCCTGAATCCACCTCCACCCCTTCATAAATTTCTTGTGTTGTATGATTGATAATTTATATTATCAATTAAACGCAACATTAAAACTAATTCTTACCTGGTGATTTCTACTCAGGTTAGTTTGTGGGGTTTACACCCGGAAGCGGATACGGTATTTTAAATTCCGGATCACCCGGGTGTTTGCGATGAGAGTATTCTAATACGCGGAACGTATTCTATAATGTAAATGTATCAGGCAAGTATATTTAACTAATATATTCACATAAAATCTCTTCTTGATATTCAAAAATATCCATTTGTAATGTAACAAAATGGGGGTTCCTTGAAACCCTAAAATTGTGTGATGATGTTGTTAAAACCTTACCGTTAAATGACTGTGTTTATTTTATATTTCTTGTACAACTTTGTGTAAACATTGTTAACTTTTTGTTATTCTTAACGTCCATGTTTTTACTATCGGAACAGCTGTGAATTGTTTACTTCATTTTAAGTACACCAATGACGTCATAACCTAATTTTTCTATGACGTCGGCTCTGGGTTTGGTAATTTAGGTAAATGGTAAGCGGAAATGGTAAGCCGAAATGGTAAATGTTAAACCATTTTGGTAATGGTTTACCAAAGTATAAATACAGTGGAGTAAGCCAAAAAGGCTTCAGTACGACTTTACCCTGGGCAAGTGACACACGCTAATTCCAAGCGATTGAATAACCAGAAATAACCAGACTATTTCCGTATAATGTTGGCTTGTTAGTTCCATAACAAGTTGTATTTAGAGAATTACTTCTCGAGAGAAACGTTATCAGTTTTGACATTGAATTTCCGTTACCATTTGCCGATTACCAAACTATCTTGTTCGTAAACTTTCTAGGTATTTATGTATTATAGTTCCGCTATCCATTTTCTTTACGATATTCTAATAAAGTAAGGTATTTATTTGTTAAACTAGAATACTGTTACTTAAGTTATTTATTACGTCTACGAATTGCTGATATTTATTGCACGTATAAAATACAAGTTGATTTTTATTCGACGAGTCTGTTATTCTTACAAAAACCTAAACGGAACCAAACTAAGATCTATCAGAATACCACAACGTACCACAAAACCTAAACAGAACCAACTGTAGATCTACCCGAATACCACGATACCAGAGAACCACGTTACCAAAGAAGAGTCGCCAGTTATAACTTTAGTTCATATATTCCAGTCTTATAGCAACACACTAAGGGTTCCAATATTTATAGTTAACACCAAAGCTTGACCGCTCGGTTATCGTTACAGTAAGTTCAATATTGAAATGACTTGAATATCCCTTTAAAAAACAGAGAAAGATCTATATATGCTTATTCTTTTTCCATGTAATGAAAGTTCATGATTTTACAGTTAAGCTAAATCACACATAAACATTTGGTTAAAATCAAAAATCCAAAACATAAGACTTCACTTACAGTTATATCAGTCCATCTAATGATAACTTTGGCTTCCCTCCCCATCAAGAAGGAATAGAAACACAGATGATTAATACTGAGGTACATCCAGCCCTGTCTTGGTACTTTACTTTTCCAATAACTACAGGAGTAATCTAAAACACAAAGGTGTATCAATGATATGTGAATTGTTGGATATCAGTTCTGTGTAATAAAGCTTTTATAGTTCAGTGTAGAAATGGGTTGTCAAATTCATCATTTATACATATGATTCAGTTTTAATTAAGGAATGACTGTAATATTTTTTCTGTCTATGAAGAAATAACATTAAAAATTTGGTACACACTGAATAACGCATGTAGCAGGTTATTTAACAGTGTGCACCACATTTTTTATGTTATTTCTAATAGACAGAAAAAATATTACAGTCATTTCTTATAATTTAATTCGAAATTCCATTTCAAACCGTAGAAAACCATGAAAAAACGTTGATGACGTCACAGTCACATGACTAAATTATGTCTATGGGCTCATAACAAAATAACGTCAGCCAATCAGAAGACGCCTTACATCCAAAATTAAATTATTGTAGTATCATTTAAAAAAGTTATCAAATACAACACACAAAGTGTAAGTAAACCTTTACAACCTTGTAATTCATAATATTCATGAATTTTTTCAAATCTTTTGAGCTATTAGATATTTAAATGCTTTTGAGTTATTCTATGTACTCTCTAGGTAATGATATATTATCTATAACAGGTTTGCATTTTAAATATACAGTACTGTGTACATCTCTTTTCTAAGTTTATTGTAAGTAAACTTGTGCTGTTAAAAATAAGCAGAATTAAGGGACATTAATCTTACAATTAACTAGTTTTTCCTCTTTAGGCATGTTAAACAATTTCATGAACTTCTGTGTTGCTGTTTTGAACTTTACTGTTTCTTCATCTGAAAAAAAACAACACATTTTCATCATTATTTAGGGTTTTGTGTCTAATTGTCTATGCACTCCTAATCAGTTATATCATTTAAGTGTTTTAGTTTTCATTCTTTATTTGAATGGTTCAGATGCGTATGAATAAAGTTTTTTTTATATTGAAGAAAACAGTCCTCATTGCCACAGAAAAATCAATATATTAGTGAATCTTAAATCTTTTTTCTGTCAGTACTCTGCACATGAGCCCTTTCTAATTTATTTCCAAGACTTTTTTGTAAAGCATTATAAAGAGCTTATTATGTTTGACTGCAACAAAATATGCTTTGGTTTTTAGGGTAGGGGGTTACAGACTGGAGACTTAAAAATTTATAAGATTACCTTCTGATCAACATTTTATATTCCTCATTACAAATGAGAAATCAAATTTTGAAATAAGATTGATAATCCTAAATAAATTTTATGTTAAAGTGATATTTGCAATTTGCACCCAAGTTATTGGCAAATCTGTCAATCAATGTAATTCATATTGGGATGTTCTTGCTATAGGATGACTTAATGCCTGTTTCTGAGTAGTATTATGTAATTTTCCCATAAGCTTTCTCTGGCATAACTTATGGTGTGGGACTTACTTCATGACTGAAGATAATAAAGTAAAGTTTGGTTTCACTGTTATATTTTAAAATGGATATGATGGGATATAGATTTATGCTCATTAACCACAAAAAATCCATTTAATATTACTATATATGTATGTACCTTGATCAGAAACTTTAACTTCATTAGCTCGAAGACTTTCTATTTTACATTTCACAAATTCTGTTGCATCATCTTCATTTTCAAATGCACCTGTAAAATAAGTACAATAAGTATTAATGTACCTCTATTAAATTAAACATGAAAATTTTTTTTTTAAAAGACCTTATTATTTTTTTGTCAATGCTTTGTGAGTTTGTGTTACTTGTCATTGGCTTTCAACTAGCTGTCAGTAACTGGGCCTAACTCAGATTTGCACGTAGTGTCTTTTTCATTGTGGGGATGTATTAATACCCTTCAATATTTGTTTTTTCTTTAAATTTTTCTGCTTTGTATCAATCTAATGAGTAATGAAGTCTTTTTTAACTGATTTTCATAGTGTGTTCTTATGTTGTACTGTTACACTTCTGTCCCAGGTTAGGAGATGGTTTGGTGACAGCAAACTAGTTTAACCATACCCCATTCTGTATGTATGTGCCTGTCCCAAGTCAGGAGCCAGTAACTGAGTGGTTGTCGTTCTTTTCTATTTCAGTTTTCTGTCTTTGAACATTGTTTTATACATAAATCAGGCAGTTAGTTTGAATTGTTTAACATTTGGCATTTTATAGCTGACTGCAGTATGGTTTTGCTCTTTGTTGAAGGCTGTAAGGTGACCTTTAGTTGTTAACATATAAAATGTTATTTGTCTTTCCTGGAGAGTTGTCTCAATGGCAATCATACCACATCTTCTTACTTTTACAATTAATGAGGTTTTTCATCATTCTGAATCTTAAACTTTAGAGCTAAATAAGGCATACTGTAAACCAACTTATTTTCGCAGATACTTTATTTCATGTTTTTACCCTTTCTAGACGACTTCGCAGCTGCTTAATACCCTGAATTTTTTATTTACTTGAAGTTTAATAAGGAAATTTCAAGTTTTACATAATTGTGATTTAAATTTTTCTTATCACGAAAGTCACAAACAAATTCACAAATCCCTCGCGAAAATAAGTTGGTTTACAGTAGTCAAGAAAATTCAAAATTGATATAGTGTTTTTGTTTTACATTGGGTTTTGATTCATCTTTTACTATTCATGTATAGTAATTAATACATAATAGGTTTGATATGAAAGATATCTGCAATTATTTTTCTAAATTACCAAGAATTTCCATCAAATTCTGCTCTAGCCATTCCCAATCTTTTAATATATCCCTTTTGTTATTAGCAACTGCAACCGCTAAAAATACAAATATTCTGGTGAAAGTTTGACATAAATTGTTGACTAACAAGAATGTGTCCAAAGTACACAGATGCCCACTCGCACTATCCTTTTCCATGTTCCATGGGTATTTATCTAATTTGGCATTAAAATTAGAAAGATCATATCATAAGCAACAAGTGTACTAAGTTTCAAGTTGATTGGACTTCAGCTTCATCAAAAACTACCTTGACCAAAAACTTTAACCTGGACGGATGAACGGAACCACAGACGGACGGACGGACGGACGAACGGAGCCACAGACCAGAAAACATAATGCCCCTCTACTATCGTAGGTGGGGCATAAAAATCAAATAAAAGCAAGCACAGTGGAGGTTGCAAAGCTATTATAAATGATTCAGCTATGACAACAACATGTGTTTTTAAAGAATAAGTATACAAAATTGATTAAAAAATCATATTGATTCACTATTAAAATGATAAACATTCTCATGACAGCTGCCGTATTGATATCTTCCATTGTTATTCTGATACAATCATATGAACTTAACATTTAGATGCTTTATTGGTTTACATTGTTGGTTAATTCTAACAGTAGAAATATTATCTTGACAATGACTATGTCAGTTGAGAAATGCTTAGAACTACTAAGATGGCATTTAATGCATGTAATTACTTTTTCATATCGATATTTTACTAAAATGAATTTGGTTTTTCCAATATTTAATCTTATAATTTTATTGTATAGCATAATGAGCAAAAACTAAAACCTGCAATGAAACTGTCCACTTTACAATAAACTTTTATTTCAATCCATCTTTGATCATAAAAACCTGTGTTAAATGTGTTCAAACATGAAATTGGAAATTATAGTCTTGTGGCACCAATGATTTATTTCTATATTTTTGTTTTTATTTCAACTTCAATTTATCTCAGCAAATTGTGATGGGATGGTGTATAAATCAAGGATTTTATTCCTTACATTTGTTTACATTTGTGTATTGTAAAAAGCATTACTTACAGAAACTGACTTCTGATTCAGTTGTTTGGTGTAATATTCTATATGGTGGTGTCTGAAATTTAAGTTTATTGAATAAATATATAATCATAGTGCTTTTACTTCTAAACCTTAATATAAACATAAATAATTACAAAATACACATATCTGTATCAAAATGAAATGTTTCTCTGTACGTAAAAGTTACATTTTAAGACCTCATTATTGCACATCAGGTTGTAATCCATATTTCTTATACATGTATTAGTAACATATACATTGCAGCTTTCTCAAAGATGAATTGTGTTAATGGTATATAAGGATTATCTTCAACATCCGGTTTGATTTCAAGAGTGTTTTGTTCACCACGAGTCCATGATATAAATATATATATTAGTTGTGTGAAAATGTGCACATAACCATAAATGGATAGGTTTTTCCTGAATCTGCTTCAAATGTAGGTTCAAATGCCATTTGAAAACAATTGCACTCTAATATAAATTTCAATCTTCTATGATTTATACATTCTGATTTCCTAAAATGCGTTTGACCATAAGGATTCTGTATGTTTAATCCTTTGCTGTTGATTATTCTAATCAGTCGTCTTCTAAGTTCAAATTTTTTTTTATAGAAAATACTGAGAAAAAAATAAAATTTAAATAAATGTTCTCCCCCAACTAATAACTGAGCTGTGTTATCATACCTTATTGTCTAATACAGTATCTATGGTTCCCACCAATAGTCCTGTTAAACCACCTCCTCCATATCCCTTCCTCCTCTGAAGGATGAAGAATGGATTGGCTCGCTCTGTCACCCTGAAATTTTAAATTAATAATGTTCTGTATATACATATATATGTTACAGTGAGTCGCATTATTGTGATAGAAACAGATGAGAAGCATATTATTTTAATATATCGTGTTTAACATTTTAATATATTGTGCCTAACATTTCAAAAAAATGGGGTTATCATTTTGATATATTGTGCTTAACATTTTACAATTTATGCTTATAATAATGTTTCAAATGATTTTATAGAATAAATTATTTGACTTTTTATTCATTTTCTTCATAAATAAAACTATTTCTTTATTTCAGTTATGATGTATAATCCCTAATGTTTTTCTAGTGATTATGTAAATGCTCTTTTGTTCCGACGTTGAAAAGTTCCGGGCGGAGAGAATTAACTAGCTGAAAAGTTCCGGGGGAACTTATTAACTAGTTGCTTTGTTCTTCCTCTGGTTTAAAAGTTCCACCAGAACAAAGTGACTAGTTGAAAAGTTCCTTTTTGCCAAATTAGTCAAAACCGGAACTAGCAAACTAGCCCAAGAGTTCAAACTGAACTTATCAAACAGCAGATAGTTCCATTTGGAGAATTGATGCAAAGTAAAAGCGCAACATATTATATTTGAACCTTTCAAAGGGTAATCAAGGTACTGATTACAAAAGTCAAAATGAACTTATAACCTAGCCACAAAGTTCATCTTTGGCAAATAAGTCAAAACCAGAACTAACAAACCAGTCCAAAAGTTCCAACGGAACTTATCAACCAGTCGCAAAGTTTCATTTGGAGAATTGATGCAAAGAACCACATGAGGAGGGTGTATTCTTCCCTCTCATGAGGGTACTATGAATACAAAATTTGCATGATAATGCAACTTTATCCGTTTTATGTGAGCTATGAAAAACAACTTAAATTTTGCTTGGGGAGTTTGTTCTTCCCTCTTAGTACATTTGTGTTCCCCGAAAAATAAAGTTCCATACCCTTTTTTTCATTTTTGTCCCCAAAGAAACCATTTTCAGTGCTTTGGGTATTCTTGTAAATTGTTGATTTGCTCTTATATATACTGATACTTATTCTTCCCCCTTTTTCTACAAAAAGGACGAAATATGGTATATTCGGACCAATGTAACTAGTTGTTCTGTTCCGCCAGAACTATTTAAATAGCTACATTGTTCCAGGACCTTTAAACTAGCTACTTTTTTCCGGAACTTTTCAATTGCAAATGGAATAAAATTAATTGGAAAGTTCCATCGAAATAAATAACTAGTTGAAAAGTTCCGCCGGAACAAAGTAACTAGCCAGTGATTCTACATAAACCCTGAAAATTTCAGGCATTCTACATAATCACTAATTATATGATTATACAAATTCTTGTAACATATATATT
Source organism: Mytilus galloprovincialis (assembly GCF_965363235.1). Lineage (NCBI taxonomy): Eukaryota > Metazoa > Mollusca > Bivalvia > Mytilida > Mytilidae > Mytilus > Mytilus galloprovincialis. Next base: position 22,678,912 of record NC_134844.1, read on the forward strand.
GTGTTAAAGACTGTACTTTGACCTATAATTGTTTACTTTTACAAATGGTGATTTGGATGGAGAGTTGTCTCAGTGGTACTCATACCACATCTTCTTATATATATATATTATATATATTTTTTTTTTTATCTTTATTCATACCAAGCATTAGAGCAACTGCAGTATTATTTTTACTGCATTGACAGCTTGTCTTTTATAAATACAATATTTGAATATAATATAGTGGTCTACTAAGATTTTTTTTTTTTTTAATGAAAAGAAATTTGGAAAACACTAAAATAAATCAGTCACGCTTCTTTTACAATTGAAGAGATCAATGAACAGGTAGGTATTACCTGTCAGTTTTATAATCAATGAACAGGTAGGTATTACCTGTCAGTTTTATAATCAATGAACAGGTAGGTATTACCTGTCAGTTTTATAATCAATGAACAGGTAGGTATTACCTGTCAGTTTTATAATCAATGAACAGGTAGGTATTACCTGTCAGTTTTATAATCAATGAACAGGTAGGTATTACCTGTCAGTTTTATAATCATGCAACCATCATGATTATTTGAATAATTTATTGTTTATCAAAACATAGAAAGAATATTAAATCACAAACAATCACCCCTAATTAGTCTTAGAATAAATAAAAGGATTAGTAATTGTAAAGACACTGGATAAATTTACCCTCTAAATGTATCAATAAGAAATAATCATTGTTACTTCCAACAAAAATTAAGGAAGTGTATTTTCAGACAAGAGCCCAATATCAAACAGAAATTGCCCATGCATTGGATATTTTTTTTTATTCAATTGAGTTTGATCTTCTCATAAAGCAATTTACTAGGTTTCTCAACTAGAACAAATTGTTCATTTTAGATAATGATCAGTGATTTATGCAACCAAAGAATTAACCATAAATTGGTTAAACTTTAACTAAAGGCAATTTTCACCACATTCTTATGAAGTAACATTGTACATGTTGTAAGAAACTAATTTTGCTGAAAATTAGAATGTTTTGATGTATGCTCTTGACGTACTGGGGGGCTGCAGTGCTCTATAAAAAATTTGTCTGTTTAAAATAACATAAAACAAATCTTAAAAGTCATTGCTTTCACCTCTTTTCTAAAAATTTTTTTTTTATGTTTTAGTATTTCTTAAGGTGGTACTTAAAGTCATATGAAACGAGTGACTGGTGAAACATAATGTTTATCACCAATGCATGTATATTATAAACTTATTCTTCTGTGCACAATTTTATCATTTTTCAGCAAATATATTGTAATCGTCAATTTTTTTCTCTCTCTGTCTGTTCATGATTTAACAAATATGGCAGCTCATTAAATGCTGTGTTTTGACTCCGATTGTAACCTTATAGTAAATAATCAACAAAAAAGCATGGATATTGAGCAAGTGTTCAACATGCACAATCAGATTATAGTTTATTTCAGTGACATATCCATGCATATTGCGATCACCAGATTTTTACGAGAAGGGTCACCCTAAGGTCACTTTTCATAAGGAAAATATGTCGACAAATTGCTTCCTGGAAACAAGCAATTAAAAAAAAAGAAAATTTCTTCTAAATGTGGACAAATCAAAGAATTTTCTTCAGAAAAAAGTATATTTACATAAGTTTGATAATAAAAACTATCCATTTTGATATTAAAAATCATATGCATCCTTTTTTTTTTTAATTTAAGATTTCATGACTTTAACACTACAGGGAGATAACTCTGTACAAATCCGCAATTGTTTTAATCATGTTGTATATTGTTAAGGAAATATTAAGCTTCTCAATGATCAAAATTAGTGTTTGTCAAACTGATATATAACCAATGAAATTTTTCGGGTAAAGTGGTTGGTTAAAATCTATATTTTTGTCAAATGGTAAAAAAAAACATTTTGTCAAAATTTTATTAAAATCAAACGAGCCAATCTAATATAAGCCAAGGTGTTGGGTACCACCTTAAATATGCTATAGTTCACAAATGAAAAATTGCTGTTTCATAAAATTGATTAACATTTTAAATTGCTGATGTGGTAGTGATGACGCAAGCAATTGTTGTGAACATCAGGGCCAATTCATGTCACTTTTGATGGACTGTCAGTTACAGATGGGAACATGACTTCTTTGCTTTAGTTGAGTTCTGGTTAAACATGTTAAACTAAATATGGAGTGGACATTTTGGCAATGGAAAGGGAAACCTTCAAATTTAAGATTGGGAGCAAAGTGGTGCAACCTGAAAGGAGGAGATCCACCCCTTTATTTAGGGCCAAGTGTGAATTTACAAATAAATAAACCAGGAAGAAACAAAAAGTTTAGCATACAAATCCATGGTACGTTTGAATTTAGAATACTACTCTTCAGTTTGGTCACCTCACACCCAAAAACAAAAAAAAAACAACATTGAAAAAGTCCAAAGAAGGGCAGCACGCTATGTCACCAAAAGGTACCACAACACCAGTAGTGTCACTTCCATGATTGACCAACTTCAATGGAAGTCACTTGAAACTCACAGAAACATCAGAGTAACTATGCTGTACAAAATCTCACACCATCTCATTGCAGTAGACCCAAACCTTTACCTTTTACCACAGCCAGTCAAAAACACCAGATTCACTAATTCATTACAATACCAAACATTTAGCACAAGAACAGATTACTTCAAGTACAGATTTTTTCCATTCACAGTTGTACTGTGGAACTCACTTCCACAAAACGTCATCAGTGTTAACTCCCTGGATCAGTTTAAAATACTGATCCAGAGTCAGTTTATTTAGATATCCAACCTGTTTGTTAAGATGTAAATTTGATATTTTTTTGTTTTGTTTTTGCACAAAATTATTTTTGAATTATATTGCACTCATTAGTTATTATATTTTATTAAGTGTCTGTTTGCGATGCGCCGACGTATAGTCATCAATGTGCTGATGGTAGCGTACCATGTTGATGTAGATGTAGAAGTGAACAGGTGAAGACACAGTACATTTGTATCTATCTCAGCTGAGCTATCTGCATTCTATATGATGAAATAACCTGAAATATTGTTTCGAACATTGAATATTGAGGATTAGAGCTATAAAACATTAAATTAACATAATGACTACTGGCAAAGCACTATATGGTTGATTGTCAAGAAAGGAGATCCAAAGATAACCTACAACAATGTAGAGATATATACATGTGTCATGCTACCTGGAAGTGGAAAAATAAATTTTATATTTTAGAAGTTCATGAGTATTTCGTACCAAAGAGCATTTGTTAGTAACACTTCATCGGGTTTCGTCCACATTTTTGAGTGACAATGTTTCTTGTACAATATATAAATGTAATTAAATTCTTATAAAACTTTGGCACAGGAAATCAGCTGACTTCCATGTTGGTTGTTTACGTTTGCAATTTTCTTAGGGTACACTAAATTGCAGCTACTGAATGGAACAAGGCTATTCATAATTTTATCTGAAATTAGTTACCATAGGAGGTTGTAGTAAAAGAAAGACAAAATTATACCAACATAGATTTGTCTTATACATTTTGGTGAACCATGGGAGGTTAAAGTCTTACATATTTTAATTTATTAAAGTAAAAACATCCCGGAATATTTGTCAAGTCTAGTCCGTCTTTTGAAATAAAGTGTCCAAGTACCAGCAAAGGTCAATATAAAACAGACAAGAAGATATCTAAATTTAAGGTTAAAATGTTTTGAGTTTATGAGAAATGTAATATTTGTTTCAAAGAATCATAAGAAATGCAGAGGAATGTTTCTTTTTTCTAATAAACAACTGGAAAAAAAGAGAGAAACACTAAAATGTTGTATAGATATCAGCCATAGACAAATTATGATAGATATAGGAAGATTTGGTTTGAGATAACTCTCCATCCAAATAACATTTTATAAAGTAAACCATTTAAGGTCACACCGAACAGCAAGCTATAAAGGGCCCCAAAAATTACTAGTTGAAAACCAACGGTCTAATCTATCTTTGACATAAGTTTACAAATTATATATGTTATTATGTAACATGTTTTAGGACCTTATTTCTTTTTACTGATGTATTCTATTCTATTCTCAGGGGCGGGTCCAGGTTAGGGCGTAATGGGCGTACACCCCCCTTTTCAAAAAAATAAAAAATGAAAAAATATCGTCATCTGCTATTGAATATGGCATTTTATCATATTCATAAAATAAACACATAATCTAATTTCTTTTTAAAAAAATTTGGAATCACAGAGACATTAAACTAGATTATGATAATGAAATAATTGACTATTACACTATGAGAAATCAGCGTAAAAGGGTTCTACTGTTTCCACTCTACCCTAACCATTCATTGAAAATGAGAGTCTGGCAGTGTCTCGGTGTTCATTATAGGTTTTGCTTAATGTACATTTATACTAGTAACATGTATATTTGGTATAGCATTTTTACTTCCCAATCTAGATAGCCTTTGGTAGTATCATATTGTTTCAATATTCATTAGTGAGTAACTAAGTGACATCATGGAACCTACATTTTGCCATCAAGTTCCAGCACCATATTTATTCATGTACCACCATATACCACATATCTGAACTAGACAATGACATGATTGCTTTAAATTAGTACTGTTGTACAATAACGTCAATTTTCCATATTCAATCATGTATTCCACATTAACATGATTAAAGCCTACAATATTTAGAACAAATGAACTTTAGACGTCAGTGTTTGTTTGTCTTGTATCATGTGTGTCCTTCAAAGAAACCAGAACCTAATCTAAAATAGAGAGATATTTATTATTCTGGCTTCTTTGGAATTTGATGCTTAATTGTTAAAACCCAGGAGTGTCTGAGCTTCCCAATGGACCCTCTATAAAATCATGGCCTAGGACTATTGAAATGTTGAGTAAAGCCTTATATATATACCCTAGACAATAAATGGAGAGAATTTGGCATAAAAAAAATGTCAAACCCTGACACTTTAACTATTTTTTGTTTTTTGGCAAAATTAAGGTCCCAAAAAATATTTCTGTCATTCAACAAATTGAAGATTATGTCACACGAGGAAACTTACAACAAGTATGGCAAGCCGTTATGCTATTTATTCTTACTTCAAGATATCTCATAAACTTTATAAGATATTTTATATAGTTTATAAGATATCTTATATAGTAATAATAATAAATATTAGTTTATAAGATATCTTATATAGTTTATAAGTTATCTCATATAATTTATCAAATATCTTATATAATTGTCTTTATAAGATATCTCATAAACTATATAAGATATCTTGTAAGATATCTTATAAGATATCTTATAAACTATATAAGATATCTTATAAATTATATAAGATATCTTATGTAAAAATTGTTTATCAGATATCTCATATACTTTATAAGATATCTTATAAATTTTAGAAGACATCTTATAATTAAAGTATTTAAGATATCATATAAACTTTATGAGATATCTTATATATTATATAAGTTATCTTATATATTATAGGAGATATCTTGAAATTCGAATAAATAGTAAAATGGCTTGCCATAAACAAGACATAGATTGATAAATATACAATTTTTTTAAAATATGAAAAATGAAAAAATGCTTGTACTGTTATACCACTGTCCTAGGTTAGGGGGAAGGTTGGGATCCCGCTAACATGTTTAACCCCGCCACATTATTTATGTATGTGCCTGTCCCAAGTCAGGAGCCTGTAATTCAGTGGTTGTCGTTTGTTTATGTGTTACATATTTGTTTTTCGTTCATTTTTTTTACATAAATAAGGCCGTTAGTTTTCTATATATCTAAATTTCTAAATGCAAATTTTGTCCATACCTTATAGTGTTAAGATTTTGAAAAACATAATCTGATTGATTACAAAGAAGAACTTAAAAACTTTGTCATGAGCTGGACGCAAACTTACAATTAATTGCTCAAACACCATGCATATCTTGAAGTTTTATTCAATGATCTGATGTTAGCTTTCCAGATTTTTTAAAATATTTATTGTGTGGAAAACAGCTTCAATGAAGCTCATTTTGTGTTCAAAAAGTTTTAACATTTTTTTCACATTTAATTTTCAGTTTGATCAATCTTGCTTCTTTGAGACGAGATGGGATCACAGCAGTCATCGTCACCGTCCCAAAACAAGCCACCAACATTTGATACAGAGGAGCATAAGTTTATCTTTGACAATGTACATAATAATTGTGTAACAGTGTTCTCAAAGACATCTTGTATACACTGTACAAATACTAAGAAACTATTTAAAGAGATAGGTGTTCCTTATAAAGCTATAGAAATCAATAAGATGGAATCTGGTCACAAAGTTCAAGAGGTTCTAGCTGACATCACAAAACAAAATACAGTAAGTACATCTTGAATAGAACATAAAAAAAACAGAACCAACAATGTTAAAAAAAACTTAACACACTTAGTGCAACGTAGCTATTAAAATAAGTAAATTCAATTTAATTACTGGTAGCTATATACATGTAGTACAAAAGCAGTATTGATTTAGTACACAGTCGTCAGGACTCTGTGAAAGGTTCTGAAATTATTGATTTTCAATGTTCGTTATTATTCTTATAAAGGGTATTTAGTTTTGGAGATATTTTAAGATTTTCCAACTCTGATAAGAAGTATTTCTAAAATCTAATTCCTCTTGTGATAATTTACTCTGTATGTTTTTATTGATCTTTTGTATTTAAGTCATGATGTGATAGTTGTCCTTTAAATATTCACTCAAAATACTGTTAAAGATATTATTTCCTAATTAAAAGCTATTAATATAAAAGAGGATGTGATACCAAAGAGAGAAAACTAATAAGTTAAGACAGACAGTTGAGAAAATAATAAAGAAGAAAAAAACAAAAAAAAAGAGTCAAACAACAATCTGCATAACATTACATAAAAAAAATACAAACCCAACTAAAAACCAGGCACACTATCTGGTGTTATGCAAGGCTAAGGGTAATTAGCATATCCTGCTCCACATGACACCCATTGTGTTGGAAAAGTATTTTAAATTTGTAAAAAAAAAAGCATCATATGTATTACAGGTACCAAGAGTTTTTGTGAATGGAGAATGTATCGGTGGAGCGTCAGATACTAGAGCATTACACCAAGCAGGACAACTTCTTAGGATGATACAGAAATGTAAAATCAAATGATAAACACTACTGTTGCTTTAAATATATTTAACATTTCTGTGATAATTTTGTTATTTATTAATTAATCAATGTTTTGAATTGTTACACAATTGTTAAACTCGTGACTGAACAACACTGATAATTAACTCATGTGCTACATACATTCGGGAATTAATGTGTTGTTCTGTCACTCGTTTTGTTTGAATTCTTCCATTAGTTTTTCTATAATTATTTATCAATTAATTAATGTTATGAATTGTTACACAATATGGTTTTAAAACAATCTATGCGGTAAATAATACATGTTGATTTTATTGTAAAATATTGCTACCATGGTTAGACCCTCCTTGTTCAAACTCTTTAGTATACAAGATATTTTTCTGTCAGTCGATTTAATGGTATGATACAAAGTACATTTGAATTCAGAATAATGATCTGTTATGTGCTCTATATTTGGTGCTGTGTATTGATAATACTGTAACATCTTGTTTATTGATATTACTGTAACATCTCATTACTAACATTTACCAATGTGTTCCTGTATCATTCATGTACATCATCAGTTAATAATTAAATATTTTATGGAATTAATGATGTGTTTATAATTGTCTTAATTGCATTGGACTGAGACAGGGATTACTATCCAGCGGCGTTAACTATTTGTATAAAGCTTTATACTTAAGAAAGTAGAAGACCTAGATGCTCTATATTTTGTATGCAGGACTGCGGTTCCTTATGTTACCAAGTTTCTGTCCATCATATATAAATACAAGAAGATGTGGTATGAGTGCAAATATGACTATTCTCCGTCCAAGTCACAATTTGTAAGAGTAAACCATTATAGATCAAAGTACAGTCTTCTACATGGAGCCTTGGATCACACCAAACAGCAAGCTATAAAAGGCTAAAAAAAAATATGCCCATTATCCTTGATCTCATATTCATGGTTCTGCGACTGCTTGATAAAAAGATACAGTTTTCATCATGTGAATTTCTCACTATTATGAGTAATAGGATAACTATATTTGGTATATGGGTTCCTTGCAACAGTTACATGTCTGACCGACAGGGTTCACCTGACCTTGAGGTCAATTCATGGATCAGTGATTAAGGTTAAAGTTACAAAAGCGGGTCTGTTTCTCAGATACTATAAGCAGAAGGTCAACTATATGCAGTGTATTAAATGATTGCATGAAATGATTGCAAAGGGTACATGTCAGTCTGAAAGACTTCATCTGACCTTGACTTTAATTTCATGGTTAATTCGTCAATGTTAAGTTTTTGTGTTTTGGTCTGTTTTTATACGACCGCAAAAATTAAAAAAGCTAATATATTGTCGTATATTGGTATCATGTTGTCGTCGTTGTCTGCGTCATCTTTGTCTTCATCTTCAGGTTCGGACGGGTGATTTCCAGGTAATAACTGTTCGTATTAGTAAATAGAAATCAATAAAATTTTAACACAAGTTACAGTTACTAAATAAAAGATTTCAACCTTAATTACAATGCTTGAGCAAACATTAACACAAACTTAACAAGTAAGCCAACCCAACTGTTACTGTACTCCGCATGCATAAGCAATGACTACCAGTATAACAAAATTTTATGAATAAAGGTTAGATTTTTAAAGTTACACAGGACTCTCAACTTAATCACCATATAGCTAAAGGATAATTGAAACTACTAGTATTTACAAAATTTATGTAATTTCAAGGTCAATGTGATGGCTGCTTAAAATCCAGCATAATATAAAATTAATATGCAAATTCAGGACAAGAAAATGTTATTGTGATATGAATATTAACCCTTCTTTGTACTAGACTGACATGCTGAATTTTAATATACTTGTTAACAAGGTAACAGTCTGTAAGAAGACCTTACTCAGACACATTACATGTATTATGAATCCAAGCCGACCAGTCTATGTCCTCACTCCTTAATGGGGTGTTCTTAGCAGAGAAGCAGCAAATACCAATTTAAGAGTCTTTGGTTTTAACACACAACATCTGACCCTCAAGTACACACTACCACAAGACCACTGATGTGGTTATCAATGTCAATTAGTTCAAAACATATTGCCATCACATAGACAGACAAAACCTGCATTCTTCCTTGGGAAGTAGAGTTATATTTTCATAGGCATCTATCAAGCTACTAAAGATAAATAGCTATCTGTGATGATAACTTTTAAAACAACACATTTATTATTAATAAACCAGTTGTTGGCATGACACGGGTTATGTTCTTCTCATATATGTTATGATGGTATGATACTAAACCCCTCACGGGGAGGATTGTACCTGATATTCATATGATGAAGACATAATTTTTCAATCAGTTTAATAGAGGTCCGGAGCTGGCATGTCAGTTAACTGCCAGTAGTCTGATGTTATTTATGTATTATTGTCATTTTGTTTATTTTCTTTGGTTACATCTTCTGACATCAGACTCGGACTTCTCTTGAACTGAATTTTAATGTGCGTATTGTTATGCGTTTACTTTTCTGTATTGGCTAGAGGTATAGGGGGAGGGTTGAGATCTCACAAACATGTTTAACCCCGCCGCATTTTTGCGCATGTCCCAAGTCAGGAGCCTCTGGCCTTTGTTAGTCTTGTATTATTTTAACTTTTAGTTTCTTGTGTACAATTTGGAGTTTAGTATGGTGTTAATTATCACTGAACCAGTATATATTTGTTTAGGGGCCAGCTGAAGGACGCCTCCGGGTGCGAGAATTTCTCGTTGCATTGAAGACCTGTTGGTGACCTTCTGCTGTTGTCTGCTCTATGGTCGGGTTGTTGTCTCTTTGGCACATTCCCCATTTCCATTCTCAATTTTAACATATTTCTAGAGAAAGGTTAAAGGTGGATATCTATCTTGCCTTGGTCGGCATTTCAATTCTGAATTGTTTACTTATTCAGGAGCAAATAAACAAATAAACAAAAGATAATCTTGAAAATTTATTTCCAACCTCATATATAATATGATATTACAAATAAGAAGAAAAAATGAGTAAAAAATATATTGCACATGCAGTCTAACAACTACCTGGATTTCTATCAGCCTTTTCAAAAACTATGTAATATTTCTCAAGAATTCATTGTCTACATATATGTCCTTAAAGAACCCAAAATTCAGCATAATATATAACATGTATAAGAAAGCTGGACTTTTCCTATAATGATTAATTCTTTAAAAAAATAATAACTTAAATTCGAAATATAAAACAATTTACTATTTACAACTGTGAATCTTTGATAATCAACAACACGCTATCTGTTGCATATAAAACAGGAGTGAATCCAGCCATTTTTAAAAGGGGGGTTATAACCATATGTCCTAATTCAAATGCATTGATCGTAAATAAAAAAAGGGTGGTTCCTACCCCTCAGAACCCTGCCCCTGGATCCGCCACTGTAAAGTGAGCAAAAGTGAGTAAGTATTTAAGTAATAATAGTTTCTCCTAAAGTTATTGAAATTAAATGAGATCAATCATTTATTATACATTTTTTATTCTATAATTCTATTTTTTTGGCTAAAGTTTATAAAAGCTATCTGTCTCATTTGTGTAGTGGAGACTACAACTACATTCTAAAATGTCCTGTGTACTGATAAATACGCAACTAATAAAATGTAAAATGTATAATTTATACAAGTGACTTTAAATCATGCGTGTCTGTGGATGTTTCTGGGTTAAAAATTACATCTATGTATGTAAATTCATTCTTCCCAAGGATTTAAAAACCTAAACTTTTCTTAAATACAAATGATAATTCTTATTACTTTTTTCCTCCATAAAACTATACAGAAATAAATATGCAAGTAAAAATGTCAATAAAATAAAAAAACAATAAATTAAAAGCAACTGAAAAATATATATATATATTTTAAGGCCAAATAAATAAAATATTGAATAAATATTCATACAATCAACAACTGTAACATATGCTTGCAATATGAAATACAAGAAACAAATCTTTATTATTTTGGCCTACAATAATTTTAGTACATAAATGGTATGGGGACTCTGATAAATACAAAATCAATCTAATCAAAAAATAAAATGTACAAAGATAGAATTATATTTACAATTTAACAACCATTAAACTCATTAAAATCAACAAATCACACATGTCTTTAAGAGATCGTAACAAACTGGAATGCTTTTAGTGTACAACTGGGATACAAAATCACTTCTCTGTACATTTCTTAATAAAATATTGGAGTTGGTTCTTTTGTCTTTGAGTCTATTCTCGTTAATTCTGTAAAAACTTGATTCGTCGGATCCATATCTTGCTGGAAAGCATGATTTACAGCGATACAAGCGAACCCTGATAAGTGGAATTATTTAGATCATTCTTCAGTACCATGAACAGATAGAGTGCTATCCACAACAAAACTTCTTTTTTGTAGCGCTATCATCCAGATGTAATGCCTTTTCAATTTCTTTATCCTCCTTCTCTTTTAGAATGCTGAAATTTCATACAAAAATATATATCATATAATAAGTACATTCGTATAAATTTGTTCATAACTTCATTGTTTTTGGTTGTTTTCTTTCCACTTTTTTTGTTGTTTTTGGTTGTTTTCTTTCCACTTTTTTGTTGTTTTTGGTTGTTTTCTTTCCACTTTTTTGTTGTTTTTGGTTGTTTTCTTTCCACTTTTTTGTAGTTTTTGGTTGTTTTCTTTCCACTTTTTTGTTGTTTTTGGTTGTTTTCTTTCCACTTTTTAGTTGTTTTGGGTTTTTTTTCTTTGACAGAGGTATGTTTTTTCATAGAATAGGTTCTATTCGTAGCATCAAAATTTATATTTACTGGTTCGAAACATTACTGATTTTGATCTCTTGGCCAAATTTGATTGATGTTGCATGCATATGGGGAGAAGGATTACTTAATATACATTTGGATCCTTACTTACATCAGAAATTAGGAATATTTAAGTGAGTAGTAAGATATTATGCTTATTTTGATAATCATAGATGTACATATGATTTTTTTCTTACTTTAAAAACTCAAATTCAGAAAGGTCTATCTTTAAAATGACTACAGCATTTTATAAATGGCTTTATACGACAATGATGTGTCCAAAGCACTTTTTTGATCTAGTAAAATTCTGTTTAAAAAGGTAAGAATAAGTTTTGAGGTCTGACTCCCGCTTATATTCTTTTGTAATACATTACTGTTAATCAATCCTTACCTGGCCATAGCTTCCATACTTTCTTTAACATTGTTTCCCATCTTAGCACTGGTTTCAAAGAAGATACCATCATACTCCTGCAATAATCCAAAATATAATTTTGATAATAAAATGTTCATGAAATTTCTATCACTTACCATAAGCTAATGAAATTGACACAAATCTTCTTAGCAAGAATTGCAAATTAAATAATTGCTTGCCTGCTAACTTTTTATAATCACTGTGGGAGGTTTTAAGCACAAGAGGACCTTATACTCCTCTGATATTGCCATTAGTGTTTTTAATCTACTACTATATATATATATCAATTGAATAAGTATCTTTGTGCTTTTAAATAATACCCTTTTAACTCATATAAAACAGAATTTCATAATTCAGGTCAGCACCTTTCATGGGGGACATCCCACATAAATTGGGTAAGTTGGCAGCTCTGATGAAGGTCAAAGGTTGTACTGATGTTTTCAATATTTTAATGCATATATTAAGATTAACTTACAACAGATAGTTTATTGCCATCTTTTGTCTTTACAGCACGGTCAGCTTCCGATTCTGCTATGTCTGTTTTATTTCCTACCAATAAGACAACTGTGCCTTCCTCAACTCCTTCCTACAAAAAAGTAAATAGTTTGAACTACATACTGTGGATACAATTATTTCTGTGGATCGAGTAAAAAAATTACTTCCATGGATATTTGAGTTCATGCTCTTTCCAGAGTATATATATATATATATGTCTATAGAAAGTAAATTAATTAGTTGAAAATCTAATTACATGGTGCATCTTTAACCACAAATGAATGTAAAGTATTAAAAGTGGCTCCATAAATTTCAACTTGAAAATTTTGTCACATCCATTTGTTACTGTGATAAATCTAAACATATGTTAAATCTGAACAAACCTGCACACTTTCCATCCAATTTCTGACATTAGTATATGTAGCTTCTGAGTTAACATCATACATGATAACAACTCCATCTGCTTTACGGAAATACTGCTTGGTTATACTTCGAAATCTACAACAATATATTTCATATTTAATATTGAAAGTTGTTTTGTAAGATAATGAAAAATCTTAGAGATGCTTAATTATTATTCATAGAAAAACAAAACCTAAGTACCTACCCAAAACTTTTTTGCCACCACTTTTGAATGTATTTCCAATTTGTCATTACTATGACTGTTAGAGTTTATTTGTCTCACAGTTTGGGTAGTGTTCAATATTGTAAAAATTTAAACCCTTAAGTAAATGTATATTTTTAATTGATTTGTATTGCTGGGTTGATTTTTATACCAATATTCCTTTTCATTTATGATCCAATAGTTTTTTCAAGCTTGAAGTTTGCATTAACAAGTAAATCTGTGAGCTACTGCTTACTTATGATACCACTGCCCTGCTAAATGGATAATGTTAACAGGAAGTTGGTGAGTGATGAATACAAACACATATCACACGGTATAGCAGACGTGAAACCAAGTTACACAAATCCTTGTAAAGTAGTTCTTGAGAAAGATGCAAGGAAAAATATTTATGGGACAGACCAATGGACTTACTGATGAATGAACAGATGGACGGACAGAGGTAAAACAGTAAACCCTCACTATTTTAAAGCAGGGGTATAATGACAACAACTGGTGTCTTAATGGTAAATGGACAGATTAATTTCTTGGGTATGACTGTGTTTCTCTAATTTTTTAGTTTTATTGTGTAGTGTTTGTGATTTTTAACTTTTTTTTATAAGATTCTAAAAGTTATGAAAAAAGCTTCCTCACCTTTCTTGCCCAGCAGTATCCCATAGTTGTAGGACAATAGACTGTCCACCAAGGTTTAAAGATTTTACTTGAAAATCAACACCTGGAAAAAATTATAACAGTCAACAATAAGTCATGGCACTGCTCTACACAAATTCACTATTACTGGATTTAACTACAAATAACCTGACATTTATGACAACCACATTATAAATTCATTGAAATCTGAAAAGAAATGCTTTGGATGAATTTATGAAATAAAAACTTTGCTCTTGTGACAAAAAAATGTTTTTGAAAACTTTATACATTTTTTGAATGAATTAATATAAAACAAATGCACATATAATGCATAATGTCTTAATTTGATATATTTTTACAAATAGGTTTGTAATTGATTTCAAAATTTGAAGCCGAAACTCAGTTCTTAACTCACAACGATAAAGGAAAATATAGAACCTACCTATTGTAGCACTGAATGTAGGATTGAAGTTATCATTACAGAATCTATGTATAAAACTACTCTTCCCAACGCCAGAATCTCCAACAAATACAACCTTAAAGATTCTCTGTCTCATAGCAACAGTTGATTCAAGGCCCTGAAAAAAATCACAAATTTAATTGAACAGATTTGAACTTTTTCACATCTTTATTTAATATTTTTTTACCCCATTGCACATATTTACATATTTTGTTTTAATACACAGTGCTTCTTTTAGATAGTCTTTATATATATTAGCAATGTTAGCTTTGAAACCAAATTAATACTATTTCATACTAATGGAAGTATCCAAACTTTTATTTACACAGTGGTTGTTTTGAATCCTTATGACTGGCACTCAGAGACCTGTTGGACTCAATGCAACATATTTAATATTTTAACACAAATGTGTTACCTTGCATCTCCTTATAGGTGGATAAAACTAAGTTCATACATTGTGAAAACTCAAAATCTAGATATCTTATACGTAACTTGATCAATGTTTTTATAAAAAAAACCTGTGAGAGTAATGTGAAGTTTTGTCAAGCCTATTTCATGCAGTTTTGCATTAACAAACGTGACACTTTTAAGTTATCCAAATATGTCACTATGATTTCGCTATTTTATTTAAGCTTGTATATATTTTTTTATTTTTTTTTACCTTTTCATTAGTTTCTACATCTGCTCCAACAGGCTGTCCTCTGGTTCCCTGTAATGCTTCATCATTACCTTGGAAATCACTGTAAAATGTACAAAAAAAATAAATTAAAACTGAATGATACCAGTTAATTTGAATTTTATAATTAAGATTGAGAAAAAATATATAATTGACATTTAAAAAGCTTGTACTTTTAAACTGAATATCAAGGAATTTCATTGCAAAGCTTTAAAAGTTTGACTTCCAAAAATAAGCAATTTTTAAAAGAAATAAATCCTTTGTGAAGCATCTGAAAGATTACTGTGCTTGTTCTCATGCTATAATAATTATACCACAATGTGCAAAACAAATTAAGCATGCATATTTGATATCATCTCACCAAAACTTGAATGACCACCACCACTAGTGCTTAAAGGTTAAAAGCTGAGATCCACTTGCACAGTGTTAGTATATATCTACTATTAACTTAATTACAGTGAACAGTCAAGTTATCTGTCATTTTAAGGTTTATTAAGGTATTTATCCCAGGAAAAAGTTGCAGGTTCATAGCCGTCACCATCAGAGTTTTGTTCACAAGGATAGTAAACACAGTTACGGGGACATTTTTTTCTTCTGTTGTAAATATACTGTCACCACTGCATGAAGGTATCCACATTTCATAATATACAAAGTTATAATGTACAAAAGAATAAAAACATACATTCTATTCCGAACAGGACCATCCATTGGTATAACAAACCGATCATTATGTTCCAGCACCATTGTTGTAACACCTATGTTAGGTTTCACTCTGTTCATTTCTATAGAATTTTCATCATTGTCAGAAACTCTGTTATTTCTTTTTAACTTGAAATCTTTCTTATTTCTAAAGAAATCCTTTTGAGAACCACCTTCTAATGAATTATCTATATCATTTATCTTTCCACCTTCCAACAATCCAAGAGACTCAGTTTTTTGAATGGTCTCATTGCATACATCTTCTCGATCTAAGTTTGACTCAAATTTTTCATGTGGCTGATATTTCTCAAATTCTGTATTAGTTGAAACACTAACTGAACAAACAGGAGATTCAGATTTTAATTCCTCTTTTGTTTGTTCTAGGTCATCAGTGCTTGTTGAACAATCGATTGAAGAAGAGACCGCCATTTCTTTTAATAACTTATTTTGAATATCATCAGCAGATTCAATGTCTGTATTAGTCGAAGAATCAACAGTGTCAGATCTTGTAAAATTTTCATCAGTATTACTAGAGTTGTCTACCTTAGGTTCAACAATATCAGTGTTTGTTGATGAATCAACACTTATTTGAGAGGTAAACTTTTCTAATTCTGATTTTGGTATCATTTCTTCCTCAGTCTGAACACCAATAGTTTCTGTGTTTACAGATTTCAAGTTTTCGAAAAATATAGAGCACCGTTTACCAGTTGGACTTAAAACTAAGCTGTCCTCGAAAGCAGGAGCTACCATCATGTCAATGTTATCTCCACTTTCTTCAAAACTATCATCTACACCATCACCACTAGATGGAGCTACAGGTCTCTTGGAATGCATGCTAGGGAGGAAAGACCATGTTAAGAAATCTTACTTTACTAATGATCACCTTTAATTTATAATTTTTTTTAAAAAGTAGTCTTTTTTTACAAACTGATATATTCAACTTACAAAAAATATCAAAGAATGTTAACTCTTTTACTGCAAGTGAAATAGCCAATGTTCCTAACTACATAATGCCAAAGACAATTGTACAATTTTCCTTCTTTTTTTTTTTTCTTTTTTTTTTTTTTAAAGGTGATCATTAGTAAGTGTTAAGTAACTATAAGAAAGTTAGTCATGTGAAGAGGACTTTCCTAGGAAATTTTCTTTACTAGGGTTCAAATATTGCTGCCATAGTAATTTCATTTAATACAGTCAGGTCTAAAATTCATGTAGTATAAAAAGATTCACTTTTTTCCCGAAAATTTCATTACAAATTCTGCTTAAACAATTTTCTTTTGAAAATGCTAGTTTTATTCTAACATTTCATTTTAATTTTTGCAGTTTCCCTGAAAAGTCCTTAAGTGCATAACAGTATAAAACAATGTGAAATGTAAGCAACTGTGAGAAATTAAGGATGACCAATAAATTTAAATCTGATTCATCACTTATTGCATTTGTTATATAAATAGTTAAAATTACTTCAGTTGTTTAGAATATTAATTTCAACTTTCCCACACTGTAACTTTTATTCTAAAGAGATTTCAGAATGAACAAGAAGTTGCCCACTTGTTGTGCTTAGCATACCCTACTTGTAATTCAAGATTGTATTGGTAACCAGGAAGTAAGTGTCTGACAGATACTACAATGGCTGATAGTAACTTTTTATCATTGTCAAGCTGCTGACATGAGATTATAACAGTTGTGGACACGAAGTGTGACGACCAAAATATCTTGTGTGACAAAATAATTCAAGTTTGTTTTAATAGGAAGTAGATTCTAAGAAAAGTGCTCACAAGTTTCAAATTCCAATTCATCATTTTAAAACTGCTGACCAAATATGAAGTAATTCATTTTGTTCAGAAATACATATATGTATTGGACAATTTGAATTCAATTTAGCCACCGTTCCTAGTTCTGTTCACTCTTAAGGAATTGAGGTGTATCAAAATGTCATTCCAATTAGCGGCAGTTTATATAAAATACCTTCTGAAAATAATTTGTATTTCTGTTGGATTAGACTTCTTTTTATTGAGTGTGGTCTCTCCTATCAGACTGGTAGATAACTACCATGTAAGAATCACGATTTCAATTTCAATCCCAACCTCATTATCATTTTTACGTAGGTAATCAGTTTAATTGATTTTTACCATTTTTTTTACAGATTCTTACATGGATTTTTTGAAGAATAATAAGAAATCCTGAGTACATAAGAGCACACTAAAATATTCTATTGCCAAATCTACAAAGCTTTTTTACACTTACCTAATAGGATGGAAACCAGGTTTCTTTGATGCTATCTTTCTCTTAGGTTTGTGTCTGAAAAATGAAATAAAATTTTCAAGATTCAGATTCAGATAGATGGTGATGAATGGGTGTTTAACATCTAACCATAACTAAAATGCATATTGGGAATACACACGTTTATGTAATATGAATGCTAACCATGCCTTGTACTAGACCACACACAGCAGGATTTTAAATGTGATAGTTCAACAGTCCCCTTAAAGTCATGTAATTCTACCAGGACTCATTATTCTAACTCTGAGCCAACAAGTATTTTCTCCCAACTCCTAAATGCTGCATGCTAGACAGAGCAGATACAAAGTATGGATGCACAGCAAATAAACAAATGGTAATACTATCACTATCACAGTAACACTGTATACAGCTATTTTAGTAATCAATACTTATATCTACACATTTGCAATAAAACCCCATCTACTTATATTTATACATTGGCATAATAACAATTTTAAATGATTACAACTTGGTGCAAGTGCATACTAGATCAGCATCAATTTTCAATTAACAAACTGTTTTCCATTCACTATACAGACCTTGATTTGTTGGAACCAGTCTTCCCAGCCTCATCTTCATCACTAGATTTTAATTGGTCCGGTATGTTAGAATCATGTCCATAGTAACTACCTTTAATTTTATCATCAGAGTCCCCATATAAAACATCATTATTATTTAAATTAGCACAATTATGTTCAATTAAATCATCATCATCACATTCAATGTCGTCATCCGAATACCCATCTTCCTTGCCTGAATCTACATCTAAACTTTCTTCAATTGACTCGGCTGTTGATTCAAATTTCCTCCTGGAAAAAAAGGAAGTCATATATATTAAATGAACTCCATAGTATTTTACAAAATAATTATACTTAACAGTATTCATATGATAGCAGTCCATATTTCAATTGAATTCTTAACTTACACAACAGTAACTTTTTGGCAACAAATCATGACATAAATAATTAATATTCAATCTTACTTTTTCAATTTTCCATTTCAACATCCAAAATTGTACACAGAATGAGAATGTAAATAATAGTGAACTTGTTTTATGTATGATAAAAGCACACTAAATCTTATATTTTAAAGGTGGTACCTAACACTACAGAGAGATAACTCTGTAAAATCATCTAAACATTTTAATCAGGTTGTATTGTAAAGGAAATATTAAGCTTCTCAATGATCAAAATCAGTGTTGGTCAAACTGCTATATATCAAATGAAATTTTCCTAGAAAGTGTGTAGTTCTAGTTTTTTTAAATTTATATATTTTGTCAAAGGGTCAAAGTAAATATTTTGTAAAATTTTATGAAAATTGAACTAGCCAAATCAATTTTAGTCATGGTGTTGGGTACCACCTTAAATATTCCCACACCAAGCACCATATATCTATTTTTAGAATACATACCTGCTGGTTGGGAAGTAATCTCCGAGGATTGAACCTTGTTTGAATAATTCTTTTTTTCTTGGTGTAGACCTGCCTGCTTCTGCTTCCAGAATCTGTAACCATAAAACATGTAATTTGTGTTAATACAGTCAAATGGTACTATATATACTCTTCTAATCTTGTGTTTATAACAATAGATAAATGTCAATTATAATTCTTATTTTTCGCTCAAGGATTAATTTTGTAAAATCTTATATTTAAATGAAACATAACAAAATTTTCACAGCAAATTACACCTCTATATAATATACAAAAAATGTGTAGCACTTAAAAAATCAAATTGACCACAAGAAAAGATCTATTCCAAGAAAATTAGTTTTTTTTATCGATTAAAAAGCATTTAAAGGATTTGGGGAATATCCAGGGAAATAAGCCCACCTGAAAACCTTTTTTTTTATAAATCATACTGAACAAACAAGTAACAACAACAACAAAGTTTATGTATGAAATCTAAAATGAAAGAAACAATTTAAAAGCAATATTGTTACATAGATCTTTCATAAGGATTATATCATTAGGTTTGCAAACAACTTAGCCAACTGGAACATGGTGTTTCAAAGTGGTTTGTATCATATGTCCCAATGAAACAAAACATCTATGACTGCACCTGCTTTCCCTGACAAAATTAAAAGGGTTTATAAGAATTTTTAAAACATTTGTATAAAAATGGTAGACCTATTCAACTCAATTTCCTGGTTAAAGAATTTCAAAAATGGAATTAAAAGAATTGAACGCTTTCTTTTCTTTTTTTAAGGATAGAAAAGTGTTGATTTTTTCGCACATTTTCTAGCATATCCGTCCCCAGGCTTCAGGCAACACTCCTATAACCCAATAAAACTACCAAAAAAGCATTCAATTCTAAAATAAAAATTACATTTAAAGACATTTCAGCCACTAGCAATGATTTGAATGGATAATATCTAAATGCTTTATTAAAGATGAACTAGATATCATTGAGATGGGAGCCATCTCTGTGGGCCCCGCTGTGAATAATGTGCATTAAAAAATTGTATCTTTACCATAGGACATGGGTTTGTCAACTGAAATCAAAGTTTTTGACCTTGACCTTTGACCTAGGAAGTTGTAAATAAATTATGACACACCCTTTGGTGTTGGTTTATAAACATGTCAAGTATAAACTTTGAAATGATAACTGTTCTCAAGATATAGAGCGGACACGATCTTTACCATAGGACATGGGGTTGTCAACTGAAACCAAAGTTTTTGACCTTGAACTTTAACCTAGGAAGTTGCACATAAATTATGACACACCCTTTGGTGTTGGTTTATATACATGTCAAGTATAAACTTTGAAATGGTAATGGTTCTCAAGATATAGAGCGGACACGATCTTTACCCTAGGACATGGGGTTGTCAACTGAAACCAAAGTTTTTGACCTTGACCTTTGACCTAGGAAGTTGTACATAAATTATGACATACCCTTTGATATTGGTTTATATACATTTCAGGTATAAACTTTGAAATGATAACGGTTCTCAAGATATAGAGTGGACACAATCTTTACCATAGGACATGGGGTTGTCAAATGAAACCGTTTTTGACCTTGAACTTTGCTCTAGGCAGTCGTTCATAAATTATGACACACCCTCTGGTGTTGGTTCATATACATGTCAAGTATAAACTTTGAAATCATAACGGTTCTCAAGATATAGAGCGGACACGATCTTCACCACAGGACACAGGTTTGTCAACTGAAACCAAAGTTTTTTGACCTTGACCTTTGACCTAGGAAGTTGTACATACATCATGACACGCCCTCTGGTGGTGGTTAATAAACATGTAAAGTATAAAGTATGAAATCATAATGGTTCTCTAGATATGGAGCGGACACAAAGTTAAAGTGTTACGGACGGACGGAGGGACGGACGGACGGACGGACGGACGGACAGACTGATCACTATAGGGCGACCCGCCTTAAGGCGGTGCCCTAATAATCTACCATGTAGTTTAATATCGTAAAATAAGAACTGGAGAAAGCTAGTGGCCAAAACATCTTTTTACATAATGTAATGCAAGGTTCCCTTTTGGAATTTCTACACAAGACAAACAATATTAATAACAATTGCTGGTAAATCAACTGCAACATTTAAATAACATGCAGGAAATGGTGATTTTAAACTAATTGGGTGAACATAAAAACATGGCGGAAATAATAAAACCTAACAAAAAATTTCAACTTTCAAAGATTTTGATATTTCTTAGCAAAGTTCTATGCCAATTGTTTTTCTTAGAATCTCTGAAAATTGATAATCACAAATAAATAACTTCATGTAAGTAAAACAAACAACAAATTGGATTAAAGGACAAATAACCAGTTTGTTTCAGATCAGGCAGGAGAATACCTGTTCAAGGTCATCCGTCTCAGGGTTACTCGTCAGATCCTAGAGTTAGCCGTAAGTATAAAGGAAAATGGAGTACAAATATTATCAAGCTAAATATTTATAACATACCAAGGATTGTATTGTATCATATGTTCATTCAATGAGTTAAATAATTATATAGTCATTTCAATATTATAAAAGGTTCAGAGTTCATTCAGAATACATTTCTAGATGCATGGGAAATACATGCTCAAGCAAATCTGTTATTTTCAAATAAAGGCAATGCTTATATGAAAGATGCCTATCAGAATGAAACTTGCATCTGAAAACAATTGTTTTGATACACCAACTAATGTACCCTAAGAGATATAAGCATTTTCATTAAAAAAAAAATCTTTCGATTGATTATCGTCAAGAATATAAATTTTTATTTGAGAATTTGAGTGTTAGGTAATCTCTAATAACAATTTATTTGCCTGAATCAAACTAATCCATAAAATCTGCTTCTAAAGAAATGTTACATTAAACTTTTAAAATAGGTGATTGCAGCCTTCTATTCTTATTACATAACCATGCCTAACTTGTTCAAGTGTACACTAGGTGTAAAAAGTGAAATGCATTTTCTTCCTATTTTATGTATAATATATATCATGTGCAGTATGTGTTTACATGCATTATCAAAATATAATCTATTATTGGAAAATATCAATAGTACATGTATATATAATGCAATAATAATTGGATGAACAACTTTTTTAATATTATTGATTTTAAATACTTCAATAACATATATGGTAGGCATTAGTAATATAATCAAAGTTAAAACTTTAAAGACAGTTAAAACAGTAAAATGACGAGTTAAAAAAGAGTAAGAACTGAAATTAGTCATGTACCGGTAGGTAGAAAAATTAATAGTTGTTATTTCTGACATTTTAAAAAGACGAGAGAAAACATGTAGACCATGAAAAATTAAGTCATGCAAGTTGAAAAATAATATTAGTTTTTAGAATTATAAAGACAAATGTCATGTATAAAAGCTCTTTTAGTTGTAGATTTTTTTTTAAAGACTTAAACCTAGACAGATCTGATAGACATGCATAGAAATTTCAGAATAAGACTGTCTGGGAGGGGTCTCCTGTCTGAAAATAACAAACGGTTTATATACCCGCCTTATCTCTGCCTCATCTTTGTCATCTCGTAACCTCTTGTTTACATCTCTAAAAAAGAAAAAAATACATATTTAACTTTTTTCCTCTGACTCAAGTATTTCTTGAGAGCTGAATACATATTAAACATTCATTAGCCTAAACCAGTATCGAGAACAAGCATATCTAAATTATCAAAAATTTGAATGAAGAAATTACAAATTATAAAAATAAAGTATATGTCAAAACACTTAATTAACAGAGAGTGGTGGTGTTTCCTAGCCTTTGGTTGTACATTATTCTTAGCTCTTTATAAAATGAACTTGTGTGGTTTCTTTGAAAAAGACTTCCCCATCATAAATTATAACATACATACTTGAGTGTGTCTAGCTGCTTGACTAAACTTTCTCTTTCCAAGGCAATGCTTTCAGTCAACTTAATGGCAGACCTGTAATGATATATAAATATATAAATTACACATAGATAAGGAGGGTGATAGATTTACACTGTGACAAGATTGTTTCCCACTGAGCCATAGAATAAAGTAAAATATCTCCTTTGCTTCAACCAATCAAAATTTGACATTTTAATAAAAAGTATCATATGTTTTATCTACACATCCTGGAAAAATATGGAATCAATGCAACGTAACTAAATTGAGAATGGAAATGGGGAATATGCCAAAGAGACAACAACCTCATCAAAGAGCAAAAACAGCTGAAGGCCACCAGTGTGAAACAAAGCTTATTTCTTGGATTTATAAAGTTCAATGATCTTTGTCAATTTATTTTTAATGCAAATAAAACTGCAAAATAAAACACCAAAGGACTCCCAATGTAATTATACTAAATACTATTTTGTCACTTATGTTTGTTCAACTCAAATTGTACTGTTGTATTTACCTTGCTCTGTCTTGTTTCTCCTTTTTCTGTTGATGTCTGAGTTGATCTATGTACATCTTAGAATCTTCTAAACCAACCTGAGACTTCATTAACATGTCTTCTAACTCTTCCTTGTCCTAAGAACGAAGCAGATTCAAGATTTAGTGAGGTTCTGTTAAAACCACATCTTTATATCAAAATATCTGTGAACGAGAATCATTATTTGCAGCTCTTTTATTCTCAAACAATTTCTACATCAATATTTAGAATCTTCTTAACCAATTGAATTGATTTATTCTAGTTTTCCCAATTTTGGTCGGTCTGCATAAGTTAAAATATTTAAAATGCATTTTTTTTATGAAAAGGGGGGAAAACGGGGTTGTTAGTTGCAAAAGGCTATGATAATCAAATGTTATCTGATGCCTCTATTGAATAAAATAATCATCATTTTGCATTTCTCATCGACAAAAGATATAATTTGATATTGCTATCAAAATCATATCCTAAAAGTGAAACTTTATCAACATTAAAATATAAATCTTAACAAGTACTAAATATCTATTTTGTATGTAACTTTTGTACCAAATTTAATATAGACTTTTATAGTTCAGAATCATTTTAATTCTTCATTTTACCTTTGCTAATTTCTCGTTTTCTTGTTTTGTTTCTGTTTCTACCAGATTTAATGTTTCCAATTTCTTCTCCATCTAAAATGTAATGTGTATATATACAGTTTAAATAATGGACTAATGATAGAAGAGAAAATATAACAGCTCTGATGTAAACATCCATCAGTGACAGTGCAGCAGTTACATCAGCTGACATATCAGGAGCAATGTAATCCTCCAATTTCAGGTTTTTGGTCAGAAGTTGTCTCCCCTTAATAACATTATCTTATAAATTCATAAATACCATTTTGAAAAAAGACACATTTTTACTTTGGTTGAATAATCACTCAAGTATGCAAATTGAATTATCCACCAGCGTCCCAATACAGAATACTTAATTGTCAGGTCATGAGATTTAATAGAAAGGCAGTGTATCAATATGTATTTTTCATGGAATGAAGTAAAATAGCTTTTGGTGAATACATGTATTTGAATTTGTGGTTTTGTCAAAGTTTGCATACAAGCCTACAGAAAATTTGACCTTGGTTGAAAGTTGGTATCCCATTAATAGTAATGAATCCAGTTACAGAAATGTTTCATTTTTGTTCCTCACTTAACATGAGAGGAATAAATCCCAATTAGGAAATTCTTCCCTAGTCAATAATATGACTGGAAACCAATTAAAACAAAATTTTAAAAAATACATTCAGCTGAGTATAAATTAAAGAACCTTAGTGGGCTCACATACCCCACGTCCCCACATTGTCACTGGAGAAAAAAAAAATAACTGTAAGAAAAAAAAATTGTTTAAGAAAAAAAATTGTTTAAGAAAAAAATTGAATCATAATTACCTGTCGATAATCACATCTACATAGTATGAAATTATTATCTAAAAAAGTTTCATGAAATTCTGTTGTGTGGTTTGAGAGGATTTGCGATGAAAAGAAACAGAACTGACAGACTGACAGACCGACAGGTCAAAAACATTATACCCTTCGCAACTTCGTTTTGTGGGGTATAATTAACCTACACTGCTATAATAATTTGACCCTACCTCTGAATGTCTGTTTAACAGTTCCTGTAACTGTTTATCCTTCTCTTCTAAGTCTCTCTCCAGAGTTTCTCTAACATTTCTCTCTTTTAATTGTTCCTAAAGACATGAATTATCAATTAAGTATTATTGGGGATAAAACAGTTCATACAGTTGGGAAATAACAATATCAATATTTCATCACTATTTCCACAACAGCTAGGATTTGAAATGTCATAAAATAATAGAGCTTAATATCAATATATAATTCTAATCAGCAACATTTATATCAATGATATCATTAAACCCCTATAACTATATATCTGACATAAATATTGTCAGAAGTTGTCTCCCCTTTATAACATTTTTTTTCTTCAAATTCATGAATATCATTATATATCATAATATCAAACTTGTGTAAATGTTTCACCAACTGTAAAATATTGTGTTTTCTTTTTCAACAATTTATTTCAAAAATAATTTCCATGTGCCTTCTTTTCTTTAGCAATATTCAACACAAATATTGTATTTGAACCAAGCTAAGATTTATTAAACATCTGTGGATGGTTGACTGTGTGAATTATAAAACATATCAAGTGGTTGAACCAAGTTTTTAGGGAAATAAAAATCTAGGTATAAATGACCAAGTTGTGCCATATTTAGGTTGATCAAAAATCTAAAAAAATATTAAGTAGTAAAAACAAATTTTGTATGGTAATATTAAACCTGTGGAGTGTGGATGGTTGACCATTTGAAATTATAATTGTAAAATCATTTCTTTAAAGCATCACTGAAGGTAGATGTACTTTAAACTGAGACAGCAGTACAAAATCAATGAATGGTTTATAAGTTAACTATGAAAGGCTTTTTACAGTGAACTAGACTGTTTAAAGTTTGATGGCAAATGAAAAAGAGTTGCATATTTTACACAGAATGTGTACTACACACAGCCAAATATGGCATCCCAAAACATTGACTTTTGAATAGAAGTAATATTTATGATAAATAGGATTATGAAACATAGGTTTTTATACCTTTAATTTAAGACATAGAACTTGAAGTTATAAATAAACTACTTGTACTTAAAATGACAAGAGGGATAAAAGTTTTGATTGAAATGATTTTTTATGCACTGTAATAAGAGTTATTTATTGGGGACCTAGATCAGAATACATAATGTCCATACTTTTATATATTAAGTATTTATTGTTTGACCTGAAAAATATATAGTAAATGTATTATTTATCTATTAAAAAATCAAATCAATCCTGTTTTAAATTACAGTTCAATACAACCAAGCTGTTACATTTACTGACATGGATGTTATTGAACCAGTGAAAAGACAGATGAATCATCACACATTTTACAGTATATTTCAGTGGGAGGATAATGGAACTCTGTAGATAAACTATGTTTTTCATAAAAAATATAAATTTACTGGGAGGATAATATTTCTATGCAAACAAAATATGTTTTACACAGATATTGATTAACTAGGGGGATTATAATTGTTTTGTAAATGAAGTATTTTTTACATACAGATTTTATTTACTAGTAGATCTTTGTAGTTAAAATTATCTATTACATAAAGAAACTTGAAGTCCACCCTCACATAAAGTATTTGCTTAAAACCCAAAAAAAAAAGAACACAAAAACTTATAAGTAGGTGTGCAATGGCATTACATGATTAAGACTCTGAGAAAATTTCATTAAATTCATATAAGGGGTTTAGGAGAAATGAATATAAAACAGATATCCTAAAAAAAAAAACAAAGACAAATTCAATGATTTGCTAAGGGATCATTCAAAAAGTCCAGTTCGTAAATAAAATACAAATTGAAAAGTTGTGGTTTGACCCACTTGGGATTCGAACCCACGTAACCTCCTACACTCTAGTAAGGCACTTTACCATACATCATAAGGCAGCATCTGTATGATTGGTGAATAAATCAAACACATCCTATTCAAGTCAAATTTTTCTTGTTTACTGTTCTTGGAAACCATTTCAAATTAAGTTTCTTTATAAGCATTCTTTATACAAATATAAACAGATAAAACTTTTCATACCTCACTCAGAATGCGTTCTTTCTCCTTCTTAATTTGATATTCCATTTCTTCGTATAGTTTCCTGACTTCCTCGTCGTGGGCAGTACTTTTACTGCAAATAGAGAAATATTCACAATTATACTTTTCCATACAAAAAGTATTTACCAAAAAGTGAAAAACTTTTAACCTCACACTCTTTGAATTCAAATTATCAACAAGTGAAACTGCGAGCTACTGCTCACTGATGATACCCCCGCCGCAAGTGGATAATATTAATAGTGTAAAAATATGCAAATGTTCGGTAAACAGGAAGTTGTCAAGTGATGAATCTGAAAACGCATCACACGGTATAGCTGACTTATATAAATCCTGAAACCAAATTTCAGAAATCCTTGTATTGTAGTTCCTGAGAAAAATGTGACGAAAATTTTCAACTTGGCTATCATGTGTAAAATCATACAAGTGTTCGGTAAACAGGAAGTTGTCGAGTGATGTATCTGAAAATGCATCACACGGTATAGCTGACTTATATAAATCCTGAAACCAAATTTCAGAAATCCTTGTATTGTAGTTGCTGAGAAAAATGTGACAAAAATTTTCAACTTGGCTATCATGTGTAAAATCATACAAGTGTTCGGTAAACAGGAAGTTGTCAAGTGATGAATCTGAAAACGCATCACACAGTATGGCTAACATATATAAATGTTGATACCAAATTACAGAAAGGGTGGATGTGTAGTTCCTGAGAAAAATGTGACGAAAGTTTCATGGGACGGACTGACTGACGGACTGACGGACTGATGGACTGACGGACGGACAGACAGAGGTAAAACAGTATACCCCCCCTTTTTTAAAGCGGGGGTATAATTAAATATTTTAAATGTAAAGTACAGAATATATTTGGAAAAAACTGATGCATCTTAAACCTTAAAATTTCTTTCAATATTTTAACAGTCAAATGATTTTAGTCCAATTTAAAAACTAAATTCTAATTAACAGTTGGATTTTAAGGTAAAGAGTTTTATAAACTTTTTAATATTCTCAATATCTCTATATTTCTATTTCAATAAGTCATGCATAACCTTTTAAATACCACTTTATGGAAATGGAGACTATATTTTAAGATGAATAGAATGCTTATTGATGCATGACTCTTATTTTGCACATCATCTTGTGTTTAATATACTTCTTGTACATTTAAATATAGGGTTTAAAGTGTCATACCTATATATCAATTAAAGAAATTATGCATTCTCTTATACATGTATAAGATTTCAGCGCAATAAACCATGCAAGCCAAAAAGATCACAAAAAAGTTTTTTTTCAAGGATTTTGAAATAGGTATTTGGCAGAGTTTTTTATGCTCCCTTTGCAGCAGAGGGGGATTAAGATTTACCCTTATCCATCTCTAGATTTGTACCTTTCAGAATTTGTTTTTGTTCTCTTATTTAGTCTGCCTCAACTAAATGTTATGAAACTTATTCACAATGCTTAATTTAACCACCAAACACAGATCAAGTTTGAATTTGGATGGCAACATTTTTACAAATCTTGAGTTGTGTTAAAGACATTTTCATTAGAAAGATGACAACAGTTCACCATGATAGAGTCCTACTAACCGAGATTATATGACTCAAATTTGGTTACTAAAGTTATGTTCACCTACAGAATTTATAGGTGTAAATACTTCCTTTTTTTACTTTTAAAATATGTCATTCCTTATTTCAGATTAGATTTATATGGATGAGCATGTTAGGTGCACATCATGATTAATTTTGATCGCTGACAAGAAACATTAAAATAATAGCCTATGGCATAAGGACATTGCCACCTATAAGTTATCAATAATATCATCCTACCTATTTGATGAAAGTGAAAAATTTCCCAGTAACAGATACGATAAATAAATCCCCCAAATTTTGTGATGACTGACTGGTTTTGTAGGTGCACTTTACAGCCAAATATCAGTGACAATTTTACAATACATGCATGACCTAGGGCAATATATATAATGTTGTCGCTTAAAACAAATTTATATGGCTCATATAACGACAGTTCAGTATTTAATCCTTATATTTGTTCTTTAAATACACCATGATTTATCATCCTTGGTCAAATAAGAGGATTATCAAAATTGAGATGCACTTTTCATGTAAATAAATACTAATGATTTGTTTTGATACATATTTTCAACTCCAAAATTTAACAGTACTTTCGCATATTTAAAACTCCTAAATTTTAATAATACTTTCACATATTTAAAGCTCCAAATTAAATAACACTTTACAATTATTAGCAGGTTTTAAATGTGAAGAAATGAAAATGTCTATTACACAATATGCACTGGAGAACCATGGAATTATTAATTTACGCATGTTTTCTGTCCCCATTTGTCAGGTTATAAAAATTGTCTCTTTGACACATTCACAATTTCCATTCTCAATTTTATTTTTATCATTGAATTAGATTTTCTTGATACTTTTACTAGCTGAGTCAGCATAAATATGATCTTAATTTATGTAGCATACTTGTATTTTTAAAATGACAAATATTTTGTTAAAAATGTGATTATTTTTTTCTATGCCTTTACTCGTAAATTTTTTTTCAAATATAAAAATTACAAGTATGTTTGAAATGTTAATGCCATCTAAATCATACACTATTAATACTCTGTATAATATACTGCAGTACCTCTGCAAAACCTTGTGAAAAAAATGTTAGCTTAAAGGCAAATCAAAGTTTCCGATATCATAACAATTACTTACATCAGCAAGTATCCACAAACTTTAACAACAAACTGACAATCTTTTCAAAGTAATTATCACAAAATTCAGGAAAAATTTCAGGAGATTGATATTAGTTATCAATGATAAAGACAGAACCACCCTGAGTAAACAAATATAATGCAATAAATTGTTTCTTCCTCCTACATGTGTATGACTTAAAGTGATCTTCTTAGGGACAAATCAAAAGGTATGCATATATTTATTAACAGGTATTTAAATTCATACCTGCCAAAAATCTTGTCATCCAAGGCCAGGGGAAGTAACTCTAAATTTCTTCACTTATTGAAGAGATTCATAACATTACCTTTTCAGAGCATTCTCCAGTGTGTCAAAGTCTGCCTTCTTTTTGCGTAAATCTGTTGATGTTTTGTAAAGAAACTCCTCAAAATTTCCAACCATTTCTGGTTCATCTCTCCTAATCTTCATCCACAAATTTTTAATAGTGTTTTCACTGAAAGACAAAAGTAATTGGATATAATACAATGACAAGATTAATACAGACCGCCTTGGACCTTAACCCACAACATAAAATTCTGAATCTACAGTCTGCACCATTAGCCACTAGTCTGATGCCCCAGATTAGTAAATATTGTTTCGGACTAGTGAAAATTTTCCAAGTTTTATAGTTAGATAGGGAGGGACAAGTTTTGATATTTAGTTTTAGAGGAGTAGATGAAAAAGTTTTTGGCTCAGACTGAATTTATGGTACAAAAATTAAGGAACAAAAGCATAAAAGTAATAATAATTTCTAACTTACTCATCAAACAAAGATTTTGCTCCAATATTCTCCATCATGTCTGTGAATTGTTTCTCTTCCTCTTGTCGCTCTTCTCCTTCGTAGACATTCTCCAGAGTATCGTCACCTTCCATTGTACTGTCTCCCATAAAGTTAATACCAAGGTAACTTCCTGCAAAAAACAAACAAAAGTTTATACTTCATACTGCCCATTGATATTTATTACATCTTTTGCATTGTCCTATTCAGTTAGTACTGAGAGTAACTTTATAAACTAAAGGCTCTGAAGGGCATGTGTCTCTCACCTGTTACTACATATAGTTTTAAGTGCATCCTAAACAAGAGTGCACACACTGAAATGTCTCGCCTTCTTTACTTATAAATTGATATTATGTTGATAGTCCTAAATATAAAGCTTTATTACAACTGTCACACAAACTTAACATTAACCACAAAAACTAAACATTGACCAATGAACCATGAAAATGAGGTCAAGGTCAGATAAACCATGCAAGGCAGACATGTACAGCTAATAATTCTTCAATACAACAAATATTGTTGACCTATTGCTTATACTTTAAGAAAAACAGACCAAAACACAAAAACATAACACTGAACAATGAACCATGAAAATGGAGGTCAAGGACAAATAAAATCTGTGCAACTGAAATATAAATCATAAAATATTTCCATATACCAAATATAGTTGACTTATTGCATATAGTATTAGGAAAACAGACCAAAACTCAAAAACTTAACTTCGACCACTGAACCATGGAAATGAGGTCAAGGTCAGATGACACCTGCCAGCTAGACATGTACACTTTACAATCATTCCATACACAAAATATACTACTCTTATTGCTTATAGTATCTGAGATATGGACTTGACCACCAAAACTTAACCTTGTTCACTGATCCATTAAATGAGGCAGCTGAAATGAGGTTGAGGCCAAGTGAAAACTGTCTGACGGTTATGAGGACCTTGCAAGGTAAGCACATACCAAATATAGTTATCCTTTTATTTATAATAAGAGAGAATTAAACATTACAAAAAATCTTAACTTTTTAAGTTGTCACTGAACCATGAAAATGAGGTCAAGGACAAGGACATTGGACATGTGACTGACAGAAACTTGTAACATGAGACATCTATATACAAAGTATGAAGTATCCAGGTCTTCCACCTTTTAAAATAAAAAGGTTTTACAAACTTATCTAACGCCGCCATAGCCGCATAGCCGCATAGCCGCCAGATCACTATCCCTATGTCGAGCTTTCTGCAACAAAAGTCGCAAACTCGACAAAAATGGGCAAAAACAAGAAGGTAAATAAAGTCATCATAGATACCAGGATTAAATTTTGTATTAATAGAGGACGCACGTTTCATTTAAATAAGACTCATCAGTGACGCTTGAATCCAAAAAAGTTATTCAGGCCAAATAAAGTACGAAGTTGAAGAGTATTGAGGACCAAAAATTGTCATTAAAAAGTAATAATGGTTACTCCTTGTCACATTTTCTGGGTTACTTCTCGTCCATTTATCAGTCAGAATTCTTTATGTATTTATTCTATCTGTTAGGATTTTTATGGAAAAGGATACCAGTAAATATATTTGTTATTTCCTTGGTGAATCAATTTTAAGAACTCCTTTTAATTCATATACTTCATATTTCTGAATATTGCAAAGATATGAAAATAACATGGAAACACTTAACAATTTTCTTTAGATATAGTAATAAGGCACTGGAGTATGGTTGACAATGAAACTATCCACCAATATATTGTATATATTTAATTTGATAATTATGAAGTAAACACTGTGGCTAGATTTATGTTCAAAACAGAGGCCAAAGATAGAATTTCTAATTTTAAATTTTTGAAGTACCCTGACCTCATTAAAGTTTTTCCAAGAAAAACTTCTTTGGTCATAACAATCTATTTACACAAAATTCAAACAAAATCATGATTCAGATAGGAGACACAACAATACCAAGAAACAGAAATAGCAATTCCCAATCTTACCAAGGTCATTTGATTAACAGTTTTCTGTTATTTTTATAATTCTTTTGTGTCTCATCTCTATTGCGTTATTAAAGTCAGTTAAAAAATGTGCAAAGCTGATGAACCATGCTCTAATATAATTAATCAACTAGCTCACTTCTAAAACAATAGAAACCCATGTAGTCATTGAAATTCACCTACAATAAAATGTTTAAGTGAAGAGTACATTGAATTGATTAATTGATTGTTGGTTGCTTAACATCCAGTGGCAAATATTTCATGCATGTTCAGGACGAGAACAAGTTAACAATAAATACAATAGGAAGGTCTAGTAGTAGAGGCCGTCTGGGAGGGTCGGGACATTTAGACTGCCACTGGAAAATGAGGGTATAGTGAATAGAGACGGAAATTTTGCCTTGCAACAGGCCACCTACAAACCTCAAAGAATTGTTGCAAGGGTTTTTAAGGTGCAAAGAGCGTGGCACAAGAGTACATTAAACAATTCAATTCTAATTTGCACATAAATAAAAGTCTTTCTCGTCAGTCTATGTATTTAAATCACAGAGTTCAACCTTTGCTGAGAATGCTCAGATGCCAGAGTCATCAAAAACAGTATGCTTCAGTCTCAAATTCAAAACTGCCAAGAATAAATAAACTGAACACTGATGTAAAAGTTTTTTTCCTTGAACTATCATATTCAATTACCTACTTACTTACATATACTTCCTAACTGAAACTGATGCATCCTAATATATCTATTTTCAAATCCTATTCATTGATGAATTTACTCCAACTCTAGTGCTAATACCACAATTTCAACAACAAATCTATTTATTTTATGTCTAACACAATAATTTACAGAAATGCATATTTATATAACTGTATATATAAATGTTAGTGTGTATGTAGATCTCAAGATTATTTACCTAACCATGACACACTGTCACACTTGAATTTCTTTAAATGTAAACTTGAGAGGCACTTTACTTATCATGTATAAATTATAATTTGTTCAAATATTATTTCAAATTACTTCCCTTATCTTCATCTCAAGGGTATCATGAGAAAAAATCATTAAACAAAAAGGATATATTTTACTGAATTTCAGGTTAAGCACTGAAAAATATATACTTTTTGGGGTCCAATAATTTGTAATAACAACTGTGATTTTATTATATTTGAAGGTGCTCAATGATTTGTTTAAAATCTACAATTTCAAATTTTGTTTGTAATAAAGTATACTTTTAAAGTAGTGAGTCATAAGAGGGAATACACATTCAGAATATTGTGCTTCCAGACAAGTAAAAGCAAATTTCCTATAGATGCAAACTTTAGTATTGTATGTTTCTGTTTTATTTAAAATGAGTGAATATTATGCATTTACATACATTTTATTCTAATTTCAAATCTAGATTTAATAATATTAAGCATGAATAACCATAAACAGTTCCTTGTGTAAACCAATCTTACTGTTTTTTATATAGCCACAAAGGCTGCATTTCATTCTTTTTTTTATATTTTTCTATTTAAATGAAAACTGTGGATAACTTACGCCTTTTACTATATTTCCTATGAGTAATCATGGTTATCATTTAATACAATAAGGTATTCACAAAATAAACTCCTTTTCCACTCCACCTTCAGATTTCTAAATGGTAAAACTTTCCCAAATTTCATTTGATATAGAAGTGGATTCAAAATTACTCAAAAAAAAAATGCCAGTTTCTTTAATTAACTCATAATGTCAATATACTGATTGATCCAATTAACAAAATATCTTAATTAAGACATTAGACTAATCAAGTGATCTAGGCTTGGGGTAATTAAAGATGTTTTTTTCTAATTAGCTGACATCAAAGAGTTGTGATTCTTTGAAAATTGGCAGGTATCAATTTAAAAACAAACTGATCAGTGCATTTAAAGTTTGCAATCAAAATAAAATTTAAAAGAAGGAAAATTGTACATGTATTTTTATAACAGTATTTTATAACATCTGTTTCCCATAAAGTGTGTACTGCACGAGGCATCTATTTTTCACCTGCCTTTAAGTTATATGGAAAATTTGCATAAATCATTTTAAAACAGCTTATTTGTGCTGATGTGGCATAGAACAAATTGAATGAATCTTAACACACTTTAAATGTACTGGATTTTATTAAAACACTTAAGATGAAAATACTCTTCCTAAGACAATGTGAAATAAGTAGACTGGGACTGGGGTTATGTTATAACATATTACACAGGAAACATGTACTTTAAACTTCCGTGTCATTTGAAATATTAAATATCTATATTTCACAAAACGTTTTGTACACTAAATGATTATTTAAAGCTTAAACTGTAGACTGATGTTGAAGTCTTTGTACTCAGTTCAAATACATCTTTTGTATCCTATATATATTGAATCATTTAAATGCTAGCTGAAATTTCTTTAATTGGAAATTTTCTATAAAATTGATATTTTGTAACAAGTTTAAAATGATTTATGAATTTAAGACTTTAAAATGCATGTTATCTAAGGACAAATGTATTATGATCTATTAAATCAACCAGGTATTACTAGAAATTCCTGATATCAAAGCACAAGACCACAACGCTCTTCATCATTATTTACAAAAATTGAAAAATAATTATTTTTAAGTACTAATGCTTATTGACATGTAACTTATGCAAGTCAATTCCTAAGTAATTAGATTCATTTTATTATCATTTGAAAGCATTTTTAAACATATTAAATTCCCAGCTAAAAGATACCATAAACTATCATACAAAACAATTAAACATAGGTTTTTCTGATTACACTCCATTACAAATTTTCTTCTGTAGAAGATCTGCCACAATTGCAGTTCAAACAATTTTAGTGATGGCTTTAACATTTAAATAAAATTGTTTTTGTGCCCTTCTATGATAGGAAATAAATCTGAACGCTTAATTCACAGCTTATATGATTAATAGATATATATATATGTATTTGTATGCATGGGAGTTGTTAGTACATGTGAATCAAGTTATCATATTATTTCTGATTTGTACAGATTTACTAAAAAACTATGTCGTTTTAAAACATGTTGTCACATTTGGAACAATATTTATGCATGCCGGAGGAGATGGCGAGAACATCTGGCTTGGCATATGAAACAAGGAAATATTGACTAAATATAATTGAGACAACAACCTAAGAACACAAAAACTGCTAAATACATCTAAAGGAAAACATGTATATATATGTATTGGAAAGAGGTTACAAGGGATCTTTCATCCCCATCAAGTTTTCATGAGGACAAAAACACAATAGACTACTTCAGAGTTATCTCCTTCAACAGAAGAGTTTGTCAATTATGCATGCTTTAAAGGGAAACTTCGCAAAAAAATCAAAAATTGATATTATGTCCATTCTGTATAAAAATGCTCAAATTTATAGATATTAAAGTTTTATTCCGCTAAATAAGAGATCACCATCGATTTTAAATTTTGAGTATCAGTTCTCTGCTCTCCGCCATCTTGTCACCTTCTCCGATGAAAAATCCCGATATGTCTATAAACCACAAAGGAACAAAACTACAGTAAACGATGTAGTCGTAATTGCGTGTCGATATCTTGTCAATCGTACGGTTGTTTTATCTGACTGGTCTTATATTTTTAAATAACCATATAGTCTGTTATTTTCAAACTGATAATATTGTAATTAGTTAAAAAGTCAAAGTTCAAATCATAAATAAGTGTTCCGTGGAAATTGTTTTCGAAAATCTAATTCGTTCATAATTCTTTCAAGTAATAAACTTTATTTAAATAAATTCGGATCTTCCCTCATCTGATCACCAGCATGGCTAAAGGTATTACTCCCAAAGGTATTGGAAGGGGTGTAAGGTGACACGTCCAGGTATTCAATCGATTTCCTGTCCGGCTGGCTTGCAAGTTCATGCATCGTTTCACTTCTGTAGGTATTGATCAGTGTACACGACCGTTACTTATAACTTTCCATTTTGAACTATCAGGTGCATGTATAATATACATTTTTGTCTTGCGTGTCCGAAAGTTATATTTATACTAGTCATTACTGAACTCATACGCTTGTTTATAAATAACATTTCTGGTGTAAAGAATATTATCTATAAAAAAAAATTAATACAAAAAAAAAAATTGAAGAAATACAAATCTATTTACATATTTTTCCAAGGGTTAATTTGGGAAAATGTAATATATACTCATTGTCAATAGTTTAGGACAGATTGGAACATACCAGAATTATTGATTTAAAAAAATGTGCGCACTTGTCGACGATTCGTGTATACATACGCCTGGGTAGAAAGTTACGGAACTATAGTCAGTAGCGCAATTTAAAATATGTATACATGTATACATTGAACATAAGAAAGAAACATACATTTTGTGTAAATTGTGGTAAAAGTTTTGTAAATTATTATAGACTAGTCCACGTATGCCAACAGTATGTAATCAACGAATTCGATAGACTATTGTATACCAAAAGAAGAAGAAGAAAAAAAAGAAACAATTTGATTTAAATACAGGTCAATTTATAACTTGCTTTGGTTCATCGAAGTTAAGAACATAGTAAACTCACAGATTTATATATCAATTAGATTGTTCTCGAATAAAGGACGAAATTTGTCATCATCACAATTGTTCCAACATTCATGTAAAATATATGCAACTGGACGTACACTAATAATCCCCAAGGGATGTGAATATTTTCTAGGAAAACTATTGAGTATCAATTTCGGGATTTATTTTCTTTCTTGATATTCAATGACAGCAATTTAAAGAATAAACTGCTTGTCGGATATTTGTCCGCTTTAGGGGTATTCTTGCAAGTTGAACAGACTTATAATAACATTCAAAAATAGGGAATGATAACATTAAATTCGTTGTCTTTTAATTTTAAACATCGTTGGTCAAATAGTTATTTAAGTATATATATACGTTGGGAGACGACGATTATTATAGTAGTCTCAGATTTTAATAAGGACGTTCCCGATTATGAATAAATTTGGTTGACGTTTTTCACACTTGAAAAGAATATCTATTCGTAATTTTTCGATTCCATTCCAATACAAAAGTATTTTTTCTTTATTCGTACATATTATATTCCGCTTCGGTAGAGTTATCTTCAGATAGTTTCATATATTAATTAATACATGGCTTTCAAAAGTCTAAATGTAAGTGTTCTCGTACATTTTTTCGCCCAATAAAGACAAATAAAAATGATTTAGTAAAGCTATTTCTAATTTCTAAGTCCTCCTTTTTTATGAGACATAAATCAAGGACAAGACTTGTATATCATTTCATTCTGACATATGAATTAAGTTTCCCGTCTTTAACCGAAAATTGTGTATTTCTTAGTAAATTAACTTATTTGAATTCAAATAAATAATAGCACCAAATATAATTAAATAATTCCACGGCGACCAATTTTTATTTGTCACCAACTTGAATATGTATTTTTAATGTGTGTATTAAATGCTCCCACTGATCCGAATAGACAGTCACACCTGGCAAGGTGTGCCCTAGAGGCGTGGTTAAATACCGAAGTGCAAATAACAATTTACCTTTCAACAAGCCATCTACGAGTATTGCCACAGAACCGTGAATACACACATCGTATAAACCTAGTCATAGCAGAGATAGTAAAAGGTCAATAATCATGAGTACACCAACATATTGTCTTTACAGATTATTGTACTTTAATTTGTTCACCTTATCAGTCCGAAAATGCATTTATTAAAAATAAATTTATAACTTTTTGTGTTGTCTACAAACATAATTCGAATATATACGTTTATCTCACGAATGAGTACAATTGAACGTCTGTGCGTTTTATCTTCTTATTATCGGATGGTTATTAGATAAAGCATAAGTCATCGGCGCGCTTACGATTACGTTAAAATATGATTAAAAACCAAGACTTTTAATGATTGTATTTTAAATCCCGGCATGCAAAAATCAGGAGAAAACGTCACGACCTACAGGAAGTAGTTGATATTTTTTCATTAATTATTGAATTTCTCCTTTATTACTGCACATATAGCGATAAAACTTTGTGAATATATATATTATGTCATAATGAACATATTTAAACCATAAGTAAAAAATCGTGAATTTTCCCTTTAATGACGTCATTTACCAGATAGAGGGTATTAAAGATGAAAGACTTCAAGAAAATTGATGGACATGCAGGTTCTGACTGTCAAAATGTCATCAGGTCCATCTTAATGTTTTGCACAGGTCAGATTGATCGACTGTTGCTTACAGACAAAAAAGGTTGTTGTGACATTGGGTATTGTGGCAAATCACAAAACACTTTTAACGCCATGTTAGCCTTAAATATTGTTAACAGAAATCTTCATTTTTAGAACCCTTCGAAAGTTTACTTGAAAGTAAAACCAAACTGAATGCAGTGTAAAATGAAGGTCAGATGTACCTTGTTTGTCTGTAGCTGTCATACTCCTTAAGATACATCATTATCCCAAGTTATATGATTGTAGTTCACTTAGTATCTGACACATTAATCTTGGACATCTACTTTTAATGAAGTTATAGGATAATTATCTATTTTAAGAAATGGGAACATACTAACCAAATCCTTCAGTAAATTCCTCCAGAGTAAGGTATCCATTGCCATCATCATCCAAAGAATCGAAAACTGCCTCTAACTGATCTGGTAACAAGGGTAGCTCATTCTGCAAACGTTGCATATCACGTTTGGTAATAAAACCTTTCTGTTCAATGTCACAAACGCTAAAAAGTTCATGTGCTTTCTGTTTCGCCAGTTCTTGAACTTCTTCTTCTGAAACACCACGCCCATCTTTTGAAAGATGATCATCATAAGCAGACGACATGATGGCACTATTTTACCTCCAAGAAGGAAGAGCTGAAATTTGAAATACAAATATTAAAAATTAACTTTCAAGATTTTTTATGCAACATAACAGGAGGCTCTTTACACAAAAAAATCTTAAGATAAAAATTGACCTTAAGTTATACTGAAATTTTCATTACTTAAGATTATTTTTGCTTTAAGATTTTTTGTGAAATGAATCACAGTACTTTCAAAAATACAAATTTACTCCATTGACAGCATATTTTTCCTAACACTTTGATAACATGTTTTTATTGAAACTTTGATAACATATTTTCTTGGAACTTGCTTCAACAGTTTTTCCAAGAATGATATCTATTCTAATTGTTGCATTGTTACCTACCTGAGATTTATATAATAATTTCACCTGCAATGAACACTATGCTATATGTACCAATACTGAGCCTTAGTTAAAATAATCCATTTGTTAACATATCCCTGCAAAAACACTTGACGATTTTAAGTCACTACATTTATTTTAAAATAAGATTACCAACAGATAACACGCTAACATTCTGGTGATAAAAACTGAATACATGTATACATGCGTTTACTTTACCAGATATACAAATTATTGATTTTGCATATATCTCAAAATTTTTGATCAATTTACCAATTGACTAACACGGTATTGGACGAAGACTAAGCATATTATTGACTTGTATGTAACAGCTGGGTAAGGAATTCACAACAAGGCCGGCCTACTTGATGGGCTATCATAGAGTAAAATCTAATCACAGGTGTACTTTTACAGGTATTCAGATATTTTAATTAAAAACATTATTGCCAATAATTTGCAAACCAACCTAAAATAATAACATTGATAGGTTAGAATGACTGGTAATCAAAATTATAACTTTAAAGTATATATTGCTCTAGGACAAGGTTAAATACTTTTTACAAGGTTAAATCCAATACTTTTTTTGTACCATTCTGACATTGTGGCCATTATATTTAAACTCTGATAACTTCTCTCACCTCAACTTTTGTCAATTTGAAATAAACAATAACAAAAACTCTCCTGAAAACTTGTAATTTTAAATTTTAAAATGCAAATGAACTGTAAACACAAATTTTAAAATTTAAAATTAAAATTTGTGTTTACAGTTCATTTGCAGCTTTTCATCCAGTTTCCATTAGGCCCCAGCATTAGACCTCTGCATTAGACCTCAAGACTGTAATATGTCTCTTAATAGGGATTTCCAAATATACTTTACTGTACCTCTGACACAAAATAATGTTAACTTTTCTTTTAATCAAATATTCATTTAAAACAAATTTAGTCTTAGATGCATGATTTTTTTTAATATATGTTAGAGGCTTTCAACTAGCTGTCAGTTAACTGCCAGAACTCTCAAGATCTGTGCCTAGTGTCTTC
Organism: Mytilus galloprovincialis; assembly: GCF_965363235.1. NCBI lineage: Eukaryota > Metazoa > Mollusca > Bivalvia > Mytilida > Mytilidae > Mytilus > Mytilus galloprovincialis. The sequence continues at coordinate 22,720,395 of NC_134844.1, forward strand.
ATGTTGTTGGGATGTACAAGTACCCGTCCACATCCACTTGTATTTTTATCCATTTGATGAGTTAAGCCTTTTTCAACTGATTTTATAGTTTAGTTCTTATGTTGTACTGTTACACCACTGTCCCAGGTTAGGGGAGGGTTGGGATCCGGCTAACATGTTTAATCCCGCCACATTCTGTATGTAGGTGTCTGTCTCAAGTCAAGAGCCTGTAATTCAGTGGTTGTCGTTTATGTGTTACATATTTGTTTTATCGTTCATTTTTTGTTAATAAATAAGGACATTAGGTTTCTCGTTTGAATTGTTTTACATTGTTATTTTGAGGCCTTTTATAGCCGACTATGTTGTATGGGCTTTTCTCATTGTTGAAGGCGGTATAGCGACCTGTAATTGTTAATGTCTGTGTCATTTATACTCTTTTGGAGAGTTGTCTCATTGGCAATCATACCACATCTTCTCTTTTATACTGATAATCTATTACCTCCATTTTTATTGCAGGAAACACACTTTGTTATGACTTTATAATTATTTTATTTGACTTTGTGAAATTTTAATAGTAGAATAAATAATGTGTGATTGAAATTTGAAATCCAACTAATGAATCAAAACACTTATAACAGGCATTTAAAAAATATTCAACCAAGACAAGAATTCAGTCAACTGATTAAAATTTAAAACACCTTTTAAAGTACATGTACAGTAAACACCAGACACTGTATGACCTTATTGAAATTTTTCTCATTAAAATTTTAATAACATACAAGAAAACCAATAAATTCATCTTTGCTCATTGTTGAAGGCCGTACGGTGACCTATAGTTGTTATTGTCTGTGTCATTTTGGTCTTTTGTGGATAGTTGTCTCATTGACAATCATACCACATCTTCTTTTTTTATATAAGCAACCAGAGGATAGAAATGCTTACAAAATTTATTTTTATTCTTCAGGTGCACCAGATGAAGTTCCTTATTAAAGAAATAAGTAGAAACAAACTTGATAGCTGTCTCATCTGCAATTATTCCACATCTCGTAATATTTATGACATTTATTTAATTTAATCAGAGAATTTTTTTCTATATGATGATCAGTAGCACAAAATCTTTGAACATTTGTATTGAGAATAAAAAATATTCTAAATAATGAGGTAGAATGGAACAGCATACTCCTAAAAGAAAGCATTTTTTTTTTTAGATTTCATTTTTTTAGTTTTGTAGTACTGGTTTTTCGGATACATGAAAGCATTACTGCAATTTTTCAGAACAAGACAAAAGTCTTTTTTTTTGTATCAAATGCTGACATGAAATATAAAGTACACTTACCGTACAAACTTGTTCGTTGTGTTAATAGTCATACTTCCTTTCATAGAGTTTCCTGTAAAAGTACAACAACAATTAACTCTTATATAAAGTTTATAACACACATGTTTATAAATATATGTATATAAATATAGGTGTCTAACAACAGTATATTTCACCTCAAATGAAATATTTAAATATATGCTAGCATTTTTAAATTGTGCATGAAAGCAAATTTATGAAAATGACGTCTTAACTTTATATGAGAAAATAAATGCCAAATATCCTACATGCATATTAATATAATGTAAAATAAAATTGAGAATGGAAATGGGGAATGTGTCAAAGAGGCAACAACCCAACCATAGAGAAGACAACAGCAGAAGGTCACCAACAGGTCTTCAATGCAGCGAGAAATTCCTGCACCCGGAGGTGTCCTTCAGTTGGCCCCTAAACAAATATATATATACTAGTTCAGTGATAATGAATGCCATACTAAACTCCAAATTGTACACAAGAAACTAAAATTAAAAATAATACAAGACTAACAAAGGCCAGAGGCTCCTGACTTGGGACAAGCGCAAAAATGTGGCGGGGTTAAACATGTTTATATCTCAACCCTCCCCCTATACCTCTAGCCAATGCAGAAAAGTAAACGCATAACAATACACACATTACAATTCAGTTCAAGAGAAGTCAGAGTCTGATGATAGAAGATGTAACCAAAGAAAATGAACAAAATGACAATAATACATAAATACATCAGACTACTAGCAGTTAACTGACATGCCAGCTCCAGACTTCAATTAAACTGATTGAAAGATTATGTCTTCATCATATGAATATCAGACACAATCCTTTCTGTGAGGGTTTTGGTATCATAACATCATAACATATATGAGAAGAACATAACCTGTGTTATGCCAACAACTGGTTTTTAAATAAATGCATGTGTTTAGTTACGATGCAAAGACCCTATAAGTGAATCAATATTAACGCCAAAATATGCAATCTTTAATGACCTGACAATAGTATCATAACTATATCCCTTCTTAATAAGTCTATTTAAAGGTTTTGTTAGCTTCTAAGGTGAATACTGACATTTTTGTGCTTTATAAAGAATATTTCCATAAAATATCGGATGTGAAATACCTGAACGTATAAGAAGTCTGCATGTTGAGCTATATTTACGAAAACCCTGGTGTAATAATTTTTCAGTAATACATAAATTTCTCTCGTTAAAATCTAAAACATTGTTACATACACCGGCGAATAGTACAAGTTGAGATATATAAACACTGTAAGATGGTGACAAGGGAACGTCACCATCTAAAAATGGATAATTAACAATAGGAAATGAGGAATCATCTCTTTTATCATAAATTTTAGTATTAAGCTTTCCGTTAATAATATAGATATCAAGATCGAGGAAATGGCAGTGGTCATTGTTAGTATTAGCTTTATTTAAAGTAAGTTCAACAGAATAAATTTCTTTAGTATACATACTGAAGTCGTCATTATTGAGAGCCAATATATCATCCAAATCTCTAAAAGTGTCTATTTCTGCATCAGGATATAATTAAATCTCGACTTCCTGACTATTTAACTGGCTATTCCGAAATTCCAGAGAATAAAGCTACTGAATCCCTAATTCTAAAAACATGACAATCCGCCAAACTAGGTTTACATTTCATCCACAACTTTTTCTGGATGTATATTCAGGTGCTTTAATTGTTTAATTTGACATTTACTCATAATGCTACAGAGAGGTCTGAAGTTCATCTGTGGATATTTCTAGAGGACTACAAACTCCTGTATTTTAGTAACTATAGGAAAATATTTGATCATGTCCAGAAGGGTCAAAATATGGAACTATGAACTTGTCATTAAGAGTCATTGATATAGGTCACTGGCACTGATCCCTCAAATTTTCTTAAGCTAGTCAATTATGACACAAAATAGCTGCAAGTATATTGTACAAAGTAACATGTTACCAGGTTTGTGTTTACCAGTCAAAAATTTTCAAAGGGGGTAGAAATTTAGGTTAATCCATAATATTTCATCTAAAAATTGTTTTTTCTTGATAATTTAGGATAAATATACAGTACTGTCCTTTCACTTTTGTACTTTAGTTAGGGGATTTCTCCTGCCTCTATCCCTTAGAGAAAAAGCAACAGGCACTTTTTAATCCATTAATACACATGAATGATTGTTAAAGTAATTGGAATTTTTGTAAGTTTTGCTTCAAATCATAATTTAATGAAAGTTAAATCTTTACAAAACAGATTGTTTAATTAATCGTAAACCACCAACCACTTATTAAAAAGTTTAAGACTAGAGATAAAAAATTGGAAAAACCCTTTTCTAAAGGTAAACAAACACCATTTAAAATAAAGTTGTATTCAAGAACCTTGCTTTGATTGTTCTTGGTCCATAAAAAAAACTTTACATTTCTCAAAATAGGCATTTTTTATAGGACATAGGTAAGGTGGCCTATTGTAGTTTTCTGATCTTTGGTTGGGTTGTTGTCTCTTTGACTTATTCCCAATTTCCATTCTCCATTTTGTTAATTTTTTTGCTGTCAAGTTAAAAAAAACTTTTCTCTATCTGTACACAATAAGGCTATTATCAAAGGAGTAGGTTCAGTAAGACCCCTTTTTGGCCTCAAAATATAGCAGTTTTACAAAATTGTGAAAATGTAATATTTCAGCTATTTATTGGAATGTGGAATGCTTCTGCTACACAAATATGGGCTGTTTTTGACAATACAATGCACAGATATCGGGTACTAACATCAATGAGTCATGCTAAATTACTGAAATCTTCACAATTTTAGCATTTTAGTTAAATTTTAGACGGTTTCCGTCTTAAATGAAAGTGGCCGCATTCGTGTTCATTCATAATATTGAAATGTAAGTTGTATTTAATGATAATACATAACATATATAAAGGTTGAGGATGAACACGGATGCGGCCACTTTCATTTTTGACAAAAAACATCTGAAAAGTGACGATTTTTTGCATATTTTATAGATTTTTCATATTTAAGCTTGAATCGGAGCGTTTTTAATGACTTAATCAGTTAAAATCTTTCATATAATCTAATTGAATCAATTGAAATAGACACTTAAGTGTTTAAAAAGTGTCCAAAATATTTCGTTAGATGAACCTGAAATTTGAGGCCAAAATCGGCCCTTACCGGACCTACTCCTTTATCTAAAATCAATTTATCAAATCGTATTTGCCATTCTTTTTACACAAGTGAAAAGCACTTTAAGAATAAATTTTAGGGGAATCATAGAAATTATTTCTATAACTTATTTATATATGTATACTTATGTAGCACCTAAGGCAACATGGAGTAAAACATATATATTGTGTGTTTTTTCTTGATAAAATTTTCATTCATATTTATACATTACTTACCTGTTTACGAGGAACAAATTTGTCGAATATATAAAATCAATACTTTTTCGAAATATATATAAAATCAATACTACTTCACACACTAGTGTCTCTATTTGAACTGATTAGAATTATATAAAATTACCTATATTTGTAAAAACTCTTTGTAAGCACAGTCACATTGACAGTATATTTATACACCTTTTATTTACCCTGAGAAAATCACTCATTCATTAAATCCATTGCTTACCATTTACAATGTAATCTCATTTAAATCATACATAACTGTTTTTATACATTGAACTTCATTGTGAAAATTGAAAGTTTTGGCCTAGAGCGTATCAACCATATCAATAGTGACATTATCAGACAATAAATGTAATCTGATGATACTTGGACATACATCCAAAGATTATAGACACTTATGTAGTATCATTATTTCTAGGCAATCCAAGACTTCCTAGACTGGTTATTTTCTTTAGACCCTTATAAATACATGTATGTGAATTAGGTCACTATGAAAACAAGGCATATTCAAACATACTGTATTTTAACTTTTGTCTTTAAAGATGATGGGAGTTTTTAACAACCTTGACTTTAAGCTAGACAGATAGAAATTTTATACGACAAATCAAGAGCCCAATCTAAATGTAATCGTATAAACAATATTTTTCAACAAGATTTCGTGATAAATTTGCATTTAAAGTTCTAATATCAAAAAAGATACACCAAAAACAATATACTGAAGTATTGTATATCATGAGTTTTCAACATCTTTTTTTAGATGGACTGAGCCAGACAAGCAATGATATAGACATCTTCACACTTCATAAGCCCTTTTAATTTGCTGATCAAACAAAATTAAACAGTTAATTGAGATAAAATTTATTGGATCATTACTCTCCTTTTAATTTTCTTTTTCAGAACCCAATAAAAACATTGAATATCATCTTTACTTCCTTTAGACTAAACAGCTTTTGGAATGATATGTCAAGCACATTTCTTGTTCCATCATTATGCTGATATAAGTTTTTATAGATAAACAAACTAGAGGCTCTCAAGTGCCTGTGTCGCTCACCTGTTACTGTATTTACTGATGTCGGCCATCTTGGTTGGTTGGCAGGGTCATTAGACACTTTTTTTAAATAGATACCCTAGCAATGATTGTGGCCAAGTTTGGTTAAATTTGGCCCATAGTTTAAGAAAAGAAGATTTTTGTACAAGTTACAAAAATGACAAAAAGTTGTTCAATATTGACTTTAAAGGACAATAACTCCTTAAGGGGTTCTCTGACAATTTTGGTCATGTTGACTTATTTGTAGATCTTACTTTGCTGAACATTATTGCTGTTTGTAGTTTATCTCTATCTATAATAGTATTCAAGATAATAACCAAAAACTGCAAAATTTCCTTAAAATTACCAATTTTAGGGCAGCAATTTTTGTATTATATGTCTCTGATGTAAACTAAGATAGGTTTCAAAGTCATTAGACTGTGACTGAGGGGCGAGGCCAAATATTTTCCATGGAAATGAGATGTGCCAATGCTTATACAACTGAATACTAATTAGCATTGGCCTACCACTAATGGTTCCCCTTCAACTGACCTAATCACAAACTAATACATGATAACTTAGAAAAATATTTCAAAGTCAATAGACCATGACTAAGAGGGTGAAGCCAAATTATCTCCATGGAAATGAGATATAAGCCAATACTTATACAACTGCAAACCAAATATCATTGACCTACCACTTGTGGTTCCTCATAAACTGACCTAATCACAAACGAATACATGTTAAATAAGAAAAAGTTTTCGAAGTCAAGTCTTTTTTTTTCTTTGCTGTGAATACCACTGTCACTCTATTATATAATTAAAATCAATTTAAGTCAGTCTACCTAGTGTTTTGCAAAAAGAAATCATATTTACTTTCCTTTTCATTCCCGCCGTTTCTAGATATAGCGATGTACCAATTACGAACTATAACATTAATGGTCCGCAACGGACAATTGATCAGTTTTAGTATAAATAGACAATAACTGTTTAGTGTCTTTAAATATCAGCTGTATTTGTACGAGGCTAGGAAACAAGGTGTATGCGAGCTTTTAGCGAGCTATTACACCTGTTTCGAGCCGAGTACAAATACAGCTGATATTTAAAGACACTAAACAGTTATTGTCTTTATCCTGCAATTAATTCTGTATATTATTTGTGTTTTGTCTATAGCTATCAAGAATAGTGTAGGGGAGAGCATGCAGCCTTGTTTTACACCAGTATTTACATGGAAAGGATTAGTGAATGATGATTCATGCATCACCTGTACTGTGAAATCCTCGTACAACGCCTTGATTGATATTCACAATTTTTGTTGGTATACCATAAGGCCTTAGCAGTTGCCACAGCCTTTCTCTGTTGACACTATCGAATGCCCTTTCAAAATCGACAAAGTTGATGTAGAAGGATGATTGCCATTCTACTGATTGTTCAATAGTGTTGCTATTTGGTCAGTGCAGCTTCTGTTTGATCTGAAACCTGCTTGTTCGTCTCTATGTATGTACCTGATCAATTGCATCTTTAATTCGGCTGAGTATAATTTTGCACAGTATTTTACTAGCTACTGATAGAAGTGTTATACCTCTCCAATTCTCATCATATATCCCTAAATATCCTTTCTTACGCAGCTTCACTAACAACCCCTTTTACCATTCTGTTGGTATAGTTTCTTCCTGCCAGATCTTATTCAGGAGTTTGTACATGTATTCTTTTATGTCATTGCCTCCAGATTTGAAAACTTCAGGTGATATTTCATCTATGCCTGCAGATTTCCCATTTTTGAGTGATTTGAAGACCTTTTTCACTTCATATTTATCTATTTTTATGTTCAAATCTACCCAGCTGGCTCTACTCTTACTGGTTGGTCTGGTTCAGGTCTATGGAGGACTTTGACAAAGTATTCATTACATCTTTCCATCTGTTCATTAAGATTGGTTAGAACTTTTCCATCTTTATCCTTTACTGGTTTAGACTTAGCTGTTTTATGTCTACTAACGGTTTTGGTGATATTTTACAAGGTTTTAATGTCGCCCTTATATGCAGCAAACTCTGCTTCAGTTGCAAGGTAATTTACATATTCGCTCTTGTCTTTCCTACGGTATTTTTTTTCACTTCTTTGTTGAGCAACTGGTGTTTGTTTTCTGCTTCTTGTTTCTGAGCCCTTGTTCTTGCATAGTTTACCTTTTCCTTCATATTCCTTCTCTCTTCTACTTTATCCCATGTTCCATGTGACATCCAATCTTTCTTTTTGTTAGTTTTTCTTCCAAGTACATCTTTACACACTTCCTTGGTGATATCTCTTCCCACTTCCCATTCGTTATTTACGTCCAGGTCTGGCCTATCTTTAATTACTTCAAATCTGTTTCTGAGCTGGATTTGGAATTGATCTTTATGATTTATGTCTTTGAGCTTCTCCGCATTATACTTAATACGTTTTTTCAAGTTTCAAACTACAAGTTTTATTTTTACTTTGGCTATGATAAGATGGTGGTCTGAGCTGATATCTGCTCCTCTCATAACTCTAACGTCTTGAAGTGAGCTTCTCCATCTCTGACTTATCATGATGTGGTCAATCAGATTTTTTGTTTTTCCATCAGGTGATTCCCATGTTTCCTTGTGTATGTTCTTATGTGGAAACAAACTGCCTCCTATCACAAGCTCGTTCATCTCACAGAAATCAACTAGTTTTTCTGCATTCTCATTTATTTCTCCTAGACCATGTTTTCCTTAAGTTTCCTCTCTGTCTCTTTTGCAATCTTAGCATTCATATCACCCATGACTATTTTGATGTCTCTTTTGAGAATGTTGTCCCAAACATGTTGTAGTTTTTTTTACATCCTCTTCGGTATCATTGGTTGGTGCATAACACTGTATGATAGTTATGTTTTGGCATTTAACTGTTAGTTTCATCCACCTTAGTCTCTCTTTTACTGGTTCCCATTCCATCAGGCTCTTCTTTGATGTCTTTGAAAGAATTATTGCTACTCCTTTGGTGTGGTAATTATTTTCATTTTGGTTTCCCGGGTATAGAATCTCCTCACCTGTTAACAGTACGGGGCGCCGAATGGGACTATTGTGGTTTTGTACAAAATTCAATTCTGGCATAACAAAATCATTTTTGTCTTACAAAACTATGTGAAGCAGACTTGTTTTATGAGAACTTCCATTTTGTGATAAAAAGTCAATTTTGTCAAAAAGGTATGCAAATATAAACTTATTTGCATACAAAAAAAAAGTAAAATCACAAAACTACTGAACTTAGAGGAAAATCAATTCGAAAAGTCCATAATCTCATGGCAAAATCAAGTAACAAAACGCATCAAAAACGAATGAACAAGAACTGTCATATTCCTGACTTGGTACAGGTATTTTCAAATGTAGAAAATGGTGGATTAAACCTGGTTTTATAGCGCTAACCCTCTCACTTTGATGACAGTCTCATCAAATTCCGTTATATTTACATTGGTGCGTTAACTAAACAGACACAATAAATAAAATAGTCAAAATATGGGTACATCAGTCATCATCGTATAACAATTTTAAAAGGAACAATTTAACAGAACACAAAAACATCTATCTACAAACACATTCATTGATTTGTGTGTCTGACGTCAGAAAATTTTATACGTCATATAGATTTGTCGTTCCATGTGCATACAAACAATTTTAAAATTTACATAGGCAATGTTAGCATATAGGGTTAAAAAATCAAAAGTATGTAAGAATAAATTTCAGAAATAGATCGTCGAGATTGAAAATAGTTCAAAAGTTATATATAGAATTTATAAGAATCCACAAATAGTTAATTCCACTACGCGATTTTAATGATTTTGACGTTTATGGTTCAACGTATTTTGTAATTCACAGTAGAAATGTATCATAGTGACATAAAATAGAACAATATCATACTGACGGGATCCTTTAAAGTACAGAGTCACGTTATAAGAACCAAAGAAATACAAACGGTCGCATATACAAAACACTCCACCAAAAAATGAAAGACAATACAAACACATGAACGAGATGTATATTCACGAGCCACGTCAAACGGATATCACATAAAACCATTCAACAGTAAAAGTACTATTAATAATAGAACAAAGACAAATGAAAGAACTATAAAACACGATGTTAAGATGATAGATAATAGCAGTACGCAGAATCTATACACCAAGACCATCGTGTATTATTTGTGAAGTTGATACGGAATATTTATCAACAAGGTCTTGGTACCTTCCGATGAACTTTTTTAGAAAAAGGACGAGACGTTCTTTGACATACCCCTGTTTCATCAACTCATCACTCAGACACTGATGACGTTTTACAAAGTCTGAGTAGGAGCTGATAACTCTTGAATATCGTTGGGAAATATGTACCCCATATGCAGGTGAAGTTGGTATATTGCTATAAGGGGGGGGGAAATTTATAATTTTAAAATTAAAATCGTCCCGTTTGTCATAGATTCTGTTACTGAGATGACTGTGTAAGTCCAATTCGAGATATTAGTTAAAAAATGCGGAGGAAACCGTGTCTGTTGTTTCTTTAATCTCTTGTTCTGGGGGATATATTAATGGAACCCAATCAGAAAAGTTCGGATTGTTTATGGAAAGAACATCATCAATATATCTGAAAGTGAAATTAAATAATCTGTCTTCTTTGATCCTCTTGTTTTTGATAGGTGTCTGGAGGAACTCCGATTCATAAGAAAATAAGAAGAGGTCGGCAAGAAGAGGCGCACAGTTTGTTCACATAGGAATGCCGACAATTTGCTGGAAAAGTCTACCTCCAAATTCAAAATTCAATTTTGTCTCACAAAAGTCAATTTTGTCTCACAAAAGTCAATTTTGTCTCACAAAAGTCAATTTTGTCCCACAAAAGTCAATTTTGTCTCACAAAAGTCGATTTTGTATGCAAATAAGTTCACCGAATCCAAACTAAACTAATTTGCATACAAAATTGACTTTTGTCGCCCAATTTTGAAATAAGGTAACAAAAGTCAAGTCTGTGATACAAAAATGAATTTTGTCATGACAAAAGTAACTTTTGTCTACTGAAAGATAATTTTGTATGAGAAAATTTAAATTTGTAGTATACTACAATCAATACAGTATACTACAAATTTTGTTAAACTGAACTCATTTTTGTTGAACAGAACTCACTTTTGTCCGTACAAAATTGAATTTCGAGTACAAAACCACAAGAGTCCCGTTCGGCGCCCCGTAAACAGTGTCAAAACTCCACTTTGGTTCCATCTTGCTTCACTTATGCCAAGTATGCTTATATCCTAGGTTCTAATCTTCTTTGCTATCTGAGCACATTTTCCGCATTCGTACATTGTGCGTACATTATCTATGGAAATAGTACTATTACGACTGTCTTGTAAAAGAACTAAGAATAGATGAGCACTTAGATAATCCCAAATGGAACACATTTCATTTGACAAGGATGAGATTTTGGCTAATCACAAGTCCTTTATGGCTTCAATGAACATTACATTGAACAGAAAATCTGAGGAACTACCTTATTTTTATGGATACCCAAGCTTAAAAATAAATACCATAAAACGAATACCATACGTAAGAATTGTTCATTTCATTAGATTGACAAAAAAAATCTATCAGCAGTGAAGGAGGGTCATTAGAAAAACTTTGAAACTGTTTACTTCAGTAGTAGTATTAATCCTAAATACAATACTCTTAAAAAATTCTGGACAATTTTAAACCTCGATCTTTCTTTGAAATTGTTTTATTGAAACTTTTGTTCAACTCTTTTTATTATAACCACCATCTCCTTTCAGTGTAAAAATGGTAGCATAAGCTATGGATTTATTATTTTTGGATATCATACGGCATATTTATTTAATTGTGAGCTAAAAGCAAAAAGATAAAACATAGAGGAACAAATGAACAGTATGCTCGAGTTTCTTATTGACAATATATTTGTTAAGTTTGGAGTTAAACTTTTTCAACAGATTGTCGGCATTTCTTTGGGAACGATGTGTGCGCCTCTCCGCGCCGATCTTTATCTATGTTACATGAGTCACAGTTCCTTCAGACAATTGCCAAAAATAAGAACATCAAAGAAGCTAGATCATTTAATTCAACAGTCAGATAAATTGGTGAATTTCTTTCCATTAACAATCCAGACGGAACTGAACGGATTCCATTAATATTACTCCAAACAAGAAATCAAAGAAACAATATTGAAAACAACTCGTTTAATAATTTCTTGCGTCCGAAGCGCTTTTCTGGACTTACCTTCATCATAAATGCTCAAAGCCAAACATTTAAAAATCTGAAGATGTATAAGGAGCGAAAGCGTTGAATATCTATATGTCAAATAACCCTAGAAAAAATAGCCAAATTCATCTAAAGCCAACTTAGCCTGAGGGAGTTGAAACCTTAGTTTATTAATAATTTCAAAATTTATAAATTTTAGTAAAGTTTGTTAAATCATGTCAGTGCCGAAGTACCATCGGGGACTGATAGTTCACCAGCAGAGGCATCAACCCGGTGGTGAAAAATATTGAAAACAACACGTTAAATAATTTCTTGCGTTCGAAGCGCTTTTCTGGATTTACCGTCATCGGGAACGTTCAAAGCCAAACATTTGAAATCCGAAGATGTATAAGTAGCGAAACCGTTGAAGAGCTATATGTCAAAAATACCTAAAAGAAATAGACAAATTCACCTAAAGCTAACTTTGCCTGAGGAAGTTGAAACTTTAGTTTTTTTTAATAATTTCAAAATTTATAAACGGACAATTTTAGTAAAGTTTGTAAAATCAAGTCAGTACCGAAGTACTGATTACTAAGCTGATGATACCCTCGGGGACTGATAGTCCACCATCAGAGGTATCGACCCAATGGTGAAAAATATTGAAAACAACATGTTTAATAATTTCTTGCGTCACAGACACGACTACTTCCGCCTCAATTTTAGTCTCATACCTCGAATTTGACAGTATCTACTATCTACTAGTACTGCAAATGAGATAATTTTGATTTTGAAATTATCTATTTTCCCATCTCAGTTGCAATATACCAACTTCACACGTATGGGATATAAATTTCCCAACCCATTCGCTATTTAATGAACTCATCATAGATTCAAGGATTCTATATTGTATTTGCACCAGATGCGATTTTCACCCACAAAACACTCGTCACTGACGCTTGAATAAAAAAAGGTAAAACCGGCCAAATAGAGTACGAAGTTAAAGGCCATTGAGGACCATAAATTCCTAAAAGTTTTCCATAAACAGCTAAGGTAATCTATTCCATAGTCAGAAAAGATTAGAATTTAAAAAATAAATTCAAAGTTTGGTACACAGTAAATTTATAATTTAGACCATTAGCTTCTACTCAGACTTTATAATACGTCACCAGTGTCTAAACAGAGTTTTCATGAACCTGGGTTATGTCAAGGAATTTTTCGCCCTTTGTCTGAAAAAAACAAGAAACAGTTCATTGGAAAATACTAGACCTTTTTTAAAAATACAAGTCAACCTCACTCATATAATAGTCTCAAACTAAGGTATTGAATTTAAATTATTTATAATCTTAATTACGTGTTATAGTGATATTCTATTTGACTTTGTATATTATTAATTTTACTGTTACTTCATTTTTGGTAATTTCACTTTGGCGTGGCCAAGTAATTATGCATCCCGTCATTGTGTTATTGTGCTACGGTCAATTTTTGTATTCTTGTCTTTCAAGTTATATATGCGCTTCGTCTAGATGTCTTGTTTTTTTATTGTTGGCATTTATCTTTATTTTTATAGTGATTAAAATAATAACGCAGTGTTGACTGTTTTACATTTTTACCTATTATGTCTGCTTGTTTTGTTCCCACATTCAATATAGGTGCTATACCACCATTGATTTTCCCCTATTAGTCTTTGTTAAATTTGCACAAAAACTGTACAGAATGTATCTTTGTTTCAAATAAAGAGCTACTTGGCATGAGTAAAGTTTTATCCTGTCCAGTACTATAGAAAAAAAATCACATGCCATTTCATCGCATGTAAGAAAATAACCATCAGTTGAAGTTAACCAATCAAATTTTTTCCCTTATTTAAACTGCGTACAAGCTTTAGTAATTAGTTATCAAAGGTACCAGGATTATAATTTAATACGCCAGACGCGCGTTTCGTCTACATAAGACTCACAAGTGAGGCTCAGATCAAAACAGTAAAAGCCAAACAAATACAAAAGTTGAAGAGCATTGGAACCCAAAATTCCAAAAAGTTGTGCCAAAGGTAATCGATGCCTTGGATGAGAAAATCCTTAGTTTATCGAAAATTTCAAAGTTTTGTAAATAGGATATTTATAAAAATGATCATATAATTGATATTCATGTCAACACCGGAGTGCTGACTACTGGGCTGGTGATACCCTCGGGAATGAAACGTCCAACAGCAGTGACATCGACCCAGTGGTGTAAATAGTTATCAAAGGTACCAGGATTATAATTTAGTACGCCAGACGCGCGTTTCGTCTACATACGACTCATCAGTGACGCTCAGATCACCGGTCAAAGCCAAAAAAATACAAAAGTTGAAGAGCATTGGAACATGTAACCTAAAGTTTGCAAAATATTCTATAGAACCTAAAATAAAAAAAATAATGGTGTTTTGAAATAACCAAGACATATGTTTAATACACAGCAATGTTTTACTGTAATACAATGTAGGATTAATTACCTACAACTGTCAAAATCAAGAGAATATTTTTTTCGACCTATTGTCGTATACAACCGGATGTGACGTACCATGATTTGGTGGTATTACACTTATAATTCACCATTTTATACATGAGGAAGTGTCCGTACCAAGTCATTATTATGACAATTGTTTCCATTCGTTTGATGTGTTTTAGCATTATTTTCCCATTTGACAAAGGACTTTCCGTTTTTAATTTTCTTTAGAGTTCGGTATTTTTGTTAATTCACTTTTTATAGAAATAAGAAAACACTGGATAATGAAAAAAAAACAATTTGAAGCATTTTAAATGAAGAATAATTTAGCATTCATCTGAAAAGTATAGTGAAAAACCAGGGGAAAATAACAATTAAAGACAACTCAAATCAGGGATACGTATTCATATGTGATTTTATATCAGAGAAAATGTAGGCGGTATTCTACAGAATCACGAACTAACTTGATTTCTTGCATTTATCATCACGGGAAATGTGTTTGATATGAACAATTATTTGACATAAACATTAATTTGATATAGTTATCAAAGGTTATAATTTAGTACGCCGACGCGGGTTTCGTCTACATAAGACTCATCAGTGACGCTCATATCAAAAAAGTTATAAAGCCAAACAAGTATAAAGTTGAAGAGCATTAAGGATCCAAAAGTCCAATAAGTTGTGCCAAATACGGCTAAGGTAATCTATGCCTGGGATAAGAAAACCCTTAGTTTTTCGTAAAATTCAAAGTTTTGTAAACAGGGAATTTATAAAATGACCACATTTTTGATATTCATGTCAACACCGAAATGTTGACTACTGGGCTGGTGATACCCTCGGAGACGAAACGTCCACCAGCAGGGGCATCGACCCAGTGGTGTAAATAGTTATGAAATGTATCAGAATTATAATTTCTGTACAAACAAGTACAAAGTTGAAGAGCATTGAGGATCCAAAAGTCCAAAAAGTTGTGCCAAATACGACTAAGGTAATCTATGCCTGGGATAAGAAAATCCTTAGTTTTTCGTAAAATGTATAGACAGTTCTCCTTTTATAGTTAATGTCTATCCATCGGTTTTAGTTTATAATCCGGATTTTGGTTTGTTTTCTCTCAATCGATATTTGATTTTTGAACGCCGGTTATACTACTGTTGCGTTTATCTAATGTATATTTTAATATTCCTGTAATATTTACTTCAACCTAGAGCGACGTATCTAATCAAATTCATTGGTTGGTAATAAGGTTCGTAGGTTTAGTTACGTACGTTTGAAATCTCTAATATAAGAAAGGATAACTGGAACTACCATTCATAAAAGACAATACAACAGACACATTGAGTACCAACAACTTATTCCTAAAATTAGCAGGACAGAAATGTATCTATGGTGGAGAGTTGGCTCAAGTTCAATTATACCACATCATATTATTTTTATACAGGAAAACAACAACAAACAATACCCGGTTCAGTTTACATAGCTTTGTATGCCAATAGATGTGATAGGAAATAAAAATAAAATAAAAATCGATAACAGGGTCAAAAATAAAGTCACAAAAAAACTGAACTCCGAGAAAACTTTAAAAGGAAAGTCCCTAATCAAATCGCAAAATATAAAGCTCAAACACATCAAACGAATGGACAACAACTGTCTTATTCCTGACTTGGTACAGATATTTTCTTATTAGAACATGGTGGATTAAAACTGGTTTTAAAGCTAGCTAAACCTCTCACTTGTATGAAAGTTGCATCAAATTCCGTTATATTGACAACGATGTGTGAACAAAACAAACAGACATAATAAGGTAAAACATGTGTATGATACTAAAGTCAACAGGAATCAAAACAGCAAAAAAAAAAACCTACAACACTTTTAATCTTTGTTCCCCAATGCTCTTTAACGCCGTTCTCTTAATTTGACATTTACACTTACTACCTCACTTTAAATCCTAATGGATAACTTCATTGCCAATTAATAGTAATTCACACAACATCTTCTCACTTTTATAGTAACTGTCAGAGGCATGTTATTATTTAAAATGTTGCTGTTATTTGTTTGTGTAGGTTTTATGTAGATATTTCTAAGATTACAGTTACGAATTTAAGACTTTTTGGTTTTTTTTTAAAGAAGTAGACGATGCCTGGGGTACTTTCAAACTAATAAATATAAGAGAATCTGATAACACCGCAAAAAAGAAAGACAACAAAATAACAAGAAGACAAAAAATATGGGATTGAAAAAAAAACTGAAAAACTGAGACATCCCGAAATACTGTATGGGGGAGGAGTTATTAGATGCACCTGAAAGGTATGCAGATTCAAGAAATATTGCTAAAATGAAACTAAAGAAATCATTTGTGTCACATTATCTCCGCGCTTTTCTCGATCAACTTTTGGAGATGCTTGTGAAAAAAAAGATGGTCATTGGACCCACCAAAAACTATAAGCCATTTGATTTTTAAGTTTTTTATTCCCTTGTTTAATGATTTATGAGGCATCATGATCATTAGCACCATATATCTTTAATATATTAGTATTGGAGGGGTCAAAGATAAAGAGAAAGGTGTATTCAAACTAGCAAACAAACTGACAATGCCACGACAAAAATGAATAATTACCAAACGAAAAACAATTGTACATAAAATGCAACATAGAAACTTAAGCTGTTACAAAATGTTCGAAATTATTATCAATTAAGGAATGTATTTCCCTCATGCAAAGCTCTCATTCCTTTCACGGATTTGGCTATATTTCTTTGACCTTTTGGATTATAGCTCTTCATCTTTTATATAAGCTTTGGATTTCAAATATTTTGGCCACGAACATCACTGAAGAGACATGTACTGTCGAAATGCGCATCTGGTGCAGGAAAATTGGTACCGTTAATATTATTAAGACCGAGCAACACAAATGCTACCAAAATACTGGATTTATCGCAGCTAGATACTCTGGAAAGGTAAGCAGATCCTTGTCCATATTTGGCACGCGTTGTGTTGGTTATGTAGCACTTCAAAGTTGTGACATATGAATAAAATTGACCCACAAAATGTTTATTCTATTCTTGTTTTTTAATACCCAAAAGCTAGCTGTTTGTGTGCATATGTATGTATAAATTTTTTTCTCAGTTAAAATGGTGAAATATAATTCCTTTTTATTGTAATCATGGACACGTTCTGCATTTATTTATCATGATATATTGCAATATATGTATTACCTAAACATTTGGTTCAAACTAGAATTGCAATCCCTTTAGTAATACCTTATCTGAAACTATTGACAATAATCTATCAAATGATCGAATCAAAATGAGATATCTTTCGGCTCATTCTTTTTTGTATTGAAAATGAACCACAAGGTTTGTGTGACAAGTAGGTGAAACAAATACAGTACTACATTTATTTCTAGACTTAAATTATCTCTGGTATGGACTTACACACAGTCCATAATACATACAATACAGAATCTTGATGTTCATTTAAACTAACTTTAAAGGGTATATTGATCTTCAGCTATTTAACAAATGTATTTTATTGCACATAAGCTATAACATTTGAAAAACTCAAAGAAGCCAAAATGCTAAACTACACACGGTGACACACCCAACAATGGAGTGCAACCTCAATTAAATACTAAAAAACAATTGAATATAACGGTTGTTATCCATTGGTTTAATGAGTTTGAGCTTTTGGTTTTGCCATTTGATCAGCGATTATCTATTTTTAATTTCCCTCTGAGTTCGGTATTTTTGTGATTTACTTTTTGCTCCTATTTGAAGGCCGATTTATTGTCAAAGAATACGTCCTTAGAGAAGGTGGTTTCACGATAATTTTCTAGCCCTGCTTTAGATGTTTCGTTCAGCACTTGGAAGATCAAGCCATATAACGGTGTTTGTAAAACACGTAAAGGAAATTAGGTATTAACTACGATAAAGAAAGATACAGCTCTTCATCTTTGGTTGAAAAGGGTGGCAATGATTCTACAGGATTTCCTCCTTGGTAAATAGCTATAAAAGGTACCAGGCTTATAATGTGTAGTGGACATTATTTCATGGGGGACATTATTAAATACTAAAAGGTCATCGACAAAATGAAAGTTATAAAAACGAATGGGTCTATTAAAACACTAGTTACACCAATCTGTAAATGTAGGATTTGATAATGTCCCCATGAAAAAACGTCCACCGGACATTATTTCATAGTAAATACTGTCCATGGACAACATTTACTTATTTAAGTCCAGGACACAATTTCCTATGAAAAAGTGTCCATAAACATGGACATTACTCAATACTATAATTCAGTTTACGTTTGTATATGAATCAATTTTTAATAAAGCGTTTAGATTTTATTAAAACTCAAATATAATAAAACATTTTGATGACCTTTGTATTACTTCCGTTAGAGAACAATATTTAATAGCAACTACTAAGAAAACTTTTCCTGAGGGTGAACACTATTTCATTACTTTTGCAGTAAAAATATGTCTACTTGACGGACAACATTTCATGGCAATGGACATTATCCAATACCAAAATTCTATGAACAACTGTCCAGGTGGACACTTTTTCACAGGACACTATTATGTCTTACACCTTAACCTGTTCGGAAACAGTAGTTCCTAAAATTGATAAGGAATTAATAGAGACAACACCCTACCAAAGAGCAGATAAAAACCGAAGGCCACCAATGGGTCTCATCCTCAGCTGGCCCCTAAATAAAAATATGTTCTAGTTCAGTGAAGAAACATACAAGACTTACAAAGGACAGAGTCACCGTACTTGAAACAGGCGCAATAATGAGGTGTGGTTTAACATGTTTTGTGATATTAAGTCTTAATCATATAAAAATTAAGCACAACCCCTCCCGTTGGAGGTTTAACATCATACTTTTTATGAAATATATGAGAAGAACATATATCACCGACATCATGCCAACAACGGGTCTTGAACAACTTTAAATTAAAAATCGCATTCCTTTTGTTTAGGGAGAGGTGTTGCAAAATGAATACTGTTAACCCTGTGCTATATTTTTCGATGATGCAAACGAGCATAGAAAGGGTCGAACAGTTTGATTAATATGTTGCTTCACAATGTCCTTTACATTGTTATATATATAAACTCATCATAGATACCAGGACTAAATTTAGTATATACGCCAGACGCGCGTTTCGTCTACAAAAGACTCATCAGTGACGCTCGAATTCAAAAAAGTTAAAAAGGCCAAATAAAGTACGAAGTTGAAGAGCATAGAGAACCAAAATTCCTAAAAGTTTGTCTGATATATGAACGCACATACCGGTGCGTTCCTTACGCTTTCTTTTTGTTTCACCGACTTATAAATAATTTATACATTACGGTCACATTACTTGTCAAAAAGTATGTGATTGAATAGTTCCTTTTCTAGCTGTAAATATCATATTGACGAGAAGGTTCAAGAGGGTTCTTGACTAAGAATCAACTTCTGAAATTTATAGTTGAATAAATAAAAAATAAAACTGAGAGCTGCTGCTAACAATGTAAATTTAAAATTGAAAAATCCACGTTTTTAAAGTGCCACTTTTAATTTTGAAAAATCATATATGTTTGTTGTCATACTCTTTTTTACCTTATGATACCCTTTTACCTTTACTTGGGTAACGTTTGTGGGATTAATTTGAGTGATATATATATACTTCAACCATTAAAACATCATTTATTTTGCCATCTGTGCATAAGGTAAGTTAATTATGATATCAATGCAATAACGACTAGGATGAAGGTTGGTTCTGTCTTTATTCAAGAGAATTGTTAATTACACATACGAACATTTGAACATAAGTAAAACGTTCTTAAAATCTACGAATTGATCTGAGTATCAACATTTATATAGTATAAACCTAAAACCGAATTATGATAATACAGCACAAAATGTCATCGGGTTCAACAAGTTTAACCTACAAACAAACATCCATCTTTATCTATCTCATCCGTATGTTAGAAAATTTTCACTGTCATAACTTAATTTGACGATGTGAGAAGTGCTTGCTATTTTATTTGGCTACTAGCTAAATTTCTCTGCTGAATGCTACCGCTGAAGAAATGATAATCACTCCAAACAGGTTTGTGAAATCTCCTCACATATCGATTTGAAATTTGCAATATTTGTAAGAGACCAGTTATGGTATAATTGTTTGAATATTGTATGTATACCAAACTTCTTTTAGATAGAAAGGAATTAAAAATAAGGAGATGGGGTATATAGGTTGAAAGATACGCCTCATCTTTGCGCCTGTCCCTAGGAAGGAGCCTCTGGCCTTTGTTAGTCCTGTTTAAAAAAACTTCAGTTCATTTATATGTTATATGTATGACGTCCATTTTCACAGAACAAATTTACAAAATTTTTTATTAGGGCCCATTTAGACCCAATTCCGGGATCGGGATTTTCTCGCTGCGTAGACCAATTGGCAGCCTTCTGCTCTTTGGTCGGGTTGTTGTCTCTTTGACATATTCTACATTTGCATTTTCAATTTTTATTATATATCGGTAACCGAACATACAAGTGAGGTGTTTAGCAGCTAGCTTTAACATCATGTTTAGCCACTATTTTTTACATAAGGAAATGCCTGTATCAAGTAAGGAACATAACAGTTGTCGTCCAGTTGTTTGTTGTGTTTGAGCTTTTAAAACTTTCCATTTTCAACTTGATTTCAGTATTTTTGTGGTTTTACCTGTTTTTTATCAATGGACAAGGATATGAACACGTATTTGTAGCAACCGTTTGACACCAATCAATAACGCATCCTACTGAATTTAAGTTTTTGTCTTATGTTGTGCTGTTATATCTCTGTTAAGGATAATAATCAAGGTTGATTGCTCACAATCATGTTGACCTCAATTCATCTTTTATATCAAATTATAAGCCTGGTATTTCTGATAACTATTATTATTTTGTACTTAATCTGTAGCCTTTTTTCAATGGTTTTTGGTGAGTTGTTGGCTGTCTGTATATTCCGTTTTCGTTTATTGTTTTGTCAGGGCAGCACTCAGGCTGTTGGTTTTCTCATTTTGAATTGTTTCACGTTTTGTCATATCGAGGCCTGTTATATCTCAAATTGGCTATTGTTGAATGCTCAAACTGTGGTTTGCATTATGATCGGAGTAAATAATGACCTGACATATGCATTCAGTTTATAGTTTGAGGTATACTTTGTTTTGGCCACAGAAATAATAGAAATAACTCTACGTACATATATATAATTTTGATTTTCATCATCAACATAATCAATGCGAGCCAAAATTGCATTTCAAATTGGTGTTGTATAAATTAACAAATTAGAGGTAATTAGGCATTCAAAACTGATAAAATAAAAGATAAACTGGACAAGTATGATTTAAATTGGTCGAGTAAAAATCAGACATTTAAAAAGTAGAAGCAAAAATTACCAAACTGGAACTTTGCAAGTTTACTTTGAAAAGGTGGAATTCATAAAAACTGAAAAAGTTGGTCGCCTATATCAAGCAACGGAAAAACGGAAATCAACTGTATTATTTTGAACTTAGTAAAGGCATTTTCCGGGAAAAATTATAAGTTCAACCTGCTGTAATAGCTATGTAAAAATACCACTTGAATGACATTTGATGTAGATAAAATTGCATGAGCAACCCTTAAAGACATATTTGGTTAACATGACAATATGTTTGATCCAGTGGTCAAAACTGTGTTATACATCACTGATATATAATACAAAAGAGTAAAACAACTAACAAACATACAAATAAATAAATCTGAAGTAGACGCCAAATCAAACAGCTTTTGTAATTTATAGTGTACACAGTATAAAAAACATTATGACTAACATATTTTCGAGAAAAAGGACAAGGCGTTATTTGACAAAACCCTGGCTAATTTCTTTCCCCAGACAACAATTACGTTTTACCAAATCTGGAATATGGTATGAGTTGAGAAATGTATACTCTGTGCATATATGCTAGGGAAGTTGAAATATATATAATTTCGAAATTTACATCGTCTCGTTTGTCATAGACTCTGTCACTGAGGTGGGCGCTGTAGTCAAATTCGAGGTATAAACATTTTTTTTTTTACACCAGTAATGAAAACCTTCTTTCATTTATGGATAGACTTTACATAGATAAATTTAGCCGTATAGGAAAAGCAAAATGAGAATGTTGAATTTGATGTATGCCTTTTTGTGCTATTATGTTACATTTGTTGTTTATGTAGTGATATTAAGATGAAAACACAATATTGACTGTTGTACCCCTATTTTTGACATTTTTACTCTTTGAGTATGTTTGTATTGTTCATGCATCGTTGACAATGTAATGGAATTTGATGCGACTGTCATACAAGTGAGAGGTTTAGCTAGCTATAAAACCAGGTTCAATCCACCATTTTCTACATTAGAAAATGCTTGTACCAAGTCAGGAATATGACAGTTGTTATCCATTCGTTTGATGTGCTTGGACTTTTGATTTTTGATTTTCCTTTTTGAATTTTCCTCGGAGTTCAGTATTTTTGTGTTTTTACTTTATATTATGCGGAGAAAGATGTATTTTTGGCTTGTTTTTTCTTTAATTCAGAATGATATGTTTTTAATGGGGATCAATAAGAAAAGTTTGGTTCTTTAACTGAAAAAAATCATCTATTTACCTGCATGTGAAATAAATATAAAAGATCCAGCTTGTTTTACCTTTTTGATATTTTAAAGTGTCATAAGGATATCCGACTCATCTGGAAATAGATATATGTCGCCGAGGAAAGGAACGCATTTGGTTCCCATAGGAATGCTCACAACCATCTGTAGTAATTATGCCTTCAAATTCAACAAATATGTTGATACCAAGAACCTACAGCATACTGATCACTTGCTCTTTTATGTATTATGAATGAACAGGCTTGGTACAGTTGAAATTTAGGTACAGTTCAAGTCGGGATTGGATTTAGATTGTGTCAACCTTGTCGACTAGTTCATATTCAGTAGGGTCTAGATAAGGGAGAAAACTGTAGAATTGAATTTTCTTATTATAGACTTTTACTGATTCGTAGTGCCACTATCTTTTGTTAACTGCCAAAATTCTTTCAGTGCTGAATTGTCAATACATTATTTCTGGAATGTCTGTTGTTTTCATTTTGCCATAGTTAAGGACCTTTCCGTTTTTGAATTTTCTTGGAGTCGGTCTTTTGTTATCTTACTTTTTACCGATAAATTATAGAGATGTTTGGCACCTCTGTTATTTCTATCATTTATTTGGACAACACACATTTTTATTGAAATATATACCTTAAATCATATACTAAAACCTGGTTGAAACCTTTTGTTTCATTGAGAGCTATTGATCACTTTATTGATTTTCGGCGTTATCATGAAAAGAAAGATTAGAACAAAGACAATATGCGAATTGCAGGAGGCGTACATAAAATTCAATCGTGGATTCTACATTTCCCTATGTTGTTGTTCCTATATACCAGTAGATAGCGGCTAAAATGTTAAACTTGAAGACTTTATATTTTGAAATACTTATTACAGAAATAATTGAGAACTTTTTTTACTGTGTTATACCACTTTTTTTATGTTCACTTTAAATGGAGCAAAGTATGCACATCATATTGAGTGACTGAATATTATCAACGTATCTGAAAGACGTAAAATTACAAAAAAGTGAACTTCGAGTAAAAATTCAAAACGGAAAGTCCCTGATCGAATTGTAAAATCAAAAGCTCAAACTCATTTAACGAATGGACAACTGACATACTCCGGACTTGTGCAATTAGAGATGAAATTGAAGAACGTTTCAATATGCTCTTCTGTTTGTCTTTGAGAAGGTTCTGTACAACATTTGCTTCGCATGAGTACCAAAATAGAAGGCCACTGGTTGTGCACTGCATATAAGTACCCTTTTATATACCGACTGTCTGCTGAAATATCAATCACCAACTCTATAAATGTGTTTTTGAACAAATAGTTCCGTATTTTTATGATATCATCTTCGGTTTAATTGTTATGAAATCAGCGTGCTTAAATGAAAGATACATTTTTCTATTACAGATGAAGACTCGATACCATTATGTGTTGTTCTTTTTATTCACAATCATAACAGAATGTACGAGTTCTACATTCTGCCAAGAACAAGAAATACCGGTACTACCATTTCTTTTTATTTTTGGTAAGCAAGTTCTGTACACGATTAATTGTGACATCTACAATTTTCTGCATTTTCTTATTATATAAGTAGCCACACTTCCATATGTAGCTTACAATATCCAAAGTTGCTGGAATATTACAGTTAATGTCATAGATATAACAATTATCACAGTAATTTTTTCAACAATGAAAGATTGTTCCTTCTCAGCATCATTTTGTTAGTGTGACACAAATTGTATCTTTTTGTTTTTAGTTTATATAACAAAAATATTGGTGATATTTTTTCACACTGAGTATGTCAGGTACAGTTGTAATGTGAGTATGTTTTACTTAATGGAGAGTAATGATCTGTAACAGTTATATTGTCAGATCTCAAATAAATATGCTGTGCATACATTAAGGAAATATGACAGTCTGTCATCCTTTTCATTGGAAAGTTTGTAAACTTCTGTTTTGCTCTATATACATATGTATCTCCACATGAATAGATATTTCGATACTGCCCATATTACAGTTTGTATTAAAAGTCAGCAGTTGATGTTTTCAGATCACTGTTTCAAAGATAATACAATTATATCTTAATCCGCATGTTGTGAATTCATACTTAAACAAAGGATACAGCCACACACTTCGTAATTCAACTAAGCTGTGTTTGTGTACTTTCCTAATAATTTTAGTTTTTCGTTGTTTTTCTGTGGGTAAAATGTCGAAATGTACTATTATATTATTTATTTCTGTATGTATCTGTCTTTAGAGTTTAAGCATGTATTTGTATTCCTGTCATTTGTCATGTTGTCATTTCAGCGATATATTTAACATTGCCATAAAGCGCGGAGGTTTTGCTAGCCACAAAAACTAGGTTCAACCCACCATTTTTCCTCAAACTCTCCTATACCAAATCGGCCATATGGCAGTTGTTAACCAATAGTTCGTTTCAATGTATGTTGCATTGTTGTTTGCTTTTTGTTGCACTTTTGTGTTCTGTTATTTCGTTGTTTTTCTCTTATAGGATTTTTTTTTGTCTCATTCGATTTGTGACTTTTTAACAGCGGTATTGTTGCCTTTATTTATAAACCAACTTTCGTGGATTCCTTGTTCATATTTAAACCACGAATTTAAATGCTCAACGAAGTATACATTTTCTAAAGGCTTCTCAACAAGCTTTAGTGAAATACAGAACAGATGGAGTCCTCGACATAGAAATTCAGAAAACCAAAAGCAAAACTGGCTGTGATCGCTGCTTCATTGCCTGCAGCGAAAACTTATCGTTTGTGTTCTACTTGCTTTATAGTAGTGCATTCTTTTTTAAATGTCGTTTAGTTTTTGATGTAAACCCATCCACTGATTGTAGTATACTTTATTTTATTCTTTGCATAAGAAATGTTGCAGTATATTTTTTAAGTGCATTATCTTATGTAGATTTTTATACCAAACATCCAATAAAGATATAACGCTGTCTAATTTTAAAAATACTATAATGCGTGTTTATATTCTAGTTTGTATAACAATTAATGTTTTTTGGCGTTGATTTCTGTGTGTTTTAGACGGTAGTATATACTATAGTATTTTTTCAGTACATAATGATATTAACATTCCTGCTGTTCGTTTTTCTGATTTCAGGAACAGGAATGACCATGGGAAGTATGATGTGTCCAACATGTCCAGTTATCAATTGTCCAACGAATCAATCAACTTGTCCCCCAACAGTATCAACATCGACAAGTACCATACAGCCTACGACAACTGGCCAATCTTGTGATGTAAACGAATTACAAGCACTGAGAGACGAAATTGTAGAGTGGAATTTTTGTCAAACTATAGCTAATTCGGAAGACTGCAATAATAACGCTAGATGTACTTTGAATGTAAATTGTGGGCCAATACAAAATAAATGACACCCATTATCATCAATATACTTCTTTTGTTTTACTAAAACGCCTCATTGTGAATATAAAATCAGAATGATGTTTGCGATGAAGATGCCAAACCTTGAGTTATTCCATTCACCTGCAGTTACTTTCAAAGCTAGTTTTGTGTGATTTAACAATGGATAAACTGATAATTAGTAAAGTCGATAAATGTCAAACAGATAAATGTATCTGAAGTAAACAAATTATAATATATCAAAAAGATAAGTGCATCTGAAGTAAACAATTATAGCATATCTAATTATTCTTAATTGAGAATAGCATATGACATTATTTTAGTATTGTATATGTGATTTAAATCACTATATATTAATGCCAGTCTTTGTTAACACTTCTAGACTCGAGAATGATTAGAAATAGCTTATCAGCCATATAGAATTATCATGATAATGCTCAGGGCAATTACCATGGATAAAGCAAGTAAAAATGTTCATTTTATACGAGTGACGTTTCAATTGTCGTTAAAATGGAACAGGTACTGTGTTTACCATTCCGGAAATGATAAGTTCATACCTGTGTTGTTCAATCGTTAGTTTTCTATGTAATATTATTTTTAATTGTTGTTAGTCCTTTTGTCGTCTTTATTATTAATATTTGCCATGGTGTTGTCTGTTTTTATTAAACTTATGATTTTTGAATGCCCCTTTCCCTTATATAGTTATCAATATCATTGAACTATATGCGACTGTCATACAAGTAAGAGGTTTATCTAGATATAAATCCCAGTTTCAACCACCATTTTCTGCATAAAGAAATCCTGCACCAGGTAAGACATATGACAGTTCTTTTCCCTTCGTTTAGTGTGTTTCAGCTTTTTATTATTTGCAATCTGATAAAGAACTTTCTGATTTGAAATTTTCTTCATTTTACGACACTCGTTGAATCTGACAACATCAAGCGACATCAAAATAGTCAGTAATACAAATTCACTGTGTATACGCGTCTGGCGTATTTAATTATAATCCTGGTACCTTTGATAACTATTTATATATTTTTTCGGATAATATAAATCACTCAAAATAATAGACAGTACAAGAGACCACTCATAAAAAACCCATATCAAAATAGGCAAACAAAAACTAAAACCGAACGGCCTAGATAGCTGACTTAATAAAGGCACACGATGTAGTCATCAGATTCCATTTTTCGTACACACGAACTTCCTCAGTAACGATCTAAATGAAATTTGAAAATTAAAACCCCCAAAACACTCCTAGCAGATTTACTGAAGTTTCAGCACCAACACTCTAACAAGTATAATGAAGTAACATCATCGTTGAATGAGGTGTCGTCATCAACACTCAAACAAGTATAATACAGTTTTATTCTCAGCGCTCCTAACAAGTATAATGAGGTTTTATCACCAACACTCCAACAGGTATAATGAAGTGTCATCATCAACACTCCTAGCAGTTAAATGAAGGTTCGTCTAATTGATCGATTTCAAAAACTAACAAGTGTACTGGAAAAGCATTTCAAACTATACAGACAGCAAAAGCTGGTATTGAAATTTGATTTATTTCATATCAACACACGTTTTTGTCGAACATTGTCTGGAGGTGGTTGAGAACTAAAGATGTTTGGATCAATGGAAAACTCAGAGCCGTTTTAATGTGTTCTAGAATATGGTTTTCCAGGTATAACGAGTACCAGAGATATTGATATATCAATAAATAACGCTTAACATGATGACATTTTCAATACATCCTTTAAAGTACTACAACTTAATTTGTCATGATATACATGATCGAATAGTTCCTTCTATTTAACCCAACACCATATTAACACGTAGGTCCGCAAGGGTTCTTGCGTTCAAATCAAATTATAAAATTTAGGTGTAAAATGAAAAATTCTGAGTTCTGCTGGCTTTGTACATCGAAAACTTCGAAAAGTTTATTTTGAAAATTTAAACTTGAACTATTTATAATCGTAAATATTTTTAATCTGTTTTACCTAATGATACCTTTATAACTTTTTCTTTGGTATCATGGTGGTACAATGATTTAAACAGTGCAGTCATTTCAAAATGTTTAGTATTACATCTATTTCAAAGGTAAGTGTATTATCATAAGCAGAAAAATAGTACAGAGCATGATCTACGGCTCAATTTATTTCATATCTATAATTTCAATAATATTCAGATATTTTCATACTTTGAAAACAGAGACGGTCAGGTTTCTTTCTTACATTAAAAGGCGGTGCATTACACTACAAGGAGATAACTCTGTAAAATTCAACTGAACGTTTAATCACATTCTGTTGTTAAGGAAATATTCAACTTCTCATTGATCAAAACTAGTGTTTGTCAATTTGCTATGCATGAAACGAACTTTTTCTGATAAAGTTTTTTGAAATTTTATATTTCTATCAAAGAAGGACGAAAGATACCAAATGGACAGTCAAACTCATAAATCGAAGAAAAAAACT
The DNA here is from genome assembly GCF_965363235.1 of Mytilus galloprovincialis. Taxonomy (NCBI): domain Eukaryota; kingdom Metazoa; phylum Mollusca; class Bivalvia; order Mytilida; family Mytilidae; genus Mytilus; species Mytilus galloprovincialis. The sequence goes on from NC_134844.1 coordinate 22,749,334, forward strand.
GACAACGCCATTGCTAAAAATGAACAGCACAAACAGACAAACAATGGTACACATGACACAACATAGAAAACTAAAGAATAAACAACAAGAACCCAACCAAAAACTAGGGGTAATCTCAGGTGCTCCGAAAGTGTAAGCAGATCCTGCTCCACATGTGGCACCCGTCGTGTTGCTTATGAGATAAGAAATCCGGTAAATAGTCTAATTCGGTAGGTCACATTTATGAAAGGGAAGGGATTTTAGTTACGACGTAAGGAACATATCCGATATCATTTGTGAAACGGTTAGTCCATTATGGTCAACCAACTCGTGATGGCGTCCGTAAAATTTACGAAGAGATGATTTCAACTTCTCCATTTGGAACTCTTGATTTAAAAGCTTCCTTGTGAGCAACTAAGGATCAGGGTAAACATTTTGTTAAAATTTTATTAAAATTATACGAGACAAATTAATTTTATTCGAGGAGTTTGGTATCACCTTTTAAATGAAATGCTTGAGAGATTATATATTCAAGACAAATAAGTACGACAGAGAGAAGCTTTAATTTTTCGTATTGAAAACATGAAAACAACACGTTAAAAATTGCATGCATCCGAACTGTTTTTCTTGATTTACATCATCAGTAACGCTTAATGCCGAATATATTGTATTTGAAAGCCGAGGATGTATAAGAAAAACAAAAGACGTGTATGACCAAAACATACCTAAACAAAAGCCAAATTCATCTAAGGGCAACATTGCCTGAGGGAGTTGAAACCTTAATTTCTATAAAATGTATAAATTTATAAACGAACAATTTCAGACTGACTACTGAGTGATAATATTCTCGGGGACCGGTGGTCCACCAGCAGCAAAGGCATCGATGAAAAATAATTATTCGGGCTAATGATTTGTACATCAACGAATGTATCATTATCCACAGGCTATCAATATTACGGGCAAAATGTACGTTCACATCGTGTGATATTAGCGAATATAGAAAGATATGCAACAGGTGGTTTATGCCGCCGAAACTTGATACGCCAGGCGTGCGCTTTGTCTACATAAGACTCATCAGTGACGCTCAGATCAAAAAAGTTATAAAGCCAATCAAGTAAAGAGTATTGAGGACCCAAAATTCCAAAAAAGTTGGTCAAATATGCCTGGGATATGAAAATCCTTAGTTTTTTCGAACAAATTCAAAACCAGGTTCAATCCACCATTTTCTACATAAGTAGATGCCTGTACCAAGTCAGGAATATGACAGCTGTTATCCATTCGTTTGATGTGTTTAAGCTTTTGATTTTGCCATTCGATTACGGACTTTTCGTTTTGAATTTTCCTCCGAGTTCAGTATTTTTTTTTATGTTTCTTCTCTTTTTGTTATACATATTCTGTTGAAAGATTTTCGTTAATGGATTTCAAGGATAAAGATATTTTCTGGTATGTGTTTTATTCACTGTTGAAGGCCGTATGGTGACCTATCGTTGTTAATGTTTGTGTCATTTTGTCTCTTGAAGAGAATTGTCTCATTGGCAAACGTAATCAAACCTAATGCCATTTTAATGCCTTTTTCTTTTAAAGAAAATAATCGGTATAGAATACAGTATTATTTTATCGCACATAGTTGTCTATTTAAGATATAGACTGGTATAGAAAACGCCCAATTTACAACAACACATGATTACTATAAAATGATGTTTTAACAAACTGTAGTTTGCATTATAATCGGTATAAACTATGATCTGATCCAGGTCACTATATTATGCACCAGCTACGAGATAGAAAATATAAAATAAGATTTATTTTGTTCAATCATTAATGAAAGTAATGAAAGTAAAAGGTGAAATAATATATCGCGTTAGCAGCCAGTATGGTCCAATTTTGTCAAAATAAGCTCAGAATCATCGATGATGAATTATTCACTTGCAAGTTAATAATTCGACATCATTGAATCCGTATTCATGGGAACTCAATTTATACTCATGGCTAGAGATGGATACCTCATGCATTGTTTTAAAGGAAGTAAATGACAACATTAAAAATGTAACAATGGTAACTAATTTCATTGACTGATTCGATCCACATACAAATCATGTTTATACAGGTAAATAAAGGCAACAGTAGTACACCGCTTTTCGAAATTCATAAATCGATTGAGAAAATAACAAATCCGGGTTACAAACAAAAACTGAGGGAAACGTATCAAATATAAGAGGAGAACTAGAATTAGATGGCGTCTAGACTAAAATACACACAAAACGAAACTTCATATTATCAAGCTCATGCACGGTTTTTTGTATATTTTAGACTTTTTATGATTTGGATAAATGTGAATTTGAGTCAAATCGGAGAACATGAATTTGACAGCTAGTGCACTTTTCATTGAAACTTGGCTTCACGAGGATTGTGTCTTCAAAATAATGACACATCGTTGTGAAAGGGAATAACTGCAATATAAAAATAAACCCTCAGAACATCAAACTACAGCCACTAGTTAAGTCTGGCTCATATCTTGACTTACATCTAAAAATTGACAATGAGGGTTGGATGAAAACAAAACTTTACAACAAAAGAGATGATTTCAGCTTCCCAATAGTGAACTTTCCCTTTCTATGTAGCAACATTCCAGCAGTGCCTGCATACGCAGTATATATCTCCCAATTGATACGATATTACAGGGCTTGTATTTCCTATCGTGATTTCCTTGATAGAGTGTTGCTGCTCACAAGGAAGATATTAAACCAAGAGTTCCAAATGGTGAGGTTGAGATAATCACTTCGTAATTGTTACGGACGCCATCACTAGTTGGTTGACCGTTTCGGAAAAACGGTTTCACAGATGATATCAGATATGTTCCTTGTGTCGTAATTACAATACCCATCCCTTTTCACAAATGTGACGTACCGAATTTGACTATTTACCGGATTGTGTAATAACATAAGTAACACGACGGATGCCACATGTGGAGCAGGATCTGCCTACACTTTCAGAGCACCTGCGCGATCACCCTTGGTTCTTGGTGGGACACGTGTTGCTTAGTCTTTAGTTTTCTATGTTGTGTCATGTGTACTATTGTTTGTCTGTTTGTCTTTATTTTTTTAGCTAAAAACCTCCAACACACCAAACGAATGGATAAACAACCATTATATTCCTGACTTGGTACAGGCATTTTCCAAAGTAGAAAATGGTTGAAAAACCTGGTTTTATAGCTATCTAAACCTCTCACTTGTATGACAGTCCATTTAATTGACAAACCAAACAGACATAACAGGTAAAAATGACCAAAAATAGGGATACAACAGTCAACATAATATTATTATCTTAATCATTATGAAAAAAAGAAGCACAAAAAGGCAAATAGACAAAGAACATTGGATACTTTATTTACTTTAGTTTCCTTACAAGCAACGTTATTTTGTTGTGTCTTCCAAAAGTTCCACGAAACCTCTTCAGTTTATTACTATCTGTGTTATTAGCAATCAAAGCAGGACTTTGGTTATTGTGAAACTTCATTTTGTTCAGGCGGCGTAAATTAGATGTTGATACTAAAACAATCAAATAGTCAAATACCAGCTAATATTAAGTCTTATATGTATATGCATCATTTGTCTTATAAGTTATGACATATATAATTATGTGATTCCTGCATTAAATTTCAACTTATAGATCTCAGTAAAGTAGTATTGCAAAAAATATACAAATTAACATGTTCTAGTCCTGGTGTGTAATAAAAGTAAAAGCTGGATATCAAACATTCGTCAATCAATCAATCAATCATTCATTCTTTCCATCAATCCATTTATTACTCGAATCAGAGTCAATTCAAATGGATTGTTTAATACAGTCTAAGCATTTGTAATTCAAAGGAGACTGCCATTTCACTGCATGGTACACGATGCACTTGTATTTTATAGATGAGAACTGGCTGCTGTCATGTGTTATTGTTCTATTTATCTACAATTATAACAGAGAAATTGAGTTATGCACAATGCCAACAACAAGATTCATCACCATTACTGTTTCTTTATGGTCTTGGTAAGTAAATCTCAGATCGTATGACAAAATAAATTAATCAATTATAACCGAGTTACGAATTGAAAAATCCACTCACAGCTGCAGACAATAAATACGTAGCCGTTATCGCTGACATTTGACAGTCGGAAGCCATGGGCTCTCTGACTGCTAAATTTGTTTTTGTGACCACTGTTTCTCTGGAGAGAAATACATAGATGTGTTTTAATCTGTGTAAGATACTGCTAATGTGCAAACTATAAAGCAGACATATTATACAAGATATTGGCACCCTCATTCTATGGTCATATAACTTCGTGAAATACAAGACTTTTTCGTTATTTCTCTAACTACTAGATCACCTGCCGTTTCTTCTCTTTAATTGTTTTCCCTTATTGTATAGATATGATGCTCTTAAACATTGACAACAGAGAGATTCCTTGATAGAGGAAAGTAGCTAACTTTTTTTAGAAAATAAGTACTTGCAACGTAATTTAAAATTTGAAATCATAACATTTGTGTAATATTACAATACTTCACCTAGTTGCCAATCATTTGTTATATACCCAACTATATAGGGATGACCAATTCATATTTGTGGGAGAGAATGTTTTTGCAGATGGAATAGTTTCACCTAATTGTTAGAAGGGCTTATTTATTTAGCGCTTGTTTTAATTTGTAAAACAATGATTAATTCCAGTTATAAGCAGGGCAGACTATTCATTTCCAAAATTCTTCCCTTCTACCGGATATCAAATGGTCATCCCCTTAAGCTATATGTTTAGTAAAACAATGCATATTAAGACTTCTGTTGGTTTTTTTTTTCTTATTTCAGGTTCAGGAATCACAATAGGAAGTTCCATATGTCCTACATGTCCTACATGTCCTACATGTCCTACATGTCCTACATGTCCGATTGTCAGATGTCCTTTGATACCTCAATCAACAGTGACATGTCCTCCTGCTGTATCCATATTGCCAAATACTATTGAACCATGTCAATGTCCTACAACCACCACAAGTCAACCGTGTAATCCAAACGAATTGCAATCATTGAGAGATGAGATTGTGGAATGGAATTACTGTCAAACTATAGCTAATACAGCGGACTGTGAGAATGACCCAAGATGTTTTCATAATGTTAACTGTGGGCCCAAACAAAATAAATGACACCTTTTGATTTTATTCTACTTTGAGAATTTATATTTTCCAATTGTTTTCATAGAACTGATCAGATTTTACATTGAATGGTTTTACCTAATGTTTTAATTCTTTTTTGATCATACAACTCCTAGTTTTCATCCTAGATATATATGTAAAATTAAGGTGTGGTATGATTGCCAATGAGACCAATATCAAAAAGTATTAAAATGAAGTGGATAGCTTGGTGTAAGGTGTGAGCCAAGGCTCCATACCTTATATATTGGTTTACTTTCATTAATTGTTACTTGGATGGACAGTTGTCTCATTGGCACTCATACCACATCTTCCTATATATATGGATGTACGTAATATTAGGCCCTTGCATTACCTCCAACAATGAAAAGAAAACTCACAAAAGTAGGCTACAAAAGGCCACAACATGAAAAATATGAAGTAATTCATAAGAAAAAAACATGCAAAGGTTATTCTAAAGTGTAATTGGTGTGTAGACTTGCCCTCCACCTAAAACCTAGAAGGACTGCATGTTCACTGACAAACTGGAAGAACTGTATGTTAATGATCACTCACAAACTGGAAGGACTTTATGTTCGCTCACAAACTTGAGGGACGTTCTGTTAAGTTTTCAAGTGAAAGGCTGAGTTTATTATAAACTTTGTACAAATAACCTTTAAAACTGCAATAAAATGCACTGGAAATTTTGCCTTGATCAAATATTTTATGAACACTATTCTACCTATGTAGGAATTTGATATATATTTATTTACAGCAATATGTGACAACAGCCTTCCTTACTGTATGATTCATTAGATAACAATCAACCAGCTACTTCTAGTTACGAGTTCATAATTTGTTAGAACCGAGTTTGTTGTTTATTTTCTTTATTTGTTGGTAATGATTTTATAATACAAGTTTTTAATATACATTTAATACACATTAAGTAGTGGACATAAAAAAACGATGAAAAATACACACATATCCACCCTTGATTGCACAAAATATCCATTCTTTATAAAAAAAATTCATACACAATGTAATAGTTAATAAATATTTGAAAATAGATCTATTTCTTCAAACTACCAAAAAAATATGGAACACTACAACAGTACACAATATTTTTATAATTTAAAAATAACAATAAGTATGATGCATCATCTCTGAAAGGACTATTAGTTTCTGAGCCACTGAATATGCACACTGGTGCACAGCATAGACATTTAACTTAAATAGAGGATACAACACCAGTGCTTATACAACTGTTTTAAAAACAATACTTATTAAATAAATAAACAATAAAATTCATAAAAGTGAACTTCAAATTTTGTTTGCACCATGCTGACTTGAAGCTCAGAATGTTAAACAAAATAGAAATTGGCTGTACACAGATCAGCTTTCCCTGGAACAGTTCAACTTGATGTACATTATTTATTTTCATTGTATGCTGATTTTTTATTTACATCACTTCCAAAGTCCCAGACATGTTATAAAAAATCTTCACAGTTTAAGCCATGACAGAAGGACCATATTTTTTGCCCTCTAATGTATGTCCTGAAGCTGAATATCCAGATGATCCCTGAAAGTACAGAATACATCGTTAATACAATTGTAATTTAAAAGCTATTCAGATTAAGTTGTTGTTGAGGGTATACCAAGTATTTCCATACAAAACAATACTGTGACTTTAAGATGAAGCAAAGTTCCTAAAATTTGGAATTTAAATTTAATCATGTAAGTGCATGAGGCATAATATATCATTATACTTTCTTTCCATTCCATAATGTTCCCTACAGTATGTAAGCATACCAACCTAGAGTATTGTAACTTTATTTTTAAACAAGAATGTTTCACAAGTACACAGATGCCCCATCTGCACTATCATTTTCTATGTTCAATGGACCATGTAAATGGGGGAAAATTTTTAATTTGGTATTAAAATTAGAAAGATCATATCATAGGGAACATGTTTACTAAGTTTCAAGTTGATTGGACTTCAACTTCACCAAAAACTACTTCGACCAAAAACTTTAACCTGAAGCGGGACAGACGGAAGGACGAACGGACGGACCAACAAATGGACAGATGCACAGACCAGAAAACATAATGCCCATAAATGGGGCATAATAAATGGGGCATAAAAATGAAAACAGAAACATGCATTACTTTATTGGAATACAAGACCAAGGTTCAAAATTTTAAGATAAGATTTTAATAATTTCAAAAGTAAACAAACCTCAAGAAATCTTTGGATTGCAGGTTTGCAGATTTGTCATAGTTTACAATCATGACAATAAACATATCAGTATATTATAAACTTTACTTTTCAAATCCAAATCTTTTCTACTTACTCTTTGTAATGGTAGGATGTCTTTGTCTGTCATTTTCTTGCCATTAATTGGATCCAACATGTCTTTCTTTATCAACTTTTCTACACATTCCATTGTTACAACACTGCCTCTGGAAGATAAAATCAATTTTAAATGTCAAATTAAATCAATTTTTTCATTTATAACTTAAGAATTATCCAATGTTTCATGTTTTAAAGAATTTATAAACTGAATTTTTTAAACAAGCAAAACATTCACATGCAACCATCCTTGAGGAAAATCAATTATCAAAAATATACACCAGTTTCAATTTTTGAATAAGATGAATAAGATGTTTTGTTCTCACTTTTATTTTTGCCCATTACCACTGTTGCTACTGTCTTTGAGATATTACAAAACAACTTTTCTATCAAGATTTAAGTAATAAATTTAGATATATACAGAAACAAGAAACTTTCGTAATATGTAATATGTAATAATATTATCATATCTTAAGAAGAACGTAGGGAACAATATGTTTGTTTTTTTTACAGAAAAAAAGATTTGTAATGTTATAGAAATTTGAATTATGTCTGTGCATATAAATATGTATATTAGTAAATTACACATATTTGATTATCAGATTTCTTAATACATTTTTAGTACTCACCACAACCGACCTTGCAACGGCTGTATAGCCAGTCAATGTCGTTAAAAACTTCCATTTGTTGTTACTCACCACATGTGCTTTATACTTTTATAATCCATACATAAGGCACAGAATCATTTCAATTTTTGTTCATTCACATTTATTCAATAATTTCCAATTCTAACTATAACTATTTTTTTCTCAATCAAATATATAGTTCTCATGTTTTAATCAACAGATGTATAATGTAAGTCAGTGAACCGGATATGCGATAATTATTATGTATTATAGTGTCAGTGATGTGTATCAGGTAAAATCAATTGTTTTGGTTATTTTTAGAAATGTAGTTATGTAAAACTATGGGAAGTTTAAACTCATTTGATATTTTCCCTGTCAAGTGAGGCTGTTAAAATACAGGGGCCCCTAAGTATGCAAGCTGGGCTTCTTAGGTATTTATATATCAGGAAATAATAGAATAAAAATATTTGTTATCATGAAAAAAAAAATTAAAAATTAAAAAATAGAAACTTACGAGGTTTTAAGAACTGCACATGGGACAGAATTTCCAAGGACATCATTTGTAACAGCACATACATATCTAGCCTGTAATAATAATATGTTATAAAGCCAGGAAATATATTTAGAATTTTGAAGATATTGTAGAAAGTAAAATGCTACAATGACGTATTATTAGTTACATAGTGTGCTAGTGACCTAATATGGTATATATGGGGTCAGTAAATTCCATATGGGGTGAGAGTGAAGCTCAAATCCCCATATGGAATTTATTGACCCCATATATACCGTATTACGTCACTAGCACACTATGTAACGAATTTATCTTACCAACTATCTTAACATGTGAAATTAAGACTAGTGATTCTCAAAATGAGCAAGTCTTCAATACTGTTAGCATTAAGAAAATACTTCCATTGATCCTACAAAAACAGATGCCAACAATAACGACTTGTAAGGTTTAAATGTGTTTTATGAATTTATTTCAATCTTAATCATCAATTTCGTAGTCTGTTGGAACTTTTAAGTTTTTTCTCAGTACCGTTTTGTTTTTATAAAGGGACATAACACCATTACTAACTGTGTATGAAATAAGCCCCGCCCCCTTCTTACCTAATATGGAATATAAAGGAACGTAACTCCACTACTAACCGTGTATGAGATAAGCCCCGCCTCCCTACTAACCTAATATCAAATATACACGGTTTGCACGCGGACACTTTTAACCAATCCTATTCCTGGAAATGTATAGGAGGTAAGATAAAATATGTTCCCTTTTTAAGTTTTTTAATAATAATAATCTTTTATTCGTATTAAAGCAATACAGCTTACAGAATATAAATATTACAAATATTCAATTACATCAGTGAAATATATTAACATTTAAACAATTAGTCAAATAATCATATAAGTAAGTATACCCATATAACAGTACAGCAGAGTATGATAAAACATAACACATATTAAGCATTTATAATGATTAAATTAATTACGTGCCTTCTCGGCCAGAAATAAAAACCTTTTTTTTAAACTTTTAAACATGAATAAAATTAATCAAATTTGTAATATTCTAAGGCAATCATGTGTTCCTCAGCTGATTTTAATGTTATTCAGAATTTATGGCTCATGTTTTAACCTGTATTTAGCTTCATAAAATTCTACATCATACATTGTATGTATTGTACTTAGATATCTTAGACACATTAGGTTTATTGTCCCTCTGTCTTGCTGCAGTAACTTTTTGATTTACACTTTGATAAAATCTTAACTTTTCTGATTTTTTATTTTTATGAAGTAGTAATTACAATCAATAGTCCATTGGTTTTTGGTATGCTCTTGCATTACAATACCTTCATATCTGTTTTAATCAGTATATAGGCTATGCCTTTGAAATTGCTTTAATGGTATCTTGTGTTAACTCTTAAAGATATCGTGAGGTTTAAACAAAGTTTTATATTGCTTCTGTTCCAAGTGCAGTGATGCACAACCATTTTAATATTTTGTAACTATTGTTTTGTCAACAGAGGAGACATACAAAACTGGGAAGTGAAAAAGAGGACAGAAACTGCCTTTGCACTTTCTTTTAACTAATAACAATATACGTGGGTATTTTTTCTCATTGTACGGATGAAAAATATTCTATCGCTCAAAACTGACAGAAAGATGTCCAGTTGACCTTGTTATTGCCTGGATAAAACATTTTACCCGTCCTTATAATAGACATTAGAAGCTTACTCAATATCAAAGTATTAGCTGGAGACAAAAAAAGTACATATGTTATTCAGATATTGAAATTTCAACAACAGTTTTAACCACTGTGTAAGCATTGCATTTTTGTCTTACCTCTTTTGAAATAAGAGCTGTTTTAGAATCTCTGTCATTTATTGGTGTAAACTTGACATCAATAAAATCTTTTAACTTGATTGGTCTACCACTCATTGGACATCTTACTTTTTCATCCTATAAAATGTTAACAATTAATTTTAAAATATTATTAAAGGAAAGTGTATTAAATGCCTTCTTGTAGCATAACAATTCCTCTTCAGCCTCTTATATTGTAAGAGCAATAGGGAAAAAAGCAATCATGTTGAATGCAGATAAAAGCAGTCATTTTGACTTCATACAGTAAAAGAGGGTAATTGTTTATAGAAAATCTGAATTCTTGTGAAATTGCATGCAGTAAAGTCTGTCATAAAAATTGATGACAACAATAATATGAACCATTTAAGGACAACAAATATTTCAGACTGTTTTAAAAAAGCACACACTTACAGGTTTTTCGACTTTAGTAGGAGCAGCAGCTGGCGTTAAGGCAGGAACCCAGAAACTGGGTAATTCTTTACCTTTACCATTGTTCATGTTGCAAATACTTTTATCATCTTTACCACTAGCTGTAAAAGTATAAACAAAATATTGGCATGGATTATCATCCCTGTATATATTAAAATATTTAAGTCAAAATTTAAATGGTTATTCTTTAACATGTTGTTATTATGATAATTCAAGTCAATGGCCCATGAATGAAGGAAAATGATTAGAGGGGCATATTTACCACGCTCCTCATTTTGTATATGCCTGTTTCAAGTCAGGAGTCTGTAATTCAGTGGATATCACTTGTTGCTGTATATCATATTTGGGTTTTTGTTTTGTTTTGTTTATAAATCTGGCTATTGGTTTCCTCTTTTGAATTGTTGTAAATTGGAAATTTTCAAGCCTTTTGAAGTGTTTTTTTTCTGATTGCTGAAGACTGTACGGTGACCTTTAGTTGCTAGCTTTCAAATAATTTTAGTCTCTTGTGGGAAGTTGGCAATTCTACCACATCTTCATATTTTTAAATAAATAGAAAGAAACCCTACTTATAAAATGGATATACACTTAAATTTTGAAACATTCCTGACATATATAAAAATTAATGAAAATTACAGGTCAACAACATCCTCATATCAGCAATAAATATAACGGATAACTTAGGCCACACCAATTTAACTTATAGTTCTTTGGACAAAAGCTCCAAAAAATATGGGGCGAGCGAGCGAAATTTTTTTGATTGTAAAAAATTCTTGAAAATGAGTTTTGTTGAGGCGGGTGCTCTAAAAGTGGAGCGAGTGGAAATTTTTTTTTTAAATTGTGCAATTTAGAAATTTATGTACATGTTAAAACTGGATAACTTCAAAGAAAAATTAGGAGAAACATGCTCTTATGCATATAATTTGATGTATTTGTGCCTGTAGTACAGTCTATACCACACCCAACTTTCTGGTTCGCTTTTAAATTTGGTTTAGTATAATTTTTCGTCAAATATGCTCTAACTGTGAGAATTTTTATTTACATTCACACATGTGTATACAATAAGAAGGCAAATAAGATAAAGTTTAACAAGAGAAATTATGTAAGTTAGGTAAATATATTGTATGGAATACAATTAAAATATGTGCATATATTCCAAAAAATGCCCTAGAAAAATATTAAATATCTTTGATACAGTTGTTTTCATATATAGAAGTGATTTTTTTACTGGCAGCTTGGCATCTAGTTGGAACTAGTTATCTATGAAAGGAACAACATAATGAGTGAGGTGAATATTTCAACAATATCTTGAGTAAAATAGTTATATTGCTATGCATGTTGATCTCAGTGTAATGAAACATTCCCTTAAACATGTTAAAACACATTATGTCCTTATTAGGCTTAAACCAAATTCACATGCGTTATTCTGATTTGGCAAAATACATTTTCCTTTTGCCTCTGAAACCTAAATGTATCTCAAACTGGAAGTGATTGCACCAATAATACATGCGTTATTATTATTAGCAGGCCACCACCACTTTGGTCTCGAATATTGGAACTCTTAAATTGTCCATTACAAAAGAGTTCAGTGAGTGCATGTCAATAGACTAACAAGGGGATGTGGGTTTTCATCAATATGAAAAGATTAATATTTCATTTTTTTTTTAAATCATGTTAATTTAATATTAATTTCATCCAAGACAGATAGCTCTATCTATGTTTATTGTAGTCCAAGATTACTTTGACGAACAACAGCTGTTTTGCCTGACAAACTGGGCCGTTGGACTACAACACCATATCTTGTCTGGCTAAAAAGCTGTTGTACGTCGAACAAATCTCGGACTATGTCTGTTGAAAGGTATGATCCGGAATGACAATGGTTCTAACAAGTACTGTTCTGTTGTGATCGTGGTGGTCTAACGAAAGATTTCATATTTTGTCTTCTAGAACAAGACTTAATAGATTAAAACGAAATCCATTTCAAATAACTGTGTGTTTAATAACTACTTGTCCTATCTCCTATGCAATGATCTGACACAACTTCATGTTGGCATCCAGATTTTTGACCTTTTATTAACAAATCAATTTATCACACGTGCGTTTGAATCGATTGGTGCAATATATGCACAAGAAAAACGTCTACAAGAAAAAAAAATGTCAAGGATAAACTGATTTTGGAGCGGCATGCGGCCCAAAAATTTGCAGAAGCGGTAATTATTTTTTTTTATTGAAAAGTCAATTTCTCCAAAACAGGAGCGGGAAAATCCAAAGAACTATTAATCAAATTGGTGTGGCCTTACCATTTTTGTCAGATGGAGCTTCCACATGACTAATAAGTTTCTGTTTCTTTGTTTCTAATTCTGCTTTCGCTAATTCATGTAGCTCTTCCTGAATCATATAACAAAGTCAAATGATGTATAAGTACAAGCCTGTAAGCAATGTTTTTTATTAACTTCTACATGAATTATGTAACAATTTCTATGATCAGAAGAATAACATGGCCACCAATTTGGCGACATTTATACTTATACAGACATTTATTGTCGGTTTGAACATTGTGAGCAGAAAAATTGGTAGTTACGTTAATGTTGTTCAAATCTATTTTAATTATTTATTTTTGTTTATACATTTCAAAACACACTAATACATCTAGGCATTATTCATCTTTTAATTTCAAACCATCCTAAGCTCCTAGCTATTGAAGGTATATCTAGAAATGTGCATTTAACAAAGAAATGTAATAAATAAAGATAGTAAAGTGTCAAAACTTGTTTATATCTAGTGTTATCTGATAATCCTCTCAGTAAACCCCATAAATAGATATCGAACATATAACATCAAATAGAACATATCTTCTGCTTGCAAACTTCATTTGTATATTCCTAAGCAGCAGAGTTTTAGTAAATTATACATCAATTATGATAACATGTGTCAAATCGACCCTGAAACATGAATTTAACAGCTAATGTCCTATCAAACACACTCTGTAAGTAACATTTCTATTGCTTTAGTGAGAGAAAAAAATTAATGAAATAAAAAAAAATACATAAATTATTATCAATGCTCACATTAGCTTTATTTATTTGTTTTCCATATTCTTTCAGCTTTCTTGCAATCTGTTTCTTTTGTTGTATGATGAATTCTAGTATAGCTTCTTTGTCATACAGAAAACCTTCTGGTCTATATAAACATATAAATAAATTGTCAAAATCATTTATTCCAGTATACTGAGTATAAAGATATAGGAAGATGTGGTGTTAACACCTTTTTGTTATTGCATAAATGTAATAATGTATATCCTCATGTAAAACACACTGTTTATATCTTACATAGTTAGATCTAAACACCATTATATGGAGAACGCTCTGATTGGCTTATTTATTTTTCATTTTTGTTATCTATCATACGATTGGTTGTATTTATGCATGTTTCAAACCGGAAATTATATCTATGACTAAAAGTCAGTCTGATGACGGAATCACATCCGGACTCCTTTTTTGTCGTTTTTCTGTAACACAACACATGGTTATTTGGAATAGTTGTTTATTAAAGCCGGTCTGGACCAGTGTCCATAACGGACAGTCTCCTCTATACAGTAAAATACACAAGTATATATACAGAATATAAACAGTGTCAAGGTTTCTATTAATTTGACCATTATAGTCTTAAATCAAAAGATACAGGGATGAATATCTATTAAGTTGTCTCTAATTGACATGTTTTGACCAACCTGGAGATTGATGGTCAAAGAATGCATGTATTTCCAATGTTATAACTAACTGCTACATGTCACCACCTGGTCTGCATGTAAATATGCAACGTAGCGGTCAATTGAACAACCTTTTACAAGGTCATGTTTTTCTTAATAGATATTCCCCTGTATTTATTTTATTCAATTTAATAAACATTTTGAGAATATATAATCATAAATATAAATATAAATATATATATATATATAATATATATTTATATATATATTTTAAGCCCATCATATTGTCACATTTCTCCCAAAATAACGCAATCTGAATAATCATAAGAAGATGACAAATGCGACTAAGCATGTTACCTATAGGACACAGAGGCATGATGATTGCATGGATTGGTTTATTGTGGAAGGAAGAGAAGCGACACACAAAATGAGGTCTTACCGTTTAATAGTATAGATTTGCAGCTATGTTTGGTGAAAATCTATGACTAAAAGGGAGTCCTGGACAATGTTGTTACTGCTGTAAGGTATGAAAAATGTAATGCAAGCTGTGTTGAGGTAAACATCAAGCTATGTATATAATTGATTCCCTTATTCTAAATTCTAAAACAGCTGGTGTGGTTTTATGGTAGCATGTTTTCCTCAAATGAGGGAAGTCATTACACTGTCAGGTCTAGGTTTAATCAAAGACTTTAAAACTGGTACTTGCTGCTTCTCAGCTAGCCTAAGCATGCAGCATTTATGAGTAAGAGGCTAGTCAGCAATTAAAGAAAGATATTATGGGGTGAAAAGTGTTTAAACAGCTTGTTTTTTTCTGAGCTATATGGAGCATTTACAGAATCCCACTTTGTGTGTCAGCTGCTATTACAAAATAATTGTAAATTCTAATAAAAGTACTTGCAAGTAAATGCTAGTTCAAAAACTAATAAATAAATCACTTTTTCAGAGACTAATCAAGGCTATTTATATTCCATAATATCATTCAGATAGCTGTAGGTAAAAGATATTTATCAGTAAAAGTCATATGCTTTATTTCCCGGTATCTTTTCAATGTATACCATGCATTTCCCCAAATATGGGCACATCCCATAGTAGTTATACAAGTCAAAATGATTGGCAAAATGTGTTGATGCTAACATCAAATGAAAATATATTTGTTATCAATTGGTTAATAATAAAATTCAAAATCAAAATCAATACAAGGCAGTAGATACTTACGTTACAATAGGATTCCTGCATGGTTGTAGTGTCAAACAACAACAGTCAAAATTCTATAACAAACAAACAAATAAACAGTAGTGGTGTGAACATCAAGCATGTCATATGTGAAAGGAAAAATCAAAATAATTCTAATGTGAATATAATGAATATCAAGTAAAGCATGAAAATCTTTTTCAATAGTTGTATGAACATGATAAATATTGGATCCTTTTTTTATATATACAAATCAAAACAATTCCTAGACAGGTTCCAAATTACAACCAAGACTTAAAATGATCATGTTAATATAAGCCAACTTTGGATGTCAGCAACACATAGTGTGACATATTTTTAGTGTGATCTAGGAAATAAGTATGTTAATATATATGAATATGCAATATCTAAATTAAAAATTTCTAAGGGTTCTGTGGAACCCAGTGTCTCACCTTCTTTTGCTGTTTATCACAGACTCAATAAAAATGAGGAAAAAAATCAATAAAAATATTGATTCCTCTTGATACTATCTTTTGATTGTAAGAAGCTTCTTTCCAAATTTGGTAAAAATCCAGGATAGTTTATGAATTTAATAAATGTTTTAAAAACTTTAACTGCAGGTGTATGTAATGTTAACTAGCAGAAAAAGTAAAATACGGGAAAAAAAGGGGTTTTTTTTACAAAATTTACTTCTGGATACTATCTTATGATCATAAACAAGCTGTTGTCCAAGTTTGGTACAAATCCAGGATAATTTAAGAAAGTTATTAAAATTTTAAAACTTTAACCACAGAGTAAATGTTATGTTTCCTGGCAGAAAAACTAAGTTCATTAGACATGTTAGATAAATGATTATTGTTGACAATTGAGAGTCGAGAGTCTATAATTGAGACATCTAAATTAGGGCCCATCTCAAAAGAGTAGAATTATTGATATAATCGGTAAAATCATAATTTTTTAACATTGCTACACAGGTGCAGATCCAGCCATTTTGAAAGATAGGGGAGGAGTTCAATACCCAGAATACCTAATAACATTCACATACCCGGTAATAAAAAATTCCAAAGACAAGGCCGAGAGTTCCAACCCTCGGAACATGCCCCTGGATCGCCAATACTATATCACTCGATGATAATGTTTAGTTCAGTGGACAGAGGCAAACTAGGTTTGATTGAAAATGAGACAACTATCTATCAAAGTTCAAATACAGGGAATGTAACCAATTTTATCCTGCAATTAGCCAACTATTGTAAAAATAACAGGTATACAAATAATTTTTTGCTTTATTTGTACATGTACAAACTCGCTACGAAACAGGAGAAAAGGTTGGCAGAGCCTCGCTTTTCTTCCTGTTTCTAAAGCTCATACAAATAAATTTATATTTCCAACAACACACATAAATTGTATATATAGGCAACCGTACGGTCTTCATCCGTGAGAAAACCCATACCGTATATTCATCTATAAAAAGCCACGACATGATAAATATGAAACAATTAAATTGAAAACCTTACGGCCTAATTTTTAACAAAACATTAAAAGAAAAACAAATATGACATATATGAACTAACGACAACCACCGAACTACAGGTTCTGACTTAAGACAGGCACAAAAAGAATGTGACAGGGTTATACATGTTTGTGAGCCCTAAATTTTTCCCTAACTTTGGACAGTGATGTTACAACACAAGTTAGGAACGAACTATAAAAAACGTTGAAAATGACTTAACTCATCTAATCGATACACAACAGGTTTTGATTGACAGCCACAACCACATACGAATTGTACGCAGCGGTTTCCTAGGACACCAAATTAATGCACAACATTTCAACTCGGTACCAGAAATAGGACACAGACTTCAACCTGATTTCATTGAGAACCTTTTATAATAGCGGATACAATATAATAGTTTAACTGTTATCCAATAATGACGAGCTAATGTAGAAGTTAAGAACATGATATTCACAGACTTAAATGTTCAATAAATCAAAGTGTTATACTTTATGCTCGTTAAATTAGTAGAAAGAGGACCAAATGGCAAATTTAATTTACCAAAAGAATTAAGCCTTTACTTTATCAAACTGCATTTGACTTTACAACATGCATTATGTTATCGATAGAAACAATCAAAATGGTTTTTGAGAAGACCCCTTAAAAATGATTATTTTCTCTCAATTCTAGTTTGTAGTTTGTCAAAAGTAGTCGTTAATCTAACACGTCTAATTATAAGTAAAATACGGAAAAAATAGAATTCTTATTTTAACAAAATTTACTTCTTGATACTATCTTATGAACACAAACAAGCTTCTGTCAAAGTTTCGTAGAAATCCAGGATAGTTTAAGAAAGTTATTAAAATTTCAAAAACTTTAACCACAGGGTGAATATTTGTGGACACCGCTGACACTGACGGAATGTAGGATTGCTATGTCTCACTTTTTCGACTAAAGTCATAGGCTAGACAAAAGTGATTGTACATTGAATTTAAATCTAACACATATTATAATTTAACTGTTGAGCCCTGTAACAACTGACCAACCTTGATAGAATCTTTTCCAAATCTGGCACTTTTACTTCCATAGCCTGATGATTTGGTATCTCTCTGTCTTTCATGGTATGTATACACTGTTCCTGCTGTGCAGTTCTTTGAATGTCTTGTCATTTTGTATTGTGATTAATCTAAAAAGATAAATGTGGTACAAAGATCTGTTTATATATGCATTATTACATGTACAATTTGAACATACATGTAAAATTATTCTTAATTCAATATGTCAGATCTTAAAACGAAGACTGCTTTTTCATACATTTTATGTATATCATTCAAAACATTGTCTTTTTTAGAGAACTAAAAATTCTGTTAGTTATCAAGTTCTTTTATTCTTCCATAGTATCGCAGAAATAGCTAGACTCAAGCTGAAATAAATGCAAATAGAACTGCTAGACTTTCATAAGTCCCCATAACATGAATACAGAATTTTTTGTATGGTTTTATGATTGTTTTCACAAAAAATTTGTAAGGCTTCCACGGAACCCAGTGTCTCGCGTACTTTTGCTGTCAATCGCAGGCTCAACAAAAATGAGGGAATAAAATCAATAAAAATATTCCTCTCAATACTATCTTTTCATTGTAAGAAGCTTCTGTCTAAGTTTGGTAAAAATCCAGGATACTAAATGAATCTAATAATTTTTTAATAAATGTTTAAAAAACTTTAACTGCAGACTGTATGTAATATTAACTGGAAGAAGTCCATTTATAAGTAAAATATGGATTATGGATAAACACTAAAACAAAACAGGTACAAAATTTTAACAAAATTTTCTTCTAGATACTAGCTTTTGATCATAAACAAGCATCTGTCCAAGTTTGGTACAAATCCAGAACAGTATATATAATAAAGTTATTAAAGTTTTAAAAACTTTAACCACAGAGCAAATGTAATTTATCCTGGCAGAAAAATTAAGTCCATTTATAAGTAAAATATGGAAAAATTAGATATTTTTTTACAAAATTTACTTCAGGATACTATCTAATGATCATAAACAAGCTTCTGTCCAAGTTTGGTACAAATTCAGGATAGTTTAAGAAAGTTTATAAAATTTCAAAAACTTTAACCACAGAGTGAATGCATATATATCATGTATATGTAATGTTTCCTGGCAGAAAAACTAAGTTCATTTATAAGTAAAATGCAGAAAAACAGGAATTTTCTTTTACAAAATTTCCTTCTGGATACTATCTTCTGTCCAAGTTTGGTAGAAATAAATAATAAGAATAATAAATACAATATTTATAGAGCACATTATATAATAACAAAAATTACTCTAAGCGCTTCACATTTAAAAAAAAATATATATAAAATACAAAAATACATAAAACATTGATTACAAAGCACTGTCTTAAAAGAATCAAACAAGCATATAAAAATTTATAAAGATACTTTAAAAAAGAAAAAAGAAATGAAAAATGCATGTACATTTACCCTAAAATATACAAAACTGTCTTAAACTAATGCAGTCAATTAAAAGTATATAAAATCTACAAGAAATCCTTAAAAGCAATCTTTAGATTATATAACAAAGACATGTGTAAAGTTTTAAGCAATAATCATAAATGGTTTTTGAGATATGGCGCGACATGTAAAAACCCCCTACCCATTTTTCACAAAATACTCAATAACTCAAAAATGAAATTTTGAATCATCACCAAAAAGTATACAGATATTAAGATTAATATAACTAAGAAGTGTTTAAAGTTTTAAGCCATAATCAAGAATCGTTTTTGAGATACGGTGCGACATGTGAAAAAAACACACCCCTGTTTTAGTTACAAAGTGCCACAACTCAAAAAGTTTTAATCTTATTTTCACCAAAAAGTATACAGATCATTTGACCATCATAAGAAACAACTATATTAAGTTTTAAGAGATTTGGATAAGTCATTCTCAAGTTACAGTGCGACATGTTTACGACGGACAGACAGCCGGACAGATGGACGGACATTTGTATACCATAATACGTCCCGTCAAAATTTTGACGGGTGTATAAAAAAAATAAGAAAATCAATTAATTAATTTTTTTTCAGACTTTTTTAATCCCCGCTTCAGTGCAGAAATCTACTTCCTTTTCCGGTCTTGTTTGCATGAGACTTTGAATAAAATATATATTTATCCGTTGAGTGAAATATAGGAAGGAACTCATTACTAATATTCATTTTTTATAATTGTTTGATATGAAAAAACGTTATCTGATGACAGCGTTTCTTTGTTTACATTGAATATGACGTCAGAACTTAAATAAAATTCCCAACAACAAAATCAAAATCGAAAACGTTACGGTATTTCCATTTCTCTTTTTCACATGTTTGAATTAAAGTAAAGATAATTCATACAGACTTCGTCCCCATTCACAGGTTATGCCTGCCTCATATTATCAAAACATATACAAGAAAGAAAATATTTTACTACAACAAAAATCAATATTTATGTCAGTACTTTTGAGATTCCAGGTGCATTTCCCATTAAAATTTTGTGAAGATTAGGAATTGCTCAATTTTGACCATGTTAAAAGACAAGAGTTGTTTACAATATAAATATTGTAAAAACTGATTAAATAGGGACAAAATAGCGATAAGGTGTACGAGTAGATTGAGTTGTCACAAATGTGTATTCAGTATATGTGAAGGTTTAACCTACATAGCAAACTAATGAAATACCTAGAATTATGTTAAAATATGGCGAAATGGCAAAAACTTTCTTCAAGAATTAAGAAAGTATTTCTATTCACCGGAAGTTGTTATTCATTAGTTGATTATCTCCCCATACAAAATATTAGCTTTTAAAAAAGCTTGTTTCGGAGGTAAGACAATTCGCCCCATTGCCATATCGCACTCTTTGCAACCAATTCGCCCACTTTTTAAAAATTCGCCCCTCTTCTTTACCAACTCGCCCAACTTTCTTAAAAAAAACGTGAAAAAGGGTTCTAAATTTTATCATGCCAACTCGCCCCACTAATAAAGAAGGGTGAAATCTCGATGATAAAAGATAAAATTAAAGGTTTGCCAACTAGCCCTACTCATGAACAATATATGTAATCAGAAAAAAAAATCATTTGGGATACTGATTGGAATCAAATATTTAATTTACACTGTATGGTTATGACTGAATTTAAATAATGCTTCTTTTGTGAGTATTCAAAATTTGGTTTCTTTTATATAACTATATGACATGTACGATAAGTTGAAGTTACTCGCATTTTATATAATATTCATTTTTGAGAATACTATTATTAACAAAACGAAGTTGTATATGAGCTGAGACTACTATGTGTTATAGTAGTCTCATTTATGAGAAACTAAAATGTTTATTTGATTTCATTTTGATGAATGACGTGTTTTGTTTGTTTTGATTTTTTTGTTGTTGTTTTTTGTTGTTGTTTTTTTTTTAATTAACTGACTTGTTTCACCTTTATTCACATGAGGTTGCCTGACTTCATACAGGAACTTCTAATGAAGTGATGAAACGATACTAGTATTATCCTTTAACTTTACTTTCCGCTACAAAGATGATGTCATCTCACTAACTCATGTAATTCTATCAAGGTTTGAGGACTTTGTTGACCCGTGACAAAATATAAAATTTAAAAAAAAAAATGAACCACACACTTTATCGGAAACATTTCATAGAATATATTTCTTTTGTTAAACACTAATTTTGATCATCTAGAGGATTAATATTTCCTTACGAAACGAGTTTGTTCACCGACATGGAATAGTCTGTTTCCTTGATATGTTCCAATTGTCATTACCATAATCTCTTCCTTCTTTCCCCCAAATTAGACTTATGACTTATGACCGGGTTTGTACCTGCACCAGCAACACGACATGAAGCAGTATCTGCTAACCTTTTTTGACTGACACCTGACATCACCCTATTGAGTCATGGATTTATGTGAAGTTCGTGCTGCTCAAACTTTAGTTTTCTGTTTTGTTTTGTATATTATTGTTTGCCTTTTTAATTTTCTTCTCTCTTTTTGCCATAGTGTTGTCAGTTTATTTAAAGGTTATGAGTTTGAATAACCCTGTGTTAATTCTCGCCTCTCTTTGAACGAGTTGAGCACAGGTTAATAGGTTTTCTTCAAAACTGAAAGATGACTTTTGATGGATTTGGCTTCTATTTTTATGTCCGTTCGGTTATAAAGCTTTTCGGTGTTTTCTTTTTTTTCCCTTGCCTTTCGAATATTCGGCTACAAGCGATACTGATGACACAGTCATGGAATAGTCTGTTTCCTCGATATGTTCCAATTGTCATAACAATAATCTCTTCCTTCTTTCCCCGAATTAGACTTATGACTTATCACCGGGTTTGTACCTGTACGAGCAACACGACATGAAGCAGTATCGGCTAACCTTTTTTGACTGACACCTGACATCACCCTACTGAGTGATTTATGTGAAGTTCGTGCTGCTCAAACTTTAGTTTTCTGTTTTGTTTTGTATATTATTGTTTGTCTTTTTATTGTTCTTCTCTCTTTTTGCCATAGCGTTGTCAGCTTATTTCAAGATCAGGAGTTTGAATAACCCTGTGTTATCTCTCGCCTCTCTTTGAACGAGTTGAACACAGGTTAATAGGTTTTCTTCAAAACAAATATGACTTTTGGTGGATTTGGCTACTATTTTTATGTCCGTTCGGTTATAAAGCTTTTCGGAGCTTTCTCTCCCCCCCCTCCTTGCCTTTCGAATATTCGGCTACAAGCGATACTGATCGATAATTCAAGAAAAACCTTGTTTTCATTTTTTTAGGAAGTTTCAACTATTTCTCATGTGTTCACGAGCAAATGTGTGTAACGAGTATTCAATCAAATAATGTTTTGAGTCTAAATTTTCCCAACCACAGACACATTTTATATACTTGTTATTGTTTTGCAGTTATGGAACTCAAACAAAAATCAAACAGCGCTACTGAATCTCAATGAGTTCAAAAACAACGAAGTCACTTAGACTGAACAACAGAACACATGATTAAAAGGTCATTAAAGATAGTACATTCCTAGCATAGTCTCCTTCTCAGGCGACGCCAAAGAATATTCTACGACCTATGGAAGCATAAATTAGAATGTTTACAATAGGAAAACGCATAAATATAAGATCATGGGACATAACCTAATACTTTATCGAATGCCTGAGGCGCTTTGTGGTATTATCTTTGATCAGAAAAGGCATATTTGGAAGAGCAGACTACCCTGAACAACTCTTGGTAAAAAAAATTACGTAGTATGTCAGTAAAAAGTAAAAGAATTTACAAAAACATATACAATGTAATAACTTTATAATGTTATGTTGGTTGCATGTGATATTGGTTCAATGATGGTGTAAGTAAGTAAGTAAGTAAGTAAGTAAGTAAGTAAGTAAGTAAGTAAGTAAGTAAGTAAGTAAGTAAGTAAGTAAGTAAGTAAGTAAGTAAGTAAGTAAGTAAGTAAGTAAGTAAGTAAGTAAGTAAGTAAGTAAGTAAGTAAGTAAGTAAGTAAGTTGTGGTATGATTACCAATGAGACAACTGTCCACAAGAGACCAAAATGACACAGACATTAACAACTATAGGTCACCGTACGGCCTTCGACAATGAGCAAAGCCCAATACCGCATAGTCAGCTATAAAAGGCACCGATAAGCCAATGTAAAACAATTCAAACGAGAAAACTAACGGCCTTATTTATATAAAAAATGAAAGTAATTAAGTAAGTAAGTAGGTATTATTTTTATTATAGTGACATGTGTAATAACAGTTCAGTAAAGTACAAATATATAACATACACAATAAAATACACCCGACCCATTGGGTCTTTAAGTCACTTTCAAATCATAAAACGTAATTCCTTTATCACGGATTTCAAACAAAATAATGAAAAGTAAGATTAAGCTAAATTCAAAGTAATTAATTAATAATAATAAATTCTAAACTAAATAAAAAATGAAGTTATTAGAAGATCGATTTAGTAAATGTCAAGTTGAATGCATAATAAATTAATATTTGTAATAAAAGCAACTGGAAATATTCAGATTGACCATGAAGTAACATTTTTACATTTTCAGAATACAGTCAAATACAATCAATACTGTTAACTACACGATCATAATTGAAATTGCAATATACTGTTTATCAAACTGTTCATGTATATAACACTACACGTCTATGCCAGAACGCTTTCACTGTATAACTTAGCCAGCTTACTAGGATAGTTTGTCATCAAAAAGATAACTTTTTCATCGTTTGTCAAGATTCAAGATTTTCAAGATTTTATTCATAACCTCAGACACATACTTGTGTACAAGAGGACACTATATACAAACATATTAAGAAAATACTTAGCGAGACAGGACAAAAAAATCACAAATACATAGTATATTATAAAAGAAAATTGGTATAATTAGATTAAGTATTTTATACCTTTCTTTACGAAAATTGATAATTTCCTTTGAACTTGTACGTTACATATAGACAGCAAGCCAGTACATTTGTTCTTGCTTGGATTCATTACATAGTAATTAGGTATAAACTTTGATCTAAGAGCAGAAACATCAGCATTTTTACAGGGAAACAATATATGAAACTCATTCCCTATTCCCTCATTACATAATGTACATATTCTACTTTCGCTCGCGATCCCCGCCCATCTGACCGTCTCAATAGGTAACTTCAAATTCGAGCATCGAAGTTTAGATATGTAATATTTGTCCTTCTCTAAAGGTAATAATCTAAGGTTTTTCAAATGACTTTATTCCAATCTCTTTAAATGAGTGAATATTAGAAATTATTTTTCCAAGTGCTCTACCAGCCCTTTTGACTTTGCTTAGGTGGTTGTGGTAAAATTTCCCTTAAATGTAAATATATAAAACCCAAGTATTTGTATTGGTCAACAACTTCGAGTTGATTTCTTCCGATCATGAAATTGTAATCAGTCCGCTTACATTTTGACTTTCTGGAGTGAACACGTTTTGATTTATTGGTATTGATTAAAACTCTTCAGCGTTTACACCAGTCCCCGAGCTTATTTAACATTAATTGTAGATCGTCTTCGCTTTTAGCCAACAAAGCTATATCGTCTGCATAAAGTAACGCCGATAATTTCCTGTCTGAGATGAAAATTGAAAATAATGTAGGCGATAAATTGTCTCCTTGTTTTACACCAGTTGTACAGGGGAACCAGTCAGTTAACTTTCCATTCATTTTTACACAAGATTCGGAACTATTGTAAATGCTCTTTATAGAGTTGTAAATTTTACCAACTATATTATTAACTAACAGTTTATAAAGCATAATTTCTCTGTCAACAAAATCGAATTAATACTAAAACATAACAGAGCTTGCGTTTTACCGTTTCCAGTACTCCTAATCAAAATGATCAAAACAATTTGTTCTTATCTTGCATAAGAATTTTTGGTGGGGTTGGTGTTGATCATCTGTATTTTTAATGCAATGTTTTAAGCATTTAAGCATATAACTTCATTGATTTAAGGTAGAAATGGGCGTTTTTTCCTTGTGGGCAAGTTGCAAAAATACTTTTTTTTAAATATTTTACCAAGCCTCATTAAATAAACAAGAAAAAATATATATCTTGGAATTCAAAGATTAAATTAGCACAAAAGTAAGTGTCATTAAATGTATATAAAATTTTGATAAAAATCATTTTAAAATCAAGGGCAAGTGATTATATTTAATATGAAAGGACAATTTTTGTTTTAGGGATTTTTTCAACAAGATAACACCTTTTATATGAAGTCAGTTACCACCAACCTTCAATGTTTGAAAATTGTACAGGCAAAATATTTGTGCTTTGGTAGAATATTGATATCATTGTTTTTTATTGGTTTAAAACTATTAACAATGAAATCTCAATGTTTCTAATGCAATTGGCCTATATGTTTTGAGTCGCATAATTCTCCCCACAATGGAATGCCATCAGCAACGAGTAGGACTTCATATTGAGTATAAAATTCAGAATGGAAATGGGAAAAGAGACAACAACCCGACCATAGAAAAAAACCAACAGCAGAAGGTCACCAACCGGTCTTCAATGTAGCGAGAAATTCCCGCACCCGGAGGCGTCCTTCAGTTGGCCCCTAAACAAATATATACTAGTTCAGTGATAATGAACGCCATACTAATTTCCAAATTGTACACAAGAAACTAAAATTAAAATAATACAAGACTAACAAAGGCCAGAGGCTCCTGACTCGGGACAGGCGCAAAAATGCGGCAGGGTTAAACATGTTTGTGAGATCTCAACCCTCCCCCTATACCTCTAGCCAATGTAGAAAAGTAAACGCATAACAATACGCACATTAAAATTCAGTCCAAGAGATGTCCGAGTCTGATGTCAGAAGATGTAACCAAAGAAAATAAACAAAATGACAATAATACATGAATAACAACAGACTACTAGCAGTTAATTGACATGCCAGCTCCAGACTTCAATTAAACTGACTGAAAGATTATGATTTCATCATATGAACATCAGGCACAATCCTTCCCGTTAGGGGTTTAGTATCATACCATCATAACATATATGAGAAGAACATGACCCGTGTCATGCCAACAACTGGTTTTTGAATAAATGTGTTTAGTTCCGATGCAAAGACCCTATAAGTGAATCAATATTAACGCCAAAATATGCAATCTTTAATGACCTGACAACAGTATCGTAACTATATCCCTTCTTAATAAGTCTATTTGTTAGTTTTTGAGGTGAATACTGACACCTTTGTGCTTTATAAAAAATATTTTCATAAAAAATTGGATGTGAAATACCTGAACGTATAAGAAGTTTGCATGTTGAGCTATATTTACGAATGATGTCCTTATACCGATGATAAAATTTAGTAAATGTTTTGACTAGTTTGTGATATCGAAAACCCTGGTGTAATAATTTTTCAGTAATACATAAATTTCTCTCGTTAAAATCTAAAACATTGTTACATACACGAGCGAATCGTACAAGTTGAGATATATAAACACCGTAAGATGGTGACAAGGGAACGTCACCATCTAAAAATGGATAATTAACGATAGGAAATGAAAAATCTCTTTTATCATAAATTTTAGTATTCAGCTTTCCGTTAGTGATATAGATATCAAGATCGAGGAAAGGACAGTGGTCATTGTTAGTATTAGCTTTATTTAAAGTAAGTTCAGCAGGATAAATTTCTTTAATATACATACTGAAGTCGTCATTATTGAGAGCCAAAATATCATCCAAATATCTAAAAGTATTATTAAATTTGTTTATCAGATGTTGTTTCGATGGGTCTTTGCTTATTTTTGTCATAAATTTTAACTCATAGCAATACAAAAACAGGTCCGCAATAAGTGGTGCACAGTTAGTCCCCATTGGAATTCCGATAATCTGACGATATACGGAATTCCCAAAGCGAACAAAAATGTTATCTAGTAAAAATTCAAGGGCATATATAGTATCAAAGCTTGTCCAATTGACATAGTTTTTTGTTTATTGCTACTAAAAAATGACCTAAAAGAGTTTGAACATATATATTCACATTCTGACTTTTTAAATGCCCATTTAATTAGGTGTGTGAATTTTTTCTTAATGAGAATGTGAGGCAATGTGGTATACAGGGTAGAATATGGCCGGACATGCAGTCAATTTATGCCAGGAATAACAAATAAATCATTTCTTCTTTGTTCTCTTTGGTATCTTGTATGTCTGTATTTCATTCTAATAAGACGTTTTATTTTTATAATTATCTGAGGTTGGGTGAAGTTTGTATTTTTAATCTTTGTTGGTACTCTCTGATCAATAATCTTTATGGTGTTTTCTTTGAAATAACACCAAATGTGGCCGATATGTAAATAGGTTTTCTAGTTAAAGGATTCTACAGATTAGTTAACAACAGCATGAATTTCATCTTTGTTGGCCCCTTTTTCATATTTGTATTTGTTCCATGCATGCATGGTCGTACATGATCAGTGGAAGAGCAAAAGAAAGTTTGATGTCACTATGCTTGAATTATATCCAGTTTTTATTCCATTTCCATGTACAGCTTATCGGTTATACAGTTATACAGTTTTGAAATACAAAGGCTTTTCTACCTCAGGAATTGATTACCTTAGCTGCATTTGGCAAAACCTTAAGAATTTTGCTCCTCAATGCTATTCAACTTCTTACTTTATTTTTGCCTTTTTAACGTTTCTTTTATTCGAGCGTCACTGATGAGTCTTTTGTAGGCCAAACGCGCGTCTGGCGTAAATACAAAATTTAATCCTGGTATCTATGATGAGTTTATTTATCATCTAGAATCTCAAATTTACTGTTTGATTCCAATATCATGTAAGGTTGTCCTTGCAGTTTTCACCCAGAGGCTCACATTTACTGTTTAATTCCAATATCATGTAAGGTTGTATTTATAGATTATTACATGGCATTTTCCATATGGCCCTGGTATCAGCCCTAGACTCCCATATCAAGCCAGAGGGCTTTAGCCCGAGGGCTTGATATGGGTCGTGGGCTGATACCATGGACCATATGGAAAATGACATGTTATAATCTATTTATCACATATTTTTAAGCAGGAGAAAACAAATAGCCTACAGCAAATTATGTTTGATATTTCATCAAAAATCAAAAGATATTCAACGAAAACAAAAAAATAAATGTATCAATGTGAGTTAAAAAAAAGTTCGTATCACAGTAGGTTAACAACGTTTTGTGAAAAGTTTCAGAAATAATTAACAATAAACATATTAATTCTAAGAATTGAAAATATTAAACGACTTTAAAGTGTTAAATTACAAATGTTAAAAAATGCTTAGGAAGAATCCTATATCGATACTCATTCCAGTGTGGCGTCATTTATTTTCTAAATTCTTCATGAAGTCAAAATTTTACGGGAACTTTTGTGATTTCTACTTTTTTCTTCTACAGCACATTTGTAACTTTTTAAATTTCTTTTCATTGTGTTCAACTTGTTAACAAATAGCCTTTGATTGACAGATTACCGGAAGTTAAACTCGGGGGCTTGATATGGATTTCGAGGGCTGATATCGATATCGGCCCCGAGGGCTGATAACCAACCTTGACTTCCGGCTATTATTGGCCATGCAAAAACGTACATATCAGTACAAAATATGTGATAAATTCGGTTATCACCCAGAGGCTCACATTTACTATTGATTCCATTACCATGCCATGTTCTCCGTTTGGATATGCCAATTAACATATATGTTCAATGTGACTTGAAACACATTCAATCAAAGTTGTAAATACTAAATACCAGTACTAATATCTACACAATCATGTTCTTGAAAGAATCGCCTATAGATAGTTCTCTGATGTTTTCACCCTGTATATATTTGCAAACGGGTCTTTGCGCTTTTCAAATGTATCACAACCTATCAGTAGATATCCTGCTTTATCTATACTTAGACTCTCTGGCATCTCTATCCCATATTCCATGGTATTCTGTAGCGCAATTAATTCTCCATTAGTATTCAGCACATGTAAAGCATTGCTAAACATGTCTGCAATTATAATATTGTCATCCGCAGTTACGACGATATCAGTTGGTGCAAATAAATCAGTTTTTATTCTTTCACATCCATCATAACTAAATATTATGTTGCCTTCCATATCAAACGATACCACCCGTCTATTGCCATCTTTATCGGCTTTCTCATCAATTGCATACATTTGATTTCTGGAATCACAAACGATACGACGAATTTTATTAAAGATTTTACTTTTATTGTCAATTGTTACTTTCTTTTCATGATCTGTACCAAAAACAGCAATGGTCTGATTGTACGGTTCCGATTGCTCAACCAAAACAAGTATTTGCTCATCTTCTCTGTTTACATGGATACAGAATATGGCCATTGGAGAAACATCCAACAGAGTTTTAGTTTCACCAGATTTCGCAAATGTTTTTAGCTCAGATGGCGACTGCAAAGATGAAAATAATAAGTCGTCAGTAGATGATAGGGCAATGTCAATAATTTCAATGTCAACCTTTTGTAATATTTTCATTGATTTCGATATTTTTGACTTAACGACCCTATTTTCCGACTTTTCTGAATTAAAGTGGCGATAATAAATAATGTCATCGTTTGAACAAAGCACCTTCATAATGTTTTTAGATTTTGTTTTGTAGGTGTTCACAACCGACGAGATTACGGCTGAATCATCATCTTCTTTTCCAATTTCTCTAACGGTATGTGTTTCTGGATGCATCATCTCAGGGTGAATATTCTGCTTACAACTGTCACACATCAATATCCAACACTCTTTGCAGCTCCATATACTGGGTTCCGGTTTACTGGCCTTCCTGTCTTCACATAACTTACATGATGGCGAGAATGATACTTTACTTGATGATTTTCCCATACTGACAGAAATGAATTACTGTGAGTGGCGTGGTCAATCGGTGTAACAGCCGTCCCTGAAACGACAAAATACAGAATTTTCAATGATTATCGAAGATGGAGCCAGTTTCAAGTTCCAGATACTAGTATCATGTAGATACAGGAAGATGTGATATGAGTATCAATGAGACAACACTCTCCATCCAAGAAACAAAATATAAACGTAAACCATTATAGGTCAAGGTATACGGCCTTCAACATAGAGCTTTGGCTCAAATCGAACAGCAAGCTATAAAGGGTCCAAAATTGCTAGTGTTTAACCACTCAAACGGGAAAACCATCGGTATAAACTATATTATAAAAGACGAGGAACTAGAAACACTTAAGAACCACAATGACATCAACAAAACATCAGATTTCTGACTTAGGATATAGGTGCAAAAAATTGCTGCAGCGGGTTTAAACGTTTTAATCATGTTAATGGTACCAAACATAGGAATAATTAAACAACATAAGTATTATTATTAACCTAACGTTTATTTATAGGTTAAATTGCTATATCTGACTTATTCCCTAAGAAGCTATTATTTCTTCCATCTGAATGTAAGTTATGTTAAAGTAACTGCCGATATCAATTATATAGATTCATACTGCAATACGATTTTAGAGTTGATCGTTTTACTTTATCTTGCTTTCCGTCCAAAAATCTTTCCAAATTGCAAATCTGGTGGATCGATTAATCTTGTGTATTTTATGTGACTCATACATGATAAATATGATTAACCACGAAAACATTTCTTTTTTTCTTTGAATGCATAATTGAATACAGTTTTCAAGATTATAAACCAAATTTTGTCCATGGAAATTCAAATGCTAAGTTTATAAGAAACAATTCATCCGACGGTTATTAAACTTGTTGATTATAAACTGACTTTAATCAGCTATCTACACATTGCCTGTGTTATTGTATATATACACATGTACTGTCTTTACATATTCAATTAAGTCCGATTAACACTAAAAACATTGGAAGATATGCCAAAATAACAGTTTAAAAGCATACATGTTTAATATGTCAAAATCAGATTGTGTAAAATTTAATTGCATGAAACTTTCAGTGCAAAAATCACGTACTTTATTAGGGAAATTATGTCCGACACACTGGATGTCTATCATAGGACGAGTTGTCCTAAATTTAAACGATTAAAGATAAAGTTTAAATGTCTATATTAGTTGATTACCACCTAGGAAGTTCAAAGGTTAAGTGAATAATAAATATTTAAATACCTGATATCCTTAACTTTGCTGTATATATGAGGGTGTAGCCATAATTTTTGATAATTTATTCAAACATAAAAGGTTCTTTCGCCCTAGCTCCGCGTTCGTACTATTCTTTAAAAACGTATATTGAATTTAATATAAATACAAAAAAAATCTTTTTATCGTAAGATGTATATATCTGTTAAATAAGATTTATATTTATATACTGCTGATCGGAAATTAAAAAATGAATTGCAATTTCCAAGGATTTGTATATAGTAAGAAATTACTATACAAATCCTTGCAACTTCTAAATGGAATAAGTAAATATGTATCTTCTTTCGTGACTTATCTAAAAATTGTGATTTTTTTTCTTGTGATTTTTTTTTTCATTTTTTTTTTTTTACTTCAAATGATTATTATTAAGAATTAAATGTTCATTATATTTTTAGTTTGCAGTGTTAGTTTCTTCATAAGAAATTGTTAAACAAATTTACTATATATATCAACCTTTTTTAAAACTGATAGCCAGTAGGAGGATATAATAGTAAATTCACATACAGAAAAGTACTAAACAACATAGTGTTTGTGTGTAAAAGTTAATGAAGAAGAAATACTGAAAACTCTAATTTGTCCATTTTTGTCGAGCCTTCGACTTAAGTCGAAAAGGCGAGACATAGCAATCCTACATTCTGTCGTCGTCGTTGTCGATGTCGTCGCCAACGTCCACAAATATTCACTCTGTGGTTAAAAGTTTTTTCCTAATTTTAATAACTTTCTTATACTTTACTACCAAATTTGTACAGAAGCTTGTTTATAATCATAGGATAGTATCCAGAAGTAAATTTTGTGAAAATAAAATAAAATTCCATTTGTTTCCGTATTTTACTTATAAATGGACTTAGTTTTTCTGTCGGGAAACATTACATTCACTCTGTGGTTAAAGTGTTTAAAATTTTAATAACTTTTAAAAAATATCCTGGGTTTGTACAAAACTTGGACAGAAGCTTGTTTATGATTATAAGATAGTATCCAGAAGTAAATTTTATAAAAATAATATTCCACTTTTTCCATATTTTACTTATAAATAATTACATTAGATGTATGTTTCATTATGATACTTTATTCTGATTGGCTAACTGCACATTACGTGTTATTCCGTAAGCAATTGCATTGCTCA
Organism: Mytilus galloprovincialis; assembly: GCF_965363235.1. Taxonomy (NCBI): domain Eukaryota; kingdom Metazoa; phylum Mollusca; class Bivalvia; order Mytilida; family Mytilidae; genus Mytilus; species Mytilus galloprovincialis. Next base: position 22,782,451 of record NC_134844.1, read on the forward strand.
ATAAAACTTTTCATTCATGATAACACGTGGTCCAACAATAAACTGCTTCCGCGCTTCATACAAAATGTACTTCGGTCAACGCTTTTACACACAAATGAAGTTACAAAAAGAAGCATTCAATTCTTAAATGGACTTAAATTTTTGGCCAGGAAGCATAACATTCCCTCTGTGGTTAAAGTTTTTGGAATTTCAATAACTTTCCTATACCATTTTGGATTTGTACCAAACTTGAAAAGAAGCTTGTTTATAATCAAAAGCTACTATAGTAGTATCTAGAAGGAAATTTTGTTAAAATGTTGTATCTGTGTATCTGTATTTTACTTATAAAGGACTTAGTTTTTCTTCCAGTTAACATTACATACAGTTTGCAATTAAAGTTTTAAAACATTTATAGATTCATAAACTATCTTGGATATTTACAAAACTTGGACAGAAGCTTTTTACATTCAAAAGATAGTATCAACAGGAATAATTTTATTGATTTTTTCCTCATTTTTTTTAGCCTGTGTTTAACAGCAAAAGTAGGCAAAACACTGAGTTCGATGGAACCCTTATAAATTTTGAACAGACAGTCGAAATTTTCATCAGAGCCAACTAACCCGCCGATTTATAACTTTTAGTATGAACCACATTTTCTATAGGTAATGTGTTTTAGGAAGAGTGGAACAAGCCAGCTTTAACCTTTGAACTCAAGTTCCACATGCAAGATGATGTTTTCTCACCGGCTGGGTAGTTTAAAATTTGCTGACTATTTTGCATATCAGCTACTTCAATGTACTGGAATACTGGATACATCAAATACATTTAGCTCTACTTCATATATTGACTTATTTCTAGAAATTGACAGCGGTGGTCGGTTTAGAACTATCAATCGCTCGAAAACCCGCGGACTAATCTCCGGACTTTATTTAATATAAAAGCATGGTTGTTGCCACTTATGGAGAGGGAATTCCTCCCCCCTCTTATTATTAGCAAAATTTAAATTGTGTTTCTTACTATTGATATTTGGTTATCATATTAATATTATTTAGAATATTAGAAAATACCAGGAGACAATCATACATTCAAAGTGGAAGAACAATCTTCACTCTGCTTATTTGAGACAATAATTCAGGTAGTAACTTCTCTACACCATGATCCTCTGCATAAGATCATGAAAAAAATGTTGAACTAAATGCCCAACAATATGATACCTTTAAAAACTATACCTGTGAAAAGTAATCTGACAGTAAAAGAAACTGCAAAATTTAGACAAAGTCTTAATCAAATGCTAAACTTTTATAAATGTGTTCCCAATAACACATGACACAATCAATTTACGTGAACGTTTTAGAAATGTGGACGATATTCCGCAATCCACGGATCCTAGGAAAGTTTCTTGTAGGTATGATAAAAAAGGGGAAGAATACGACTTTGGTAAGTTTTGAATTAATAACTTTTTTTTTATTTAGACTTATTCTAAAATTTCGATTAAATGGTAGATTATTTTTTATCGTTTCTGTACATGTTTAATTTATTCATTTTATTTTATTAAATTACTGACGATTAAGACTTTGACAAAATTTATCATAGGGACGGATACAGCCATTTTAAAAGGGGGTCCCAACCCAGAGTAAAGGGGTTCAAACTATATGCTCCCATTCAAATGCATTGACCGTCCAAAAAAAGCGGGAGGTTCCATTCACCCGTCCCCCCTTGAATCCACCACTGCAAATTGTGTACCTTCAAATCGATGTCTGATAAAATCATAACTGAAAGGAACGGAAAGGGTTATTGAGTTTGGATTAATTGCGTTTGAATTTCTTTCCCTCAATGATATGCGTAGAGAAAGATGTATATTACTAAAATTAAAAATGTTTTATTAAATAAACAGAAAATACGTTTCTCTTTCCAAAATTTTCTGACGTCAGACACACAAATCAATGAATGTCATGAATGTGTTTGTAGATAGATGTTTTTGTGTTCTGTTAAATTGTTCCTTTTAAAATTGTTATACGATGATGACTGATGTACCCATATTTTTGTTATTGTTTTTACCATTCAAAATCACTTGTAATGAAGTTCAGATAATGTTTTATGTGGGCAGGGATTCCGGCCACCTACGGTAGTCAGTGCGGGATCCAGATAGTCCATAAAGGGGATTTTATCTGTCTAAGAGGGGAGGGTCGTGAATGTGGTGGTTAGCAAAAGCACTATACAAAGGTTCCTGTTCGATCCCCGTTTCGGGGAGAAAATGTCAGGGACTGAATTTTCGGCTCTCCCTTGACACCATTTAATTTCGAGTATGGGCTTGAGATACGTTGATAGTCCGTCGGAAGGGGACGATATATGGCTAATCCGTGTTAAGAAAGAACAATATCTCTTGCAAGTAAAATACACCTTTGTAAATTTCGAAAAAGAGTAGACAAGCTAATGCCGCTACAAAATCCTACAAGACAGCACTCGCAACAGCATAGTGGAAAGGGATTAATATTAAGTTGAAATAGCTTGTTCCCAATCAACTTTAGGCTATATTTAAACTGAAGAGGGGAACCGCGCCAGTCATGATTCAGTGATTTCCTATATAATCAACCATTTTTTCCCCACATAGGTGGTGGGGATATCGCGGATCATGCCTCCCGGCTAAATCTGCTATATGGATCTACATATATGATAAATGCATTTACTTTTTACAATCATTAGTCCGAACGTTGGCTACTAAGAGAATTAAACCGTTTTTTCTTAACCCGCTTTTGGGGTTTATATGACTGTAAAAGGGTAGTTGGTGAAGAAAAAACCTATGGTGGTGCACTTTTTTTTTTGCTATAGCCCTTTGAAAGAACGCATTTTTAATGGTTTTCCAATTTTTCATCAATTTTTACTATTTTTTTGGCTATTATCGTGATATATCACAGTTCCACAACATTTTTCATGCTTTCAATAAAGATGAAGTGGACCAATATGAATAAACCAAAATTGAAAAAAAAACTATAGGAAGGTGTGTAATATAAGAAAGTTTAATCACATTTTGATGGTTTTTTTTTTGTCAACTGATTTTGTAAATTTTGATTAGGGCGAAGAGAAAATAGGTCGAACAATGTTTTAGGCCGAACGGGTCCGTATTTTTATATATTCGGAAGTCCTCTGGTCATATTCGGAAGGGCTCCTGAGCTTTCTTTGCTTTGAATGCGCGCGAATTTTCATTTTGTTGATATTCGAGAAATAAGGTGAGAATGTATTTAAGATTATTTAACCATGCTTTTTTTTTATTAGAATGTGTAAGTTTTGAACAAATTAGTACCTTGATATGGTATTTGTACTTACCATGGATATCATATTCATCGAAAGACAGAACCCCTGGACCTTCTCTTGTTTTGCAAAATTATCCTGAGGATATCCCCGAGGAACCAGTAATGACGCACCTAACGTTGTGTTTGTCTCTGCATTTAATCTACCATTTAAAAGAAAAAGAAACACGGAATAGAATGAAAGATTGATCACTTGTTAATGTATTTCAATCATTAAACAGTTGATTTTTGAAACAGTAAAAGCAATAAAAATCATGTTTGCTAACATTACAAACGGACTGTCAACTTATGATGGGTACCAGTAATGACGCACTATAAACAAACCAGTAAAAACCACTTGCAGTGTACCTGATGTTCGAAAAATTGCTTCAATCCGGATAATTTAAAGTTAACACTATTCAACAAATTTAATTTTAATAACAAATTTTGACATTTACAGTCACTTTTATGATCATGTTGATAGCAACACAATTTTTTTCATTAATTTAATTGTAACCTATTTTATTTCAAATTTTATATAAAATTGTTCAAAATTTATCAAAGTGACATATATATTCCATATACTTGAAAATAAGAAGTAATTGCATTCATAAAACAACATTGACATTAAAACATTTATCAATGTATACTTCGTACAATGAATGAAAAAAATCGATAAACAATAGAAAATTATATAAGCGACGATCATTTGTTCTACAGTGATTCCCGCTTAAATGTAAAACCATGTCACATGACAGTCATATGATTTGAAAAACACAAACTGGGGCAGCATGTGCATACATACTTTTGCCGGCCAAAGTGGATTTAGGACTGATAATCATTCTGGGAAGGGTAGACTGTTTTTGACCTTAATAAAATGGCAGAAATTGCATTATCTTTACTAATTCAAGCAATAATAACATTTCTGGACAGAGTTTGAGGCATCTATGTTGTAGTCATATGACCTTCACCATCATGTTATGAATAGTAATTATCGATGACGTCACATCTTTTGTTTAGAAATATAAAACCCAAAACTAAATTGGTGCGTCATTTCTGGTCCGCGTCAAAACAGGTACCAAGACGATATGATTTTTCAGTATAAGAATCGGTGTATGCGTAATACATATGACTCTTTGAATGAAGAAGATAACATCAGTAGAAAGACAGACAATATTATATATAGTCAAATTGAAGACAATGGTCCAGAAAACTTTGATTCTTTACCAAACACTACATGTAGCGAAAAAAAGACTTCTCTACAAACTGAAACATTATGGCATTGATCACAACACTCTAAAATGGATAGAAGATTTTCTCACATCCCGTACACAAACGGTCATTATTGATGGTGTTCAGGCAGACAAAATTAAAGTAACATCTGGTGTTCCCCAAGGTACAGTCTTGGGTCCGATTCTGTTCCTTGTATATATTAATGACTTCAATGAATACATGAAACACAGTACCCTCAGATTATTTGCAGATGATAGTATAATTTATAAAACAATTCGAAACAAAGAAGACACACAAAAACTGCAAGAAGACCTCACATCAGCAGCAAAATGGGAGAAGGACTGGCTCATGTCATTCCATCCAGACAAGTGTTCAGTCCTTCAGATAACAACCAAGAAAAACCCAATAAAATTTGACTGTACTCTCCACCAACATGTATTACAAAAAGAAACATCCACAAAATATTTGGGAATAACTATACAAACTGACCTAAAATGGAACAAACATGTAAACAATATTACAGCTGCAGCCACACAAAAGCAGTGTGCACCAAAAACTTTTTCAACTACTAGTCCGAAGACCAATATTTTGACATTTTTCTTATTGGTCAAAACAAAGTTTTGCAAAAACTTCCTAGTCCGAATGAAATTTCACTAGTCTGGGGCATCGGACTAGTGGCTAACCGTGCAGACTGCAAAAGCTGAACTTTATCAAAAGAAATTTAAAAGTTAATTCTAAAACAGTCAAAGAAAAGCATACATTGCACTAGTAAGACCAAAGCTAGAATACAGCAGCTGCGTCTGGGACCCACATACCAACTCACAAACACATCAACTTGAGATGGTCCAGCGCAGAGCAGCAAGGTACATTTGCAACAGATACCATAACACAAGCTCAGTCACTGAAATGCTGCAAACATTAAATTGGGCAACACTTGAGAAAAGGCGAATTAGAACCCGCATCATTTTCTTCTACAAAATTATACACCATCTTGTAGCCATATACCCGACAGACCTACTTACACAATCCGATACAAGAACACGTCAACATTCACATATTTATTCTTTCAGACCAATACAAACCACTAAAGACTCATACAAGTACTCATTCTACCCCAGAACAATCTTACAATGGAACCTTCTCCCAGTAGCTGCTGTTCAATGTACTACTCTTGAAAGCTTCCGAGAACAAATTCCAATATCTGTTCTCAATAAACATCTAAAAATTTAAATAAATCCTACAATGTATATAGTTTGAACCAAAATGTATAGTACAAAAACAGAAGAAAAAGAAATTACGTTGAATTTTTATTTTTTATTTTTTTTGTATATTATTCACTGTAAATAAAAATTAGATCCCACGCAAGCGTGGCATAGTAAAATCAGTGCCCGGCACGTTATCATCAGTATGTTGATGAAGTGCTGAATTATAAAGAAGAAGAAGAAGTAGCAATGAAGCTTCAAGAATTCCTGCTCCACTAGTCAGCTAGTATTAAAGGGTACAAATCAAATCGGCACCTGGTCAATTCGGAACCCATAGAAAAAGTCAAATCGGCACCTGGTTAAATTGACATCTAGTCAAATCAACACCTATTCAAAGCTAATTCAACATCCAATTATATTTGATATACATGTAGTAATATTAAAGTATCCAGGAATGTTGATAAGTAGTTCATCTAAGGCTATTTTTTTCTTATTTTTCTGTAGACTTAGCTTTGATTTTTTATTACCATGTATTGTCAAGCTTGGTTACCATGGTTACTCATTATTGTGTCTCAGTCACTCAATGTACGATGCTGTCCCATACTTTTCTTGCTGACCTTTTTGTTTACTTTCAATTCTAATGGGGTCAAAATCATGTGATGTATTAAATTGTTCTACCCAATCAAATTGTTCTATTGTCAATTAGGTGATTTTTCAGCAATGGCAAAATAAATGTCAATTGTTTTTTATTAACCTACTCTATATTCCTGCACAAAATTATGGCATGGACATCGTTCTTTCATATAGTTTTCCTTTCATTTTGGATGGGCTTTTTTCATGGGAAAATCGCAAAAGACATAAAGAACTTGTCATTTTGAAATTCAATTCAAAAATACAATTTACTTGACCTAGCTGTATTGCCTGCCACAAGATTTACGACGCTGAATGGAATGAAAACAAAGCAATGGAGGCTAGAAGTGGGATTTTGTGAAGTTCTAGAATGTTTTTAGACATTCGGAAGTCTGGATTGAAACGACCATTAGAAAATTTGCATGTTTGAGCAATACATGTACTTCAGAATAACCATGATAACAATGAAAACTTACCTTTAGACATGTTTTTTTATTCAAAAGAGTAGAACTAATTTTCTATGCTGGAAGTAGCGTAGTGACGTCAATGCATACATTTACTTTCCCTGTGTGTCAAGTTCAAACACAAATACATTAAGTTGAAAGAAAAAATTACCTACAGAATGTGACACCCCACCCCCCATCCACAAATGTAAATTAATCAATATTTTGGGACAACAACTTCTTTATTTAATCATTTTGCTCAGAATACTGTAAACAAATATATTTTAAACATATTTAACATGGGTGCTGAAATGACTACATCAGGTTCCGATTTAACCAGGTGCCAATTTGACTATGTGCCGATTTAAGCAGGTGCCAATTTGACTAGAATTTAGCTAGTAACACCTGTCATATTACCCCAAGGTTATTGATAAGTAAATATCTGACAAAATCATAATAATTCTGTAGATGTTGTTCTTGATACTGATCGCTTATGTACAGTTGAGCTTGGTGTCCGTATGGCTGTTGATATCAAACATTACCTACTTTTTTTTTGTAATTTGACACATCTGCAATGTAACAAAAATAGAATCCTTCTTGTTTTAGTATTCCGAAGAGACAGAAAAGATTAAAATTGATAAGTTCAAGATTATCTTTATAACTGCAATTGATGATAAACCATATTTAGACATATTCTATTAAAACAATTACATCACAAAATTTATTTCATTAAAGTCAAATTTAGATCAGATTGAAATAAAATTTGAATCTGCATCCTTGGCAGTTTGTTTGGTTCAAATATTCAGGGCCGTAACTAGCCTCTTCTAATAGTGAGGCAAAATATATTCGCCGAGCGGAGCGAGGCGAAAAAAAAATTTGACTAGGGATTTGGGGCCGCTCAAGGAGAAAAAATGCTCTGAGAATAATTACGAAAAATCGTGCATTCTGAAAGTTTCCCGGACTCTTTCTGACATTAAAACGCAATTAATTGTTTGCTATTTTCCGACAATCTGGTCTCAAAGCAAAAACATAGATTCATTGTGATTTAAGACTTTTAGGTTTGATGGATATGTAGGATAAAGCAAAAATCGTAATTCTCATAATCATTAATACAGGATCTGTCTGTTTTTGTCTTAATCGTATTGTGCTTAGACTATGGTTATTTTTTATGACTAGATTTAAATATAGTGACAGATTGTACTTTAAGTACTAGTACTGCTTCAGTCGACACTACTGAGGGACTATCTTGACCCTGTTTTACGGTATTATTGATTCTTTTATTGTTGAAGACCCTCCAGCAACTTTTTCCAAATTATTTGAATCGGGGAAATCAGTGACCTCGGTGGGCATGCAACATTGCAAAACCACACGTTTACAAATGAAAATCATCACTTAGACTATAGTCAACTCATAAAGTAGGACAATAAATGAACAAAAGACAAACCGGAACAGTCACACAGTAGTACAATCAATAGACCATCAACTCTGAAAACTAAAAGTAAAATAGAAACATGGATCACGAAAAACATGCAGGGGCGACACCAGAGAGTGAAGAGAACTTGCTTCTTGCTAGACACTTTCCGTGAAAAAAATTTGATATTAAGACAAACTTTTGTTTAAGTTTTTTTTTTTTTTTTTGAAATTTCTAACATGAGGCATTTGCCTCATTTGCCTCAATGTAGTAACGGCCCTGATATTTTTTAATTCAACTATATTTTGAACTATAAACATGATAAAATCTTTCCTTTATACAAAATAACCTATTTTTAGAAGGCATGCGTGAAATCATTTTATCAATTACAATCACAATTTGTAACGTATCTTTATTGTAGTTTCATGGCAAAATCATAATTTACTGAAAGACAAAAACTGTAATGAGCTGCCAATCAAAAAGTATAAGAATTATTCATATAAAAAAAATCAAGGCTTATTATATAATTAGCTCATCATCAGTATACCAAAAGAAAAAAAGCAGATATATGAGATTATTTCAAGAGTAAAAAACAGTGCACATGGAAACGCAGAAAAAATTGTAACCTTAAAAATCTGGTCGCGCACTAAATACCCCATGGAGATTTTCAATAGTTGGCAGGTCTGGAACTCTTGAAACAAAGAAACCCAACTCTTTCAACTGGTTTCTTGAAGTCTCCTCATCAAATTTATTTTAAATTTTACAGTACATTTTGTATAATTTGTGAGAGCTGAGCATGTATTACAATTGTCCAAGATTGGTAGAAACTAAAACAAGTGAATTATATCTGAAGACCATGCTTAATGCTCACAGCCATGACAAATCTCGGGTTTAATTTTTAAATTTTTTTTGAATTGTTTAGATCAGTTCATGACATGACAATGAGAGTAGCGTAAAAATACCATCACATGTATGAACCTTTTACAAGAAACATATTATATACCATGTATACATGTATATAATAACACTTATGAGAAACATTATATATTTACAGGTGGCACTAGTACTAGTGTTGCCCATGGATGGCAGGTAGAAAGAATGTGATAAGTTGCATATTGTGATGTCATAGAAGAGGAAAGGAAAATGGTAATTTAAATTTAAGAATATCAAATGGTAGAGGAAGAATTCATGAAGGTCATTTATAAATTGGTTAAGCACTATTAAAGTGATTGTTTTTGCAGTTTTATAGTTTTAATACCTTTAAAAAGTATACAAAAAGCCTAGCTGAGAGATTTTCTGCTATTCCTCACTTATTTCCACAAGAATCTGATGGGTTGGAGATTTTTTATCTGACCATTCCCATTTTATTTTTTACTTAGGTATGAGGTTCTCTGCTGATTTTTTTTTTTTTTTATATAGATTTTGATTGGATAGAAGATTCTCCTCGATTCTATTCTGACTTTTTTATAAGAGTTTGAATTGACATAATTTCTCTTCTGATTTGTCCCAAGTGTTTTATTGGATAGAAGATTCTCCTCGATTCTATTCTGACTTTTTAATAAGAGTTTGAATTGACATAATTTCTCTTCTGATTTGTCCCAAGTGTTTGATTGGATAGAAGATTCTCCTCGATTCTATTCTGACTTTTTAATAAGAGTTTGAATTGACATAATTTCTCTTCTGATTTGTCCCAAGTGTTTGATTGGATAGAAGATTCTCCTCGATTCTATTCTGACTTTTTAATAAGAGTTTGAATTGACATAATTTCTCTTCTGATTTGTCCCAAGTGTTTGATTGGATAGAAGATTCTCCTCGATTCTATTCTGACTTTTTAATAAGAGTTTGAATTGACATAATTTCTCTGTTGATTTGTCCCAAGTGTTTGATTGGATAGAAGATTTAACAAATTCTCTGATGATTTTCTGTATTTATTTGATTGGAAGGGAGATTTGCTAGAGACTTTTGAATTTTTGGAACATGCATATATGTTGATTTGGCTCTGAGATTTTTTGCAATTGTTAGTTCACCTGTCCTGTATGAGTGTTGGACTTGATGGAAAATATTTTGAAATTCCCTGTCCGCTTTTTCCTGTATTTTTTATTGAATAGGGGACTTTTCACAATTCCTGTTTTATTTTCAGATTAGATTTGCTGCATTAAATTACAGTTCTAGTGAAGAAGACAGCCAAGATGCACAAGAAAGAGCAGCCACAAAAGAAGCTGAGGTATAATTTTTAGGCTAGAGGTCAAGTAAATAAGCAATTCAGTTCAAGTTTGATTTCCAATATCAAGACATGGGATATAATTAATAGAACAAGACTTGACCTCGCCCTTGTAATTGATTTTGAATGAATAACATCATGGTGATTATCTATGATGTCAGGGTCTTTGCATGAATTAAACTTGACATTGGCAAAATAATAATTTTCTTTTACGTGTAAAAAAAATTGTACATAATCATGATAATTGTAGATCAAATATAGTTCCATTAAGTACTCATAATAAATGACAGCATTACCTAATCATGAATCTTAATTTTGATCAAAAACCATGAAAGTTAGGCCACTGTCAGGTGTCCTGTTTCTGACTGAGATGTACCGGTAAACCATAATTTAAATGGGGGTGTTCCTTATCTCTATTTAATTGTTTCACACTCTCTCAAGTCAGGGTCTTTTAAAGCTAACTATACAGCACGGACTTTTCTGAAGGCTGTATGGTGACCTGAAATTGTTTACATATTCATTCTTTTATAACTGGTATATATAGTAAGCAAAATGCAGTTGTTACTATTAATAGCTGAAAAGAGAACCTTATAACTTAAATAAAAAATACTATGATTTTATTCAGTCATTGAGCAATTGATATCAGATAAAGAACAGCTAAATTGTACCAGATGTATTCAAAGTGTTTTTCTTTCTCATTCTCACTAATTTATTAATACAATGCAGTAAATGTTTTTTGTAGGAGTCTGAAGCTTTTATGCTGTACAACAGAGCCTTAAGTTTACAGAGACAAGGAAATAATGAACAGACAGAGGAAGCTTTTAGAGAACTATTAGAACATCCATTTATAACTGAGGTAAAATCTTTCAATCTCATTCTCATAATCACTACAGGTCATTTAGGTGGAATTAAACTTTTACAAATATATTATCTGTTAAATGTTTTCTGTGCACAGGTACAATGTTTTGAGCTAGCAGTAAGAGATAGAAATATATTTTTTTGTCAATAGTTGAAATTTGATAAATATACAGTGGTTGTTAATTTTTCTGATTTCTTGACCAATAATAGCAAAAATTTCTCTGTTAACAGTATTGATACTATATATGCATATGTTGATAGTGTTAATGAGACATTTAGTCTGTTTATTCATGAATGTATAAATAATATAGGTTTAAGATTCAGGAGTCGGTTTCACAAAATACCTTACGATCCAAATTGATCGTAAGTCATGAACAATTCAGTATACTTAGGACAATTCTTAGTCGTAAGTTTTTTTGTGAAACCGACTCTAGATTAACTTGTCATTTATATTTCTAGGCATTAGAACAGGTTCGAGATGATATTGAAGGATCTACCCATCCGGCTTTACAGCTGTTGTATTCCATACATAAAAACATTGCTAACATGGCTCTTCATAGAAAAGATTATAAAGCTGCCCTTCTGTCATACATTGAGGTATTGTTAAAATATAAAGCACAAAGCAAGATTATCAGAAGGAAATTGTTAACAATATCAGGGAAGAAAAACCCAACCATCTTCTTAAATACAAAATGTTTATATATGTAAATATTAAGCCAATATATGTCTTGTCTGCTACAAATATTACTGGAGGCAAGACTTTTTTGCCATTCTAGATGTTTACAGAAAATTTTTGCAGTGGAATTTTAGCTCAATGGGAGTCATGAGAATAATAAGGGGAAAATTCAGCAATATTTTATATTGATCCTCTCAGACAATATGTTAAAACTTTTCTGATAAAAATATGACCTTAGTCTGCTTTTAGTAATCACATGATATTTAAAGAGAGAAGTTATTTGTTTTTTAATTTAAATTTATTTTTGTAGTTTTAAAATTTGAAGGATTTAGATGAATTATTTAAAAAGAAAATGAAACGGATTTTAATGAACAACATTGATGTATTTCAGGCTGTGAAGATAGATACTACAGAAGTAACAGTTTGGTATAAGATAGGAACTATAGCTAAACAGATATACAACTTTCCTTTAGCTAGAATGGGATTTGAAATGGTAATTATATGTCTTGTTTTAATTAATAGTAATGATACTAACGATTAACAATGCATTAGATTGATCAACCTATTCCTTTCCTTTTTGGGGTAGATAGTTATAAAGATCAGGAATACAACAGACGTCTTTTTCCACAATCACTTACAATCATTGTAGAACACAAATTATTTATTTTCAAAAACATTTGAGGTAATAATGTTCAGGTTTGAAGCTGTATGTGTCAGTTCCAATGAATACCTGCATAGAATTGATATGCAAAAGTTTGTAAGAATTCCAACACTGAAACATGATTTCTTATAACAGATAATTGGTAAGAAAGTTATCTAAATGAAAAGGAAGGTTAGCAAACAACTGACCTTGTTAATCAACGATGCATGTAATCGCTGTAAACTTACAACAAGAATCTGTTTTAATTTGATTATCAATTGTTAGGATGACTTTAATCTCGTTTGTAGAAATACACCACATCAATTTGAATCAATATTTAGGTCTTGAAAGATTAACTAAATGTTTTATCCGGTAAAAAGAAAAAAATGATAAAGCAATATTTTTTTTTATTAGTTTTCTGACATGTCTATATTTGTATTTCAGGGTCTACAGTGTAACCCTAACCACTGGCCTTGTCTAGATAATGTGATCACTTTATTGTATGCTATGAATGATTACTGGTGTAAGTTTTTACTATAGAATCTTAAGGATGATCTATGGTGATGCTTAAAAATTTTTTGTAAGATGTCAAACACCTTGGTTTTCCCTACGAAACTGGGTAAAATATTTTGACCCAAAACATCCATTTTTCTTTTCATATATTACTTCAATAGCTCATAAAAGGTCTTTTACCAAAATGTAAATAGATTCTAGATTCTTTTCTTTAGATTGGATAGATAATTTATACCAATGCAAATATAAGGTAAAAGTCTGAGTCAGCATTTATCAACCATTTTATTTTAATCAAAGATCTAGAAAAGGAGCTCCATAACCTATCAATATTTTAAGCTTATTTTGTTCCTTAACTAATGGTTTATTGACTTCTTGTATCAATTTTGATGATTAATTTTTTAATTTCACCTAAAAACATCCTTAAACACACTAAAGGTAGGTCATAGGAATATTTTCCTTGAAATAGAATTTTCTTATACTTTTCCAAAATGAATATTTTACTATGCTTTTATCAAAAATATGATAAAAGTATGGGTCACCATTGTTATTTTTCAAATTATAGGTCGTTGAAAATTGCCTAAATTTGGTTAGATTGTTCATGAAAAAACATTTGTTTTTCTTCCTACAAGTAAAAATTTCCACATTAGTCTGGTATATATTTTTTACAAAAAGAGTTATCTCCCCTTAAATGACTTATTTGAAAAAAATGATTCTAAAAACACAAAATTTGATATTCCTTATAATATTTGGAGTTATACGATAAATCACCAAGTTGTCTTTATATGAATAAATAGTCTAACCAATAAATTGCAAATATGTCTCTAAATTTGCAGATGTGGGCAAATAATTATTCTGATTTTGTACTGGAATTGTACAATCCAAGATGGCAGTATACCATGCATTTACCTTAAATTTATTAAACAGAAAGGTGTTTATAATGTGTCTAATGATAAAAATCTTCAGTTGGGGAAGATTCAAATGATGCTATAAATCTTTGAAGTATTTACTGTTGTTAGATATCGATAAAAGAAAAGGAAGAGTATAAGCTAATTATACAGCAATCCAACAATGAAAACAACCAACTTCTTTGGAATATACGACTTTTGTGTCAAGCATGCTTTCTAACAGTATAAAAAAACTCACCAAAGTTTAGTATTCATGTATGAATTGTACTCAAAACATCTGATTCATTATGGGTTGATTGAATTAACTGCTGTATGGACCTAAGTGCCTTAACACCATTTGATGAATTATCTTTTTTAAATTTTACAGACTGTCTTTATTACATATCAAAGTCCCTTGTGAAAGACCATGGATATACTAAAGGTCTTGTTCTCAGAAGTCAGATCTTCAAAGAGGATCCATCACTTAGAGAAACTACAATAAACATGTTCAAAGATTGGTAAGTTCTTATGTATAGCATTTAATGTTAAGTCTTCTTCTCTACATTTAATATGAGGCAGGTGTTCATTGGACGTCCATTAGAGTGTTTCAAAATGTTGGACGTTGATAAGAGAGTGGAGTAGGAGGGGTCCAGATCCCGAAATCCCGGGCTTAAAAACACGAAATCTTGAGGTTCCGAATTTTAAAAAAATTAAATCCGGACGTCTGAAATTCGAAATTTCTGATTCCCGAGCTTAAAAACACCCGATCCTGGAGTCCCGATAAAGGTCCTATCACCCCTCATTAGAGAATCTGACATCAGATTTGGAAGTCGATTTGAGGAACGGACGTCGATTAGGGACTGGAGTTGATTAGGGAACGGACGACGATCTGAGTCTAACATATACATGTATAAGAAAAAAACATGTTTACTAGTAATTACCTTTTGGTTCATTATTAATTTTAGGGGATCTGCTTTGGATAGGTTTCTGACATATTGATTATGCCACATTTTGCACTAAGCTCTATGTATAGGTCTAGTCCAACTCTCTGTAATTGGTGAAAGATATCAGAGAAAAAGTCAAAATCATAGATCGAAAATAACCTGACAACGTCATGGCTAAAAAATAAAATGACAAACCGACAAATAATAGTACACAAGACACAACATAAAAAACTAAAAACTATGCAACACATAGTGTGAGTTAGTATTAATGAACGTCCTATGTTAGAGTATCATTTTATTTTATGATTCTTCAGTGACCCTGCTATAGATAACATAGAGATTGATGCTGAAGATAAGGAAGAGGTAAGTCTATTACTCCTGATAATAGGCAGAGGGGCAACCTGTTACATAAAAAGGCTATGGATGACTGGCCCAATTAGCTTGTGCTCATACTGAAAACTACATGTGAACCAACTTATCAATAAAACTGTGAATTTGGTGTAATTTAAGTGCTACTTGAAGGTTTTCCTTATGCTCAGTTTAAATATTTTTTCACAAGTATATTACCTACCCATGATAAATTGAGCATAGAAAGAATCAGCATTTTGCCGTTTACCACTATCATGAAGTTATTGTGTCAAAATCAAATGAGATAGATATCAGTTGTATATATTTTTGTCCTTCTTTTTTTCCTTTTTTTTTTTATAATAATATTTCAGTCCTTGTTTAAGATAGTATTTGGCTAAATTTTCGCCTTTGATTTTATTAAAATAATATTTTAATGTATGAAATTTTATGACATTTTATGATTCTATTTTTAGTTTATCAATGAGTGTTTAAAGCTGGCTGAGGAAAGAAGACAACTATCAAAGCCTAAAATCTTACAAATGGTCAAATTACCAGTCCCTATACAGTTATATACGTAAGTTTTAAAACTCATTTTATTAGACAAATAAATTTATTAAAAGTATAAGCCCTACAGTGTAAAGTTAGAATATGTAGATGCATGATAAAATTTATCTTGATGTCATTGTAAAACTTTGCATTTACTAACTTGGAAAACTAGAAAAAAAAAAAATTAAAATTTAATTCAGTTTTCCAATAAAGCTTTAAGTTTTCTGTTTGTGCAATTATTACTTATCGTATCTGATATGCGTTATGATTAAAAGTTTTTTACAATGGTATTGTGGTCAACTTTAACTTTTAACATAAGAACAATGAGATGTGGTTTATATACGACAATCATCTACCAGAGTGGATAAAGATATCGGCAATATAAGGTATCGGCAATATAAGATATCGTCAATATAAGGTTCCATTTGAACTTCAGTAGACGACTTTCAAATTTATGCACTAACCTGTAAATATGCTTATACAGTTTACTTATGATTATCTTATTATGTCACAGTAAAAACCGATTGTTTGACGACATGTTTGATTCCAATTAACCCCATGCAACAGGTGTCACTTATTTATAATACAAAATGAGAATGGTGTATAATAAGAAAAATGGCACAGTATAGTCTGCATATTTGTTGTTAGTAAGGCAAGGTGTCCAAAGAACACATATTTTTGTTTTTTCCTAAGTGAATTTTAATGCTTTTACTATAAGTTAGAAGATGTAATGAGATATAATTTTGATTTTACAGGTGGTGTAGCCTAGGAGAAGCTTTGTTGGCATTATACAAGATGCTGAAATCTTCTGATCCCCCAGTGGTAAGATTAATTATGGATGTACACAATAAAATATACATGTCACAGTTTGTTAATTGGATTGTAATGTTGGCTTGTTACACACACTAATGTCTTTATACTGCAACCTATGATATCAAGTAACTCTGCATCTCCACTACAAAATAACATAATGTATAAGTTGATTTAACTTAGTCCTGAAAATTATGTATTGCTTTAAGGTGGTACCTAACACTACAGGGAGATAACTCTGTAAAGTCAGCTAAACGTTTTAATTACTTTGTGTTGTAAAAGGAATATTAAGCTTCTCAATGATCTAAATTGGTGTTTGTCAAACTGCTATAGAACCATTGTAATTTTTCTGACAAAACAGTTGGTTCAAAATTTTTAAAATTTTTATATTTTTGTAAATACTTTGACAAAATTTTATGAAAATTAAACGAGCCAAATTAATTTTAGCGAAAGTGTTGGGTACCACCTTAACAGAAAAATCATTTAGATCAATCATTTTGATTTCAGGAAATGCTGCACACTAAGTAATAACAATTTAAAATGTGAGGTTTTTTTTGTTGCTATATTGGCAGCATTAAAAACAAAATAAAAGTCTCTTAATATTTTTGTTGACTTCATGTACCTAAAGACTGAAAATGAACAAGTTAATACCTTATTCTACAAAACTTTCTTATGAAGTTTTCAAATTGGATGTGAATCAGTTAATAAGTAAGGTTATAATTTTGACAGAATATGAACACTTTACAGAGTATGGGATGTCGTGTGGACTTTTCAGCTTACAATGGAGAGGAGAAAGTTAAAGAGGCAGAACAGCCAATGGAAACAGATGCTGCCATGGCAACCAATGACATGATAGTAGATGATGTAGATGAAGCAGCAGATCAGTTTGATTCTAAGACAGTTACCTCCCTTGAACAGTTCCTGTCAAATTTACCAGCTGACCAAATGACAGAGCTACTGCAGAGTACTCCACCAACACCAGGCTCAGGTACAGTGTTGCAGTTATAAAAACAAGATTAATTTATTGGTTAATTTCTATTTTGTATTGTAGCATGAGATGATCTTTGTTATTCAGTGGTTGTTGTTTGTCACTGTGTACCATATTTGATTGTTCCTTATTTTGTTCATATATAATAGGCCTTTAGTTTCCTTGTTTGAATTGTTTAACAATTTTTCTTTTCAGCTTTAATAGCTGACTATGTGGTATGATTTTTGCTCATTGTTTTGAGACCACACAGTGACCTATAGTTGTAAACTGTTATGTTATTTGGTCACTGGTTGTCTCTTTGGCCGTCATACTACATCATCTTATTTTAAGTTGTCTTTATAGAGCTTTTGACAAATCTTATATTTTATGCAAGTTCCTTAAATTTCTCCATCCTAATTTAGACATAATTGATTTTAAGTAATTTCACACTAGAATGATAAATAAAAAGGTCTGAAAATTTTTGAAGACCTACCAAATTAAAGTAATGAAAAATTTGCGAAACAAAGAAAAAAATTAGCACACATAATTTCTTGAAACATATGTCCATATGTGACCTAGATATTTTGTAAATTTGTATATATTTTATTCCCAGTTGCACAATAACATCCAGAAATTATAATTTTATACCAATTTCTTTGTGTACTTAGTTATAGACTAGTGATTAGGAGTTAACTTTCTTGCAGTAACAACAACTGTTCAAGATCACAACACCAGTGTAGCATCACCAATGGAAACAAGTGCCATAAAGCAGACAGAAAGTGTACCAAAACTTATCACAGATGATATCCCTAGAGAAGGCACTGTATCTGAAAATAAGGACACTGAATCAGCAGAAATGTTGTCTAAAGATGACATTTCAGGGGAAACAAAAGCTGATCCTTCTATTGATACGTTATCCAAAGAACTATTTCCAGCAGACAGTTTGTCAAAATCAAAAACTCCTAAGAGAAAGAAAGGTTTCTTGGAAGATTTTGGTGGGAAAAGACGATCAGCAAGGGTAAGTTAGCAATAAAATGTCAAATGATTAATGTTAATGATCTTAAACATTACAATATATACCATGTTTACCACAAAATATTAACATTATCAGTTTTAATTCTTTAGAATATAAAAAAGAAGATGTGGTATGATTGCCAATAAGACAACTGTCCAAAAGAGACCAAAATGACACAGACATTTACAACTATAGGTCACCGTACGGCCTTCAACAACGAACAAAGCCCATACTGCATAGTCAGCTATAAAAGGCCCAGATATGACAATGTGAAACAATTCAAATGAGAAAACTAACGGCCTAATTTAATTAAAAACACGAACACTGCTTACAAGAGGATAATAATCTTACATGGTAGAAAGAGAGGATAATAATCTTACATGGTAGAAAGAAGAGTAATAATGGACATTTTACATCAATTGTAAATTTGAGAAAACATTGGATAACAAGTTTTCCGATTACATATATATGCAGATGAAAATAAAAGAGTCTGATCTTGTATAACCAGAAAAAAAGTTATATTTTATAGTGATCCATTATTAGTTTGAAATTACGAATACTTTTAAGAACTGCAAAATTAAGTGATTTTAAATTTTTTAAGTTTTATACAGGAAAGTTATTCCTTAGAGTTTAGTACCATTGTTATTCAGTATACCTCTATGATATTTCAGGTAAGAAATACCAGTAAAAGAAAGGAAGAAGACTGTGTTAACTTTCAGGGACTACTACTCACATTCTTACCATCAACACTCAGGTATTAGTCCATCCTCCAGCTTCCTCATTGCATCATTCAGCCAAGGTGGAAGAAGGAACTTCAATACTGAGTTGATAAGGGGTGTTACTGGGGTTTTTTACACCACCTTTTTTATATATAATTCATATTTGAATTATGTCCAGCAGCAGATGAGAATCACATTCTGGCATAATCGAGAAAAATGAAAAAAATACCACGTTTGCTTGGAGCTCAGATTTCTTAAGTAATGTTTGCTCATGGTGAGACTTTAGGCTGTGAAAAAGTGACAGGGCTTTTCATATAACAAGTAATGGTAACTTGATTGACTTTATCATATATTTTTGATAAATTTATTACATCCATTCACATATTTTAAAACTGGAAAATGTTACCTATTCCAGTGGCATGTCCTATCAACTTGTATATAGGAAGTGGACCTCCTGAGTATTCAGCTTTAAAAATCTATGTAGGAACAAGCCTTGATAAACATCTTTGTTGGACAACTGAAATTTCATTTATTTTAACTGAAAATTTCATTTGAATATCTCAAATCCCATTTTTCAACAATTCATGTCCCATTTCTTTACTAATGGACATGTGAGGAAAGAATTTTAAATTGTATTTAGAAAGATACCATGTTGATATTAGTAAGGGATGAAATAATATCTTTTTCAGGGACTTTGATGAAGAAGTCAGTAGTGGATTATTACAGCCAATAGAAGAAACATCAGCAGCTAAACCAGCAGGTAATTAAAAAATAATCTTTAAATTATTTCACGCTATGGATATGAATTTTTACATTAATACTGTAAATTCATCAATTATTGTGTGCATTTATTATTGCCATTTTGTCATTTTGGACTAATATGCAATTTTAATATTTGCAATATTGTGAAAAACCTGTTCAATTCATGTAAAAAAAATCGAAATGCGAGTTCAAATTATTGCGATTATAACCCTGTTGCATTTTTCGCAATAATAAAAAATATCGCAATAATTTCTGAATTTACAGTAGCTATCATGTTTTCTAACCAAAATGTACAGAAAATGAAAGAATATATATAGGAACGGAAATATCAACCTTTACATGATATGCCAGACTAAAAACTAGTCTAGAAGGCATACATTTAAATTTTACGTGTATCAATAATATTTGACCACTTCAGTCCATGTGTACAGTAGGTCTGTAAATGCTTGAGTGATGTTAAGAAAAAAAAAAAAAAAAAGATGAAGTTGGGTATACTTCAATGAGATAGTAACCCACACAACTAAATATGGAGGTCAACATAGACTTCAAAAATAGACAATAGTCAATATGCTGTAAAAGGTTGTGTTTTGATCTGTTTTTCAGAAAACTATGGTAATATTTTAACAATATTTCCTTACTACAGTCATTCAGTGTAGATCAAATCTATTTTTGCATATATCTTTTCTAGTTATCTTGTCGTTACTTTCAAATCTTTAAAAAAAGTTGTTTTCAGAATAAAATTATATATTGAATATCATTCTGACAGAACCTGAGGCTGTATGTTCTGCTAAAAGTCTTTGTGATACAGAGAAGGAAGATATTCGTCAGTTACTGCTGACCATGCAGAAAAATGGTGGCTGTTTAGATCTCATGATGCAGTTTATATTCAGATTAGCAGAGAAATCTAATCTTAAATGGTTAGTATACAAAAAGTTCTGAATGAATTCAACAATTTACCCTTTAATAGTACCATAAAATAAAACTTTTTGCTGCAGTACTATCATCCAAAAAAGGCATTATTTCTTTACCTTTACTGCACACAAAATTGTACACAGCAATTTGTCTGATAATAGTTAAAAGTTTACATATGGAGTTTAACTTAGGTTCTTCTTTTGATGATTACAAACAAATTTTGGATAAAAGCAAAATAATCACAGAAAGTTTTTCAGACTTTTTACAAATTTAGATCAGCTGTAATACATCAAATAATTTAGTTTTCACTATTTGCAATAAGCAGCATTCACTAATAAAGTGTAAATATAAAGTTCTTGATTGCTTACTCTGAACCTATGATCTATATGTATATAATTTTTTTCCTTAGGCCAGTTGGTCTGACTGGTGTTTATCTGAGGGTATACAAGATGGTCAGGAATCATTTTGACCTCCCTGATACATTTTGGTATGTATATATCATTATTATTTGTGGGATATCAATTTTTGTGGATTTCGTGGGTAAAGGTGAACCACGATTTCCAATGTTCAGTAGACTTGTATACAGACTTTGGCAAAACCACCTAATTAGACATCCATGAAAATGCAATGTTTACTGAATCAAAGAAAATTGATAACCACGAATACTGAATCCACAGTATATCATTCAATAGACTGCCATTTTATGAAGCAGGTAATCTGAAACACCTTTTTCAGTTAAAATATTTTTATTCAATTTCATATTAAGAAGTTTTACTTTTGTCAAAATTTACTTGAGATAACATAGAATTCTGATACTACTTAAAGGTATCCAAAGCATTTTACAGGAACTTATGAAAAATGTTAAATTTCTATGATTTGAATTTTGCATGGAAATATTGTTACAAAATGTATTATCTGATGATGCTTTTTAGAATTTAATTTTAATGTTTCAATGATAGTTGTTAATTGATGATATTTCAGTGATGATGAAATTGATGACAATTTGATAGAACTTGGAAAGGTGAGTACAAAGTAAATTTTTAGATTTTATTCATAGAATGTATTCTGTAAATCCACATACTTTCAACCCTTTCTAGCTCATTTTGTTGTGATTCCTCCCTCTCCACTATTTTCATATTTAATGTTTATGCAATCATACAAGAGAAGACATATTTAGAACAAACAATTTAGCTTTAAGTGACAATTGTGTGACAGATTGTCATAAAATAATAAGGGGATAAAACAATGAGTTCAATGAATTTTGAGGGGTCCTTTGTAGCAGAGTGGTCTTATGCAATCACTAGCTTGTCAATACCCAAGGGTGTGGGTTCATACCCTGCATGTGACAGGTGGTTTCATTCTTTTGCAAGTATTCAGGCAAAGGTCAGTTGCTCTCTCTTGGCACTTCAGCTTCCTCTATCAATAATACCTGGCTGCTACAATTTGGCCAGGAGAATAGAAAGTGGTATTTAACACCAACAATTAACCAATAAATCAATTTTATTTCTGTAAAATGTGCCTTTATGCTAATACTTGTATTTACATTTCTATAAATATACAAACTGTTTACAACGTGATGAATACTGGTCATCTAAGCTTGTTGAATTCATTTGAAATAAGTCAGATGTTCTCCATTGTAGACATTACTGTTATATTCAGAACTACAGCTTGACAATTGGACCTTGACCAAATCTAGATTCATGTCTTCTCCGAGACAGTATGTATTATCATTTAGTACTACTCATTCAATTATACTGAAAGTTGAGTTTGTGTTGTGTAGTTATTGGGACTATCTGATACTTACTGAATAAAAAAATGGAAATATACCTTCACCAGCATCTCTTACTAGGGGGTCTAAGTGTGATGTGGGATTGCAGATTTTAAGTGTGACACGTGAAATTCATATTATTGTGGTGTGAAAAAGGGAAATGAAGTCCAGCTGGACACGGGAAATTACAAAATAATGAGAATTGCTTACGTACATAGTGTAAGCAGGATACAGAAATCAGACAAAACAGTAAGCGGGACCTGGGAACCCCAGAATGAGACCCCTTACTAGTAATACAAATTCAACACTATAATTATGATATACCATTGTACATTCATTATTTGAAGAATTGATACTGAATTGTGGTAATGTAAAATATGAAATTGAGAATAGAAATGGGGAATGTGTCAGAGACAACAACCTGATTGAAGAGGTAAAAAACGGTTAAAGGCTACCAATAGGCCTTCAATTCAGCTAGAAAATCCTGCACCTAAAGGCATGGTTCAGCTGGCCCCTCAACAAAAATGTGTACTAGTCCAGCAATAGTTAAGGCCTTATTAAACTCCAAAACATTTAAATGAACTAAAATTAAATATGAATTATATGAATTATATACTTTCATCCTTAGTGAAATTACAAAAAAAAATAATCAAATGCTTCTAATGTTTAACATCCCAATTTAGATGATTTAGATTTTGCACATATGACACAGACACATGTCTATTGATTCAGATTTTATGTTGACTTCTTTTTTAATAGTTATTTATTTCATTTATGTATTCTTCACATCTGCTTTTACTCATTCATGTGCTGAGGCTAATGTGATGTGCTTATAAATGAAATACCAAAGTAATGGCGAAGCAATGTTACAAAAATGAAATAAGAGTGTGATCTTTTCCAGCCCACAAAGTCCAGGAGTTCCTACAGTGAAGGAATCTGACCTACCACCTTACTACTATGACGATGAATACTTCATATCAGGGATGATCTCAAGGCCAGATGTCTTTGGCAATTTCTGGTCAGAGTATTGTGTTAGAGGTAACCAGAGTTATGGTCCTTGGACTTAGAAAATTCACTTTAATAATCAGTTTTTCACACATTTTTTTTCGTCATGCTTGAAGATATTGCCTTGACTTTTTTAAATAGTTTACACCATGACAAGTTATAGATCAAGTTAGAATGTTGTTCCATGACAATCATTTTTTTCTTTGATAGGAGACTATGTATTGTCATGCTAGTTCTTTATGATATAGCCTATGAATAATTATAAATTCACAGTATACCATTTCGTTACAAAATCCTCATGATAACTTTAAATATAAATTCATTGAACATTTTTTTTTACAGTATATTGGTTGAAGGCAAAGTTTTACATGTTACAAAACAATATGGAAGATGCTGTTTTCTTTTTCAAAAAGGTAATGTGTTTCCTGGTTAAAAAAAAGCAGTGTTTAGTTTTGAGAAATATCAAAGATTTTTCTAATAAAAATGAATTGATTTCAATATTAATTGAAACAATTATAATTTCCTATAATCACACTCACATAAAGAATTCTAATCACTGAAATCGTTATTATAATATGTTATCATTACTCAGAATGCTGATTAAACAATACTGAAAATGAAGTTTGTCCATTCAATCAATATAACAGACCAAGTAGAGAACTACTTCACATAACCCCTTATAACACCAAAAAAGACAGGTATCTTAATTCTAAAGTGTAAAGAATGATAGAAAATCCAACAAGGAATGAAAACTTTATTTTTTAAAAGCATATAAAGTTTTCAGTGTTTATCTTTACAAAGTCTTTACACAAATCTTATTGAACAGCCTCACTTCATTCGAATAGAAATAATTGCTCACTATTATTTTGAAGCATCATACAAGTCATAAGAATTTTGTGAATTTTGAAAAAATATTGATTTGTTTATAGGCATTATGTTGTCTAAAGGAATCGTCTGAGGCAGAAACTGATACAGACATACAGATAGTTATACCTAACTGTAGTATGCATAAAGTCCTGTCTGTAGGTAAGATAGACAGATAGTTATACCTAACTGTAGTATACATAAAGTCCTGTCTGTAGGTAAGATAGACAGATAGTTATACCTAACTGTAGTATACATAAGGTCTCATCTAGGTAAGTATTGTAAATTCAGAAAAAAATTTATGCATATTAATGCAAATGTTGAAAAATGAACAAAATTGTAATATTTATTAATGCAATTTCAGAAAATGCTATATAAAAATTTGCTTTTAAATTCAAAACATGAGGCTTTTTTCGAGGAGGTTCCCATGCCTTTGCAAAATTTGTTCCAAACATTTATGAATTTACAGTTATAGGTTTACGTCTTATTTTATCAAAGGACAGAATAAAAATGCACTCTTACAGACAAGATACACTTTCTTGAATGTTATATATAATAATACCAATTTCTTTTTAACCACATATATTTTTTCTGGAATAACCTGTTATTGGTACTCAATGGACCAAAAATTTGAAAAGCCTAAAAAATATAATGATTTGTCGTTATTGTTCTTAATTTGCTTCAGCTGTTTCACATTTTGATGAGAAAATTGTAAATGTGAAATGCATGTTTCAAAATCTATTGTAGTGGAAGTAGAGAAACAGTTGAAATCTCTAGAAAGATCTCAATCATTTGATGAAACACAAAAGTGGTATGATGCTGGAGAGTTTGATAAAGTGGTGGACTGCTTACTGAAAACAAGTCTAAATAAGGTAAAACACTGCTAATAAACATGCCTAAATAAGTTAATACACTGGTGGACTGCTTACTAAAAACTAGTCTTAACAAGGTTATACGCAGATGATATACAAGTCCAAATAAGGTAATACACTGCTGATATATATGGCGTTATAAGGTAATACACTGCAAATAAACATGCCTGAGTAGATTGATATCAGACACTTCTATGATAATGGCATTGTAGGTATTATATGTAAGCTTTTCTGTCTTCAAATTGATATCTTATCACTGCTTTTGTGTGTGAATATGAATCTCTATTCTATCTTGCCTTTTTCTGGTTTTACTGCCAAAATCTGAACTTTTTACTGATAAATGATAACACTTCTATCTAATCTGATTGTTGATGCACAATCCTTATACACATAGGCAGTATATAATAAACAATACTATAACATTTTATTTACAGCAAGTTTCTATGACAACTAGTGCAACAGAAAGAAGATCACAACTACTTCTGCTCCAGGATTCCTTGATAAAATTGAAAGATTATAAGGTAGTAAAAAATATCTTTAAACTTCAATATGTATTGACCTGGTATTTTTATGCCCCACCTATGATAGTAGAGGGGCATTATGTTTTCTGGTCTGTGCGTCCGTTCGTCCTTCTGTTCGTTTGTCCGTCTGTCCGTTCGTTCGTCCGTCCGTTCGTTCGTCCGTCTGTCCCGCTTCAGGTTAAAGTTTTTTGTCAAGGTAGTTTTTGATGAAGTTGAAGTCCAATCGACTTCAAACTTAGTATACATGTTCCCTATGATATGATCTTTTTAATTTTAATGCCAAATTAGAGGGTTTACCCCAATTTCACGGTCCACTGAACATAGAAAATGATAGTGCGAGTGGGGCATTCGTGTACTGGGGACACATTCTTGTTAAATGAGGGTTTATTTAAAACAAGCTCTTCGAAAGAAAAAAAACCCAAACTTTTGGTTGCATATTTTCTTTGTGTGAAAAACATAGTTTCAGTCATGTGAATTTATCAGTATCATGTGACTTTTCTAGTCATTTAATACATATAGTACATGTAGTATGATATTTTTCATTTGGGCTATTATAATTAATATTAATAAGGCAGATGTTTTGGATAGAGGGGGAAATAATATGATAGTAATGGAAAACCTATGTACGTTTCCAATCATTGTTCTGATTCAATAATGTACTGTGAATTCATTATTACCTCCATTATGAAAATCTACCATTCAATATGGCTGCAATAACCATGAAAGGCTTGTTCTGATACTGTAATGAAGTTTCATAGTTGAAGATTTCAAATTTGAACAACTTTTTTTAATTTTGATAAACAGAGAGCATTCTTATGGTCTGAGATAACCTTAGATGAAGCAGTCCAAGCTTATAAGATGAGTGGGTCCTCTGAGAAGGAGCAGTGGGCACAAACATTGGTCCAAACCTGTGAATCCTTGATATTGTGAGTGTAGCTTATGATAGAAGAATCTAGTTTCTTTTTACCACCTAAACCTTGTATGTGTTAAAAAATAGTTTTAGATGGTAGTAAATTAAATCCTAATTTGATTCATGAGCTTTTTTAAAATATTATTCCTTGAGTTAAATTTCTTTGGTGAATTTTAGGTAAATTTGGACAAATTATCTTCATTAACCTGTGTTGATATCAATGCCTTACGATTGGTTTAAAAAGTTCAATGTAAAATTCAATGTGTGTCTCCAGTTGCATGCTTTTAGACAACTTTCAAGTTTGATGCATTTTCGTAAAAAACTCTGGTTTTAGTGAACATCATTCGTGCGTTTAGGGGCATTGTCACTTCCTTTTCCATGTTGAACAATAGGTTGGAAAGCTGTGATGCTATAATGCACAAATTATTCAGCAAATTGAATTCTCATAATAGACACTCAGCACTGCTGTCATTGGGGGATTGTGATTAAGTACCTACTGAACAAACATTATTTCTTGTTTATCCTGCACAATGATGATCACTAAGACGCTTGATGAACGTTAATAGTACAGGGATACAGGCGACCCCCTCTATCTGGTAAATGACATCAGAAAGGCACACATAGTTGATGAGTTTTTCTGGTGACGGACAAACATGAAAGTGATCTATTGGCTGTAAGATGCTGACTTTTAAGAATTAAAACTTAAATGGAAATAAAATGTTGTTTATTTTTTATGGCCCCGAAACGAAGTTCCACAACAAACCATTATACAGAGTTTTTTACTTAATGCCTTCAGATATCGGGCTGATTTTTGGTATGTGAGTTAACTATGATGAGTTCCTCTCCACTAATTTTTGCCGGAATTGCGGGCTTCGGACTTCATGGACTTTGAGAAATTGTTGAAAATCACAGTTATACAGACTTTTTTTCTAAACGCTTTTTGATTTTGTGCTAATTTTTGGTATGTGAGTTAACCATGATGAGTTACAGATCAAGTTTAAGTTTCCTTCTGCTCCACTAATTTTTGCTGAAATTACAGGCTTTGGACTTTGATAAATTATTGAAAACCACAGTTATACATATTTTTTCTCTATTCCCCTCCAGAATTTTGATATGTGAGGCTACCATCAGGTTTGTGTCCACATGTGTTTATATTGAAATTGCAGATTTTTCAACTTTTTGGGATGGGGCCATTCGTGTCGCTTTGACACATCTATTTGTTTTTTGAAATTGTAAAATCACAAAAGTTCTTTCTATCTGACGGTCAATTTCTGTCTACTACAAAAGGGCTTTGATAAGTTCATGTAAACTATTTCCTTAATGAGAAAGAAAAGATATGGTGTATCAATTTATTATAATTTTCTAAATGCACACGAAGAAAACAAAAACAAAGAAATAACATTGATTACTGTTATTCATCTCAAAGTCTTAGACCAGTTCAAAGTATTGCTTTCAGCTTTGATCTAACTTGCTACGAAAGAACACTTGTTACATCAGGCACAATATTAGAATACAGTTAGTTTTGTTTATTGTACGTTTACTATATTCACAGGATTATAAAGAACGACAACATGGTCATTTCTAGTTTACCTAAAGTCAACCAAGCTAGACTGTCCCATAACCTGATCTACATGATTGATGTGGAAATGTCAGTTCCTGATACTTGTATAGATATGCCAATTGGTACAGTATTGCCATGGATACTGTTATATAAACTTATAAAAAAGTGAGTAAAAACTATAGTTTCATTTAGCTGGCTGTGTTTCTCAGTGTTCGTTTATACATTTATATATATATTTGAAATACTTCTAAGTATGTATATATATATATGGAAGAACCAAAAATTTGCGAAAGCAAATTTACAGATCTAACATTGTTGGGTTGATGTTTAGACGAGTTGTATATATATATTGTTTGGACCACACAGTAAATCAAAAACAAAGTCAAGTATGCGTATCAAATCAGTTCTTTAATTTCGTTGTATATGATACGATTCTCTGCAAATACATAAATTATAAATCATAAATAACAGTGAAACTAAATTCCGTTATCCATAAAAATAATATACAGCGCATTAATTACTTCTCAATCATAAAAATATAAAGAAACATGTTTCCTGATAAAAGTACAAAGTTTGCACAAATGATTAAATCAATATATTTCATTTACGGAACATTGTTACAATTCTTGCTAAAGAAATGAATGATAAAGTCGGATTAAATATATTCTTACCGATTATGCTCTCTTATAAAAAACATCTTGTGTGTCCAAATAAAATCCAAATAATAAACTGCCGTAAACAAATTGAAATAACATTCATAGGAAAACATAACGTCATAAAGACGGACGGCAAATACAGCAAATATATTTAGCGCCGTAAACGTCAATTATTACAAAGAAAAAATAGCTTTTACAAAAAGCTTACCTATAGATTAAAAAGTGACAGCCAAGTGACGATCTATACACTGTTAGTGCTTATATATAAATGTATCTTCTACCAAATATTAAAAATAAGAATATAAACAAATATAATTCTTACATATATATATATATATATATATAACAATATTTAGATATAAGAAGATGTGGTATCAGTGCCAATGAGACAACTCTCTATCCAAGTCACAATATATAAAAATAAACCATTATAGGTCAAAGTATGGTCTTCAACACGGAGCCTTGGCTCATACCAAACAGCAAGCTTTAAAGGGCCCATTTTGCATTTATTTAGTCCAATGTTTTGACTAATTGTTTATATTATAAAGAAGCATGAAATACTTAGATTTACATTTGCATGGTCATACAGACCTTTAGTATATGAATCGTTTCATTTCTAAGCAGTATTAGGATGAACTGTTGTAATATGTTTAAAGAACAGAGAAAGAAAAGAATATTTTTTAGCCCTGCACCATCTCATTACAATCAAACATCATACTTTTCTTAAATAATGAATTATTAGTAAGATATGCTGGTACCTTTTTATTAACAGAGAAGAAAGTGAAGCACCAAAGCCAGTTAGTCCAGTACCAGAAGAATTGGACAGTTCTATTCCTCCATCACTTATGTTACTAAATATAGCACATGAATATCTTGGCAGGTAATACACCATTTTGACCTCATATATTTTAACAACATGATAGTTTATACTAAAAAAATTGAGAATGGAAAAGGGGAATGTGTCAAAGTGACAAAAACCCGACCATAGAACAGACAATAGCCGAAGGCCACCAATGGGTACTCAATGTAGCGAGAAACTCCTGCACCCAGAGGCGTCCATCAGCTGGCCCCTAAACAAATATGTATTCTAGTTCAGTGAAAATGAACGTCGTGAGTGATAAGTACAGTTTACATTTTCTTAGATCTTTATCTGAAGTTTTCAATTTGATTACAATCAAATGTTCAAAAGTTATTTTAATGGCTTTCATTCTTCCATTTTATTGAAAATTACTCTGCAATTTGAGGATTTAAAAAAAAAAGTTTTGTTCTGTTTTTTCAGAGTCTTGAGACATAACACCGTCACATTTTAAAATTTATAGTTATAATAAATGTTAGGTTATTAGAGTAAAGTCCTCAGTGCAGTTTATCTATATTTCCATATAGGATTAAGATATTTGATATTTTACTGAGGAATGATGATTTAGAAATCAGGTGTAGCTCTAAAATTGTAGAATTTTTTAATTTTTTGGGAATATAGCCACTTTACAGCAAGCATGGTAAGCCAGGATTGTATGTTTCTGAAATCACAGACTAAAAGTAGAACTTACGATAAAAAAAAATCATAAAATTAACAGAGCAAAACACTTGACATGATGACAAATATCATAAAAATTATTTACTTGGAATATAAATTTAAGTTGCTTTGTTTTAGTTCACTGTTTCTCAGATAATATTAATAATTGTGTTACAGACATGCTTGGTGTACAAAGTCCGAAGGAGAGTTCCTGCTCTTTTACATTGGAATATTGACCTCAGAAAAATCCTCGTCAGAAATATTTAACGAGGAATTAGGCCAAGCGGTAGAGCAGTGCTTCTTTTGTTTATATGGTCATCCAACAAAGAAGGGCAGATATCGTCATCTCATGGACCATAATGCACCACAGATTGAATTGACATGGGAACGCACTGATGATTTATTTAACTATTTTAAACCAAAATCAGTGCCAGAATTTGATAGTTATAAAACAGAAGCAGTACCTGCAGAGGTAATTATATAAGAAATATTAGACTTTTCTCATCTCAATACATGTAAGAGCTTCTTTAAAATTTATTATACCTAATAAGACTGTAAAGTAATTGTAAAATGATTGTGTTGAAAGAGTATATTTTTTACCTTTGTAGGTTGAGCATCTATTAAGAAGAATTTGTAATTTGGTACCAGAATCACAAAAGCCAGGTAATTTTCTGCTCTTTAAAATAAGATATCTTCTACGGAGAATGTATTTAATTTTTTTATATGAGACTTCTTTCTATCAGACATTGAATATTGCAAAACAAATGTTCAAACTTTGTCCTCAAGGTCAGAATATGATTTTTCTTCAATTCTTTTTACAAATTTAGTGAAAAAAGAATTCATCATTACAATACACATGTCATTTAAACTGTATTTTTCAGTTGTTCATAAATAGTTTGGACTGTCAACATATCAAGTACTTTTAGTGTACATGATTTGATACAATAACATTTAGTAATGTTTCCTTATTGATCAATTTACTTATATTCTTTTAATATCTGAACAAATTTACTGATGTTACATGTCAATGAGATAAATTAGCCATCAGAAATACATATGATCAATGTACATTTCAGTATATGTAATTGATTCCTTACAAGATTACATTGATGGAACAACTGACACGTTTAATGAGGAGTCTATTTACAATCCATCGTAAGTATAGCATTATTTTTCCAATCAGTTTTACTTTCTTAATTTCATAAAGGAATGCCTATAAAAAAAATCTGTCTGAAGAATGTGGGTTGTATAAAAGTGCAACACATTTTTGAGCTTATTTTGAATAGACAGAAAACTATAAGTCATGCCTTATAATTAAATTCTAAATTCCATTTTTGGAAAATGACGCTATCAGCGGAATGTTTCCAATACCATGGAAGTCGATTATGCCTCTGCCTACAGCACTTGGTTTCATATTTACTATTTTACATACTAACTGGAATCTGCTTGTATTATGCTACAATTGAACAAAGTGTTTTAGTCGGCAGGAACCAGTTTACATACTTTATTTTATTTACACAAACAAAAAATCTTGACCTGTCCATATTTTTTTTAATATTAATGGTATTTGGAGCTATCCCTTTGTTATATTTTTCATTTCTTTTCAAGCTTTCACTTTTATGCACATGTCTTACAATCGTAGACAATAGGTATATATAAAGAGATTCGTTTTGTTATGATGTTGGACTTTTTACACTCCAATGATCAACAATCGCTAGACAAAATAGTTCTCCTAAATAATGTCAGCCTTTCTTACCATTTCAACTTAGCAATCATTAAAAAAGTAAAATATAATGTGTCTGTGTTGGTCCACTTTCTACTCGTTATAAGACAGATCGAAGTACCAGAAATATTGCGACTGGTTTACGTTTCTGTTTCACTTTCTCAGGATAAATGTATAATTATTGATCTTGATAGTTTAGACTTCGTACCACAGGCATTTGTTTCTATCGATTGGAAGACCCACTATCAACGTATACTTACAATAAATACACGTTGATAGTAGGTCTTCCAATGGATAGAAACAAGTGCCTGTGCTTCCTACACATTAATTTGACGATCTTTTCTGCATTACTTGTCAATCTGAACTTCAAATATGTTCAAATTTCAAATAACATAGAAAGGACGTTTTATTTCTTACTAGTCCGTTCGGGCTATTATAATTAAACTATTCCGAGCTGAAAATTACTAGTCTGGGGCATCGGGCTAGTGGTTAACATTGCAGACTGCCCTCAATCTTAGTTACAAAGTTACAGCAGCAGAGTCTATAACTGTATCTGTATGACATGTGAATAAATTGTCGATACAGATACTGGCTTTAATACAACGGTTTGAGAGAACAGATTTGTAGCTCTCTACGCTTGATGCGTGCACAACAGTGTTGTCTAGCTGATTCCACACGATCATTGTCTTACAAAGAATGAGTTTGAATATTGTACGTTTTTTTACTTGGTGGAATGTCAATACATTCACAGTTAGAGTTATTCTTCACTTGCTTTTCCACAATAATTGTTGCATGGTATTCTTTGAATTTCTCAGCAGTTATGGTTCTCTTCGGACATGCTTTTTTGAGGAATTCGTCTGGTTCAATAGCTGGCATCAGCCCCTCAACCACTTTTTACATAATACTAACTTTGGCTTCAACGCCTTGTTTGTCCTTGTCTGGAGATCTTGTTGTAGTTCCAGTTTGGCAAGCATTTTGGAGATGTATCCGTCCTCTCTTGACTTGTAATCTCTGATGATAAATTTTGCCACTTGACTTGTATCCTTTCAAGCTTGTTTATTTTTGTTACCGGGGGTGGGGGTCCCATACTATGGCTCCATATTAAATTATTAGATCCTTTCCTAAAGGTCTAGTTCATTGTTTTAATCTGACAAAATTTCAATAACTTGAATGCCACCCAAGTTGAATATATAGTGACCCACTATAACAGCATATTCACTTGAAATTGTGTTTAATACCATGATGGTTCAATGGCATCAACTTAAATGAAGACAGAAATTTGACATGAAAGATGGTGGGTTAGTGCAAAATCAAAATCTAGCTTTTTATGATATATGGTTAAAGAATGAATATCAATTATATGGGTCAAGGGCAGAGTTGTTATAAAATATCAATATGGCAGAGAAGTGGTTTCAAGTTTCATATAAAGCGACCTGAATGACATGAAATAAAAAATCGAAGGAGTATCCCTATTTGTCTTATCTTCAAGGTGAAATAAAACTAGTATAACAATATTATGCTATTGTGTAAATCTACAGAAATAGAATTTGCTTCAAGTAACAGAAATAACTATGTCATTAGTAACTTATTTAATGAGTATGTGGGGTATTAGTCCTATAACATATAACATATGACCTCGGGGGCATTATTTACTATTTCTAATTACTGTTCTGAAATTTTTTTTACTATCAATGTGCCACACTTCGAATTAAAAAAAATTGAAAATGAAAATACATGTATTAGTATTAAATCATTAAAAATTAAATAAGAATGCGAAGTCATATGTTATAGGACTAGTGGGGTATAAGAGCTTGTTACAACAGGCTCTTCATAATCATTTGGTTTGAAAAGGATACTAGTAGTCTGTATTCTTGATTTAGAAAAATGTAATTGCAAGAAAAAAATCACATTATTTAGAATACTTTAGATCATTCAGGTAGTCTTTATTTATATGTACAATAGAACAGCCAGTATAGTCATTGGATATTGTAGATCATTCAGGTAGTCTTGACCTATTTATTTGTACAACAAACAACCAGTAGTCATTGGATACTGTAGATCATTCAGGTAGTCTTGACCTATTCATTTGTACTAAAAAAACAGTCAGTTGTCATCTTCATCACTTCACAAACACACATCTACGAATATCAATTATATGCTTACAAGACATGTTGCAATGTTAAACTAATTATTATATGTGAAAATCAAGACTTGCATAAAAAAATATCCCAATATTAGAGACAGTGGCATCATTTTTCCTCAGAGCTTTTAGCTCTTTGAGCTCTTTGATTGATGAGTATATCATGAAAACCGATGATGATGTCATGGTCACATGACAAAATTATGTCTGTCAGCTGATAGTCAAAAACTTTCAACCAATAAAAAGACTTGTCTCATCCAAAATTGAATTTTCACATTATAGATATCTACATCAATGTATTTTAATATTTGATAAGGCTGTGAGTCATTGTTTACCCTAATGACTGTTATTTGAAAATGTTAAGTTGTTATTGAAACAGATATCAATTATTTTATCAATGTTTATTTCAGGCCTGTATCTCAAGAGCTATATTATCTGTTGGCTGACTACTACTTCAAAAATCATGAACAGGCGTGAGTATAAAATGTAGCTTATTAAGCTTGAAGAGGATACCTTCCTGTGTTTGCTGTAGTAGTTATATTAAGTTGCAAAATAAAAAAGTATTCAGGATGAAAACATGATAATGTGATATGAATATAATCTGCTTTGAACAAGACCAACTCTCTGAGAATTAGAATTATTGTAAACTTGTCATGGGAAGCATGTGCAGTCTTCAATGTTAAGATTTTATTGAGTAATGAAGAAATATAATGTGAATGCCTTGTTATTTTTTAAGCTAATTAAAAGTACAGATTCAAATGAAACATACATGCAATACAATCACCCCAAAAAAAAGAAATTGATGTGAAGAAAAAAATGTTTATATTTATTTGAGGCATTTAACTTTTAATTGCAGAAAAGCCATAAAATATTACATGAATGATATATGTGTAAATCCTAGTCGTTTAGACTCTTGGGCGGGAATGGCTCTGGCAAGGATGAGTCAGTTAGAACAAAAACTTAATTCTGTAAGTATATTTAATCTAAAAACAGGAAAAGAGAAATTAAGAACAGGTGTGCTAAGGGTATTTTTCAGACTTTAGATAGAAGTATTGCAAAATTGGTGTATTTTCATAAAAAAGATTGACAGGATAAGGCAAAGTTAGCAATAAATGATAAAAATATTGTTTTGACAAGATTTATTTTTATGTAGGTAACATCAAGTGCATGCAAGAACCAAGTAAATATAAATGAACATGTCTCTTATGATAAGTTCATAAGGCCTGACAATGTCTCAAGTCATTTATTTGAATGAATTCATAGTACTTCTGCAATGAAGGATTTGTAAGGTTACACACATAGTCAGACAAATCTGTGCTCTTAGTCTGACAAAATATCTGTCCTCTATTGAAGTAATGATAACTTTTCTGTATGAATTACATAAGTCTTAAGATTTTTGTGAAAAGAGTCATATTTTTTTCCAATAGTTTTCTGATGAATTTACAATTTACTTTGAATGTACATCCAGAACTTTTTAGTGACCCCATGTTTTATGGTGGTACAGAGGCCTTGCCCTTTAATAAACTGTTTTTCTTTTCTTTGTATTGTAGACTGAACTTAAAATGGATTTCCCTGTACACAAGAAATCAATAGCAGCATTAAGATGTTTCAGAAGAGCTTTACAGATAGATGAGAGTAATGGTAAACTATGGATGGAATACGGATCATTGGCCTATCAGTTACACTCTCATTCCTCTAGACAACTCACATGGGTACGTACAGATAGATGAGAGTAATGGTAAACTATGGATAGAATACGGATCATTGGCCTATCAGTTACACTCCCATTCCTCTAGACAACTCACATGGGTAAGTACAGATAGATGAGAGTAATGGTAAACTGTGGATGGAATACAGATCATTGGCCTATCAGTTACACTCTCATTCCTCTAGACAACTCACATGGGTAAGTACAGATAGATGAGAGTAATGGTAAACTGTGGATGGAATACGGATCATTGGCCTATCAGTTACACTCTCATTCCTCTAGACAACTCACATGGGTAAGTACAGATAGATGAGAGTAAAGGTAAACTATGGATGGAATACGGATCATTGGCCTATCAGTTACACTCTCATTCCTCAAGACAATTAACCTGGATAAGTACAGTGAAAATCTTTACAATATTATATTTCATTTAAGCTTGATAGGAAAAGTCCTGTCCTTTTGTCTTTGTAAGCATTCCATTGAAAGTGATCTACAATAATTCATTTTCTCTTTTGGTTCACATGGATATTTCTTTGTCTTTACAGAAATACACCTTTCCATTAAGTGCTGAGATGGAACTGATAGCCACCAATAGTAGACAGGAGATGTTACGGACATCCTATAACTGTTACAGAAAGGCCATCGAGTGTGAGAACGAAGAGGAATGGTTACAACATTACATGATAGGCAAATGTCTGGAGAAAATGAAGAAGTCGCCTGGAGATTTTCTAAAACATTATGAACAAGTATGGGAAAATGATTTTTTTTATTTTAAAAAAACTGGTATGATATGAATATGGAAAGCCTAAACAATTTAGGACTTTGATATTGTTGAGCATGCTAGATACTAACGGTGTCGTGTAAATAGACCATCACTAAAATAAAAACAATAAACATTAAGCACTGAAATAAACCAGCAGTTATTAAAAGGTAGTTCTTAGCCAATTACAACAATTACATAAATCATATTCTCCCAGTTTAAAGTCTAAAGTCTAGGTCATGGACCAATTCAGAAATTTATTATCTGTCCTCATCAAAAGTTGGTTAAAAAGTCTAAGGTATTAGTAAATGATACTTGGACTAACCAGGGTGCTAAAAACATTAATGCTTCAAAAATGCAATTCATTTTCTGAATAAGTCCAATAAATATTGATGGAACACTATGCTAAAACATTTGTGATATTTTAGGCAACTGAATGTTTATATGAAGAGAATGCACCTTACCCTAAGAAGATAGCCTATGCATACTCAACACCACATCTAGCTGTGGAAGCTTTAGAGGTAAGTTGTTAGAATGTAGATATTATATTAGGAAATAGATTCCTCAAAATAAT
Source organism: Mytilus galloprovincialis (assembly GCF_965363235.1). NCBI lineage: Eukaryota > Metazoa > Mollusca > Bivalvia > Mytilida > Mytilidae > Mytilus > Mytilus galloprovincialis. The sequence continues at coordinate 22,820,026 of NC_134844.1, forward strand.
GGTACATATTTTCACAAATAAAATGTTCCAACTAAACTTTACTTATGATAATGGTTGGTGTTTCTCCTTAGGCACTCTGGCTTCCTACACTTTATACAAAATGTGTTAAACAGCAATTAGTCAATCAATCAATATAATTAATAGAGGCAGAAAAAAAATATATATTGTATCTTTATTAAACAGAGGACAAACATCCAAACATCGATATCTTGGAGATGTAGAAGAAACAACATGTCTAGTGTGGAAAAACTATTTCTAATTGAACATCTGGTATATGAGTCTTTCAAAAATCTTCAATAAATTTATTCAAACAAAAATACTGACAGAAAAACTTCAGAAAACTTCTAAGGAACAAGATATTTCACACTATCCTCACACAAGTAACACTTACTTTTTTGTATGAAAACTGCATCACATAGGAAGAATATCAACTAACATTTTTTATTTTATCCCCCCTTGGTACATGTTTATGCTTATTTGAGCAACAGCTGGGGTTCAAAAGAATACCACGAAAACCTCTAACTGACCAATTGAATACATTTCCTTATATTTTTTATTGCAGATGTTTTATAGGCTCCATTCCTCTATTTTAAAACTTATATTAGACAAACATCAAGCTGACATGGATTATCAGTTATTTGAACGTTTTATAAACAAGGCAGCTGCTAGTCCATTTGCAAGTGCTAAACAGAAAAATGAAGAATTATTAGACAGGTAATATCTGAGAAAAATGCTTATATTGTATAGATTACACTTTTTATTGTCAATATCAACCTCAATTACTTTATGTTATTATCACCTTGATATACCGTATATTTTCGAATTTAAAGCGCATCGTTTTATAAGCCGCACGGCCGTATTTTGGGGGGAAGATTGTTTTTGTCCTTACATAAAACGCACCTGAATATTAAGCGCACACTGAAGAAAACGTATATTTATTCTACTGACCTGATAGTGTCATGAATATTTTCTCCTTTTGTAACTCACACCGTAATTTGTTTCATTTCTATTTTCAGATTGGTGAGAAAGTTGAGAGTATTTTTGAATATATTTATTTGTGTCATATTAAAATAAAAAATCGTAATAAAATAATTATACTTTTCTCATTGTTTTAATTATGCCAGTTTCGTTTGATGTTTTTTGTCAACAATGGCCATGTGTTGACAGCTTGGGTGTCCATTGAACCTTGTTGTTTTGATTAAAATTAGTATGGTATTGATTGCTTGTTTATTGTTTGAATTGGCATTAAGGATTTAAATTAATCTTAAAAATGTATGCATGAAAGGTCACCCAAGCCATAAAACTGCCATTGTTTACCTTGATTATGACCTACTTACCTGTACCCACGTGTGAAAACTGTTCACCCAAAAGTCAAGATTTTTTTTTAATTAAATCAATCTTAAGAATTTTATTGTTGTCTATAAAATAAAAGTTGAAGTTCTGAACGTAACAAACATTTTTCAATTTTAATTTGGATGAATACAACAAACAAAACAATTTACTTTTTGCAAGTCATTGTCTATTTTTAAATGAAAGTGTTATGAGCAATGACAAGGGGGATTAAAAGAAGACGGCAATAAATAAATGTTTTAACAGATTAAATTATAAAAATTAGTATTCTTTTTTTTTTAGTTAAACATCCAATAATATTTCGTAAAGATATTTCGTTTTGAAACACAATAAAACGACAAACAGTTACTCTTCAGTATTTTATCCTGTTTGGTACCTCTTCTCAAACACGATTATCTCTCTTTGTTTATGAAGCACTTTAAAGTGTCGATTTAAGCACATGCATCACCATCGTCATTTAAAGAAACTTGTAATATTGGCAAGACACACAATCACTTTCTTTATTATTTTATTAGAAAATTTTATATTAAAACACATTAAATCAACTAACAACTACATATTTATGATAAATACACAATTAATATCCTGTATGGACACAGTTATCTTTCTTTGTTTACGAAATGAACACTAAACACATGGTTATCGACTTCCTGTAAACCAACAATGATTGAATGAAATAAAAACAAACGATTTAGTTAATATATTTATTTATTCATAACAAAATATGCAACATTAACAATTTATCAAGTCACTGCAAGCACTTGACAATCTGACTGTCTCCAGAAAACAAATCCAGATATTTTTTTCTTTCACCGTCGTCCTGAAAACAGAAAATAATACTTACATAACACGCACCTGAGTATAACACGCAGGGACAAAGACAGAGAAAAAAACCTGCGGCTTATTTAACGATTTATACGGTAGTCTTTTTGCGTTTCTTGTGTGTGAAACAACCAATCGATCATTTTATGCAATTGACAAGAACCAAAACATTCCAATACAAAAAAAAAATAAAAAATAAAAAAGATGAAGAAATATTGAATTGCATGTCTATTCATGCCATGAAAGTATCAGGTAATTTTTTGAAGAATGAAAGAAAAATTTAGTAAACTCCATGTAGGTAAAAACTTGTGTAGATAAAAAAAAAAAAGAAAAAAAGGAGACTGACTGTATATGGTAATTTAAAAAAAAATCTTTATATTTCTCGTATTGGGAACTGTATTGCTAAAAATCCAAATTATTTCTAAGAGTTGATCATACATGCTAAACCATATGCTCAATATATTAGACTGATATTTATATATTGATCATAAAATTATCTATGTTCTCTTTAGTCTAATGCAATTTGATCTTGTGATATTTTATTATAGTAAAGAAACAACTGGGATGGAAAATAAGACTACAGATACACCAAAATCTACCCCTACCTCATCACAAGACCATACATACTCAAAACAGAAACAGAAAATGTCACTTCTTCAGGCACGATCAGGAGTGGTCTCTCTTGAAAACTCATGCAGTGACTCATTCTCACAAGAATCTACTTACATATCATCTGATCCAGTTAGCCAGTCATGTGATGTGTCATATGATGTTTCAGCAGATTCAAATTCTCAACCAATGGAATTAGATCTTACAAATCAGAATGACAAAGAAGAATCATCCCAAACCAGTTTTTCAAACAGCACTTTTGTGGGTTCTGTTAGCAACTTTGATCTTAATAAATCAAAGACTAAAACGTTGGAACTATCAGAAAATGACATGAGAGAGGAGATCACTAATGTGCAAAAAGTAGACATTTCTGTATCAACAGATACAAAGATCGTCAACAAATTGAACCAAATTGAATTATTAAAAAAGTATGACAAAGCCAGTGACAGTTCTTTGAGTATAGACAGTTCAGATATTTATGAAGATGATGAGGGTAATATTACTGTGACTGCTAAACTAGAGAATATTGGAAGGTCATCATCATCAGATGGGGAGAATAGCCAATCAAAATCAAAGGTTGCTGATATTGGCATACCAACGGTTTTATCAAGACAGAGTTTTGGATTTGAGCCAATGATTACTGATGAAGCAGGTATGTAGAATGTTAAATCTTTTCTTATTTAGAGTCATTTTCTTGTTTCTTGGACATTATACACTGACATTCAGCCTCTCATGACAATCAAAAACAGGAAGACATTTGATTTTATTCCAATGATGCTTTCAAATGTTGTATCTACACATAAATAATACATGTATGTTCTCTATTTTTTGTTGTTGTTTCCTGTAAGCCCTGAAATAACATTGTTATGGGTTATTCTGCTTGCTATATATAGATTTTTCATCTATGAGAGTTGGGAGGTAGCTTGTTCAGAATTACTTTTACACTTAAATATCAGCAATTATAATGCAATAACTGGGAATTGATAAGATTCAGGTTATTAATACTGGATTATCAAATACTTTCTGGTTTCTTGGGTTATCTACAAAAGTATCTACCTATCTCTTTTTTAAAGGTTATGATAATTAATAACAAATGTTCATTGCCAAATGTTTGATTGTAACTTTCATATATACTTTAATATTAAATATAATTTGTATTCTTTGATTTCAAAGAAAGAAAAAACCCTTAAGAAAGGCAGAAAACAAATGTCTATCAAAATCAGAGACAATTGAATGTATAGATTTTTCTTAGCAAAACTTCTATGAGTTAATGAAGTTTAAATAATGCAGTGGTATCTCTTTTTATAAATTTAGTTCCCATTTATTTTCAGAAGTCACAAAGAAAACAAATTGTGTCAAAATGGATGTTGATGTCCAAAGCAATATCGAGGAGAACTCTCAAGATATCAAAGATAGTGTTGCCACTGCACTTGAGAATGTTGTATCTACAGTTGAAACAGTTGATAGTATTTTGTCTGATGTAACTGTTAAAAGTGAAATATCTACAGTAAAATCAGAAGAACATAGCCCTGTAAGGAATTTAGACAATATCGACAATATCCCGGCTAAAAATGAGGACAATACTCAAAGTTCTGAGGAAGTACAAAAATCTAACATGGAAGGCATGAATAAAACTGTTGCTAGTAAGAAGGATTCTGTGGCATTATCAACTTCTCTTGTGAGTCAGTATGATTCAACAAGTTCAGAAGATGAAGGACAAACCAGTGAAAAGAGTACAGAAAAATCAACAGTCCAAATATTTTCAGCTAATGTGTCATTGTGTGCTGATTATGACTCCCTTAGCTCAGAAAATGATGACAGTGAAAATGGAGAACCAGAGCAAGGGAAAAAGACTTCAGCGGCAAAACAAGGGGAAGTAAGAACACTTGGTACTTCATTTGATGATGTGTCACATGATCATAGTGTTAATGTTCTTGAGATCAGTGAAGGTGGAATAAGTGGTGATGTAACTGAACAGGACAATAAAGTTAAGCCTCAGGATGATGAAGCAAAAAAGGTGGAAACTGACCAGAAAAGTCCTACTTGTCAATCCGAAGGTAATGAATTCAAATCTACTGCAAATATTAAAGACACTGATGATGGTCAAATGGATATTGATGAAATGTTGAACAATTTAGGTCAGGGTAAGGAAACAAACCTAGAAACTCCTGGACAACCTTTTGAAAAGAAATCGTCAGATATTGGGAAGGTTGTCCAAGGTGAAAGTTTAGGAAGTGTTGAAGGTCAGAAAGAAGTGGTAAACTGTGAGGTTGGAATGGAAATTGATAAAACCTCTGTAAAGGAGGAACCTGATCATCTACAAAATACTATTACTGAAAGCAGTAAAAATGAGGAAAATAAAATGGAAACGAATCTTGAAGTAAAAGTTGAAGATTCGCTTATGAAGGAAGATTCAGAAAAAAAGAAGGATACATCTAATAATAAAGATAAAGAAGAAAATACTGAAAAGATGGAATGTGAAGATACCACCTTTGATAAAAGTGATGATAATAAGGAAACAGCAGCAGAGAGAAAATCTGGTTCAGAGATTGTGAAAGAAACTGATGTAAAAGATCGAGAGAAAGAAATGCTTGAAAAGAAGATGGAAGAAATTACAGAAAAAGAAACTGAAGTTAAACTTAGTGGTAAAACAGGAGAACAACTACATAAATTGTTGATAGAGAAATGTATGGCAGCCTTACATTTATGTTTGTCTAGATTTCCTACACATTATAAATCAATGTACAGATTGGCTGATGTTTATGTCAACTCACCATACCATAAGGTATTTATAGGTTACATATATCTGGGTGTTTTTGGTGTAATTCTTTACTTGTATGTGGTTCAACTATTGATTAAGAAATCTTTGGAAACATTTATTTAAAATAATTATTATGATTGAAAGGAAAGTTTTACGATTTTAGTATGGGATTCTAGGTGTGTATTGCAATATAAATGATATTTACTTTGAAAAAATAAGGCCAAAAAGTCAGTCTTCAAAATATCATAAAAGCATTAATTTACTAACTAATGTAATTAATGATTTTACATGAAAAAATATAATTCAGTAGCAGATATTTGTAGTATTGTAGAAATATCACATGTTTTGGGAGAACTTGGTATTGATGGAAGATCTTTCGTTCACAACGTTTAAGACATTTTACCATGAAGAGTTTGACATACATGTGTTATATGATTACTAGCCTACTGTTGAAGTCTGTATGTTGCCCTGAAGAAGCAGTTTAGCTATTTGTTTTGTTGGGTTACTGTTTCATTAAATTATATCACACATATAGATAGGTGTATTCATATGTGTTACCTGTAAGAAGATATTATTTTGTTCTCTTTATCACAAGCTAGGTCCATTCATGAGATGTAATTGTGTTGTTTATTGCAGAACTTGAAGTTTGCTCAGGACTTGTTGCTAGGATCATCCAACTGGCAACAACAAAGTCACATGCCTGCTCAGGGATTATTTGGGGACAAGAAACAGAACAATTTTTTCCAGGTATGAAAAGATAAGTATATTATAAGAAGTTTAATATAGATATGGTTGAGCAGTGTGAGCCAACACCTTTCTGATGTACTTTGCTTTGGAAGGGTTATCTAGAATCAATACCTAGCCTTTAAATTGTACACAAGAAGTGGTTGAAGGCTATACCCAAGTTGTCTTTCTTCTTACAAATATTTACTTTAAGTGTAGTATATAGGTCATGTATTACATAATAACTTTAAAAATCAAGAATTCTCTTTTATGAGTTTATTTTGTGTACTCATTTTACTTTGAGTGTTGTCTTCAGCACATATTTGTATGAAAATAAAACAAAATATGATTTCCTCCAGTAGCTGTGGGGGAGTTAAGTTGCTGGTATTGTCCTAATGGCAATTTTTTATGAAGGAATGATGATTAGTAATACCTTGTAATATTGATAGTAGATAGTGTAAACATGGATCTTTTAGATTTGCCAGATTTTGACCTCCTCCACAAAACCTGTACAGCACAGTTATTACATTTATTAATACTTTTCAAGGAGTAATTGTCTTTATTATTTGATATATTTGATATAGGGTATATGGAGGATACCTATTGGTGATATTGACAGATCAGGAAGCTTTGCCTCTCACATGAACAGATCAGTCATGTTATTGTTGGAGGTCTTGAAGCAGAGGAGAGAGTTAACTCTGATGTATCAGATACATTTATGGATGAACAGATCTCCTGAATCAGGAAAGTAAGAAAACTTTGTTTATTCTTTAGGATACATGTATTTGGGTTAGATTAAAAAATCAAGAATTTTAAATTTATAATATAAGCCGGATGAGCATCGGGTTGTTGTCTCTGTGACACATTCCCCATTTCCATTCTCGGTTTTATTAGTTAAGGAACAAAAGAAGACAAAAATACTAATAGGTCATGGAGCTCCTTTTGAAGAAAATTTATTTGTTTTAAATATGGCAAGAAAAGACTGACTCAAGACTTTTACCTTATATTTGCGTTGTTAATATTTAGGTCTCAAATCAAAAGAAAAGAAATCAAGTCTGCTTAAATTTTGGTATATAACCTTTTGTGAGCTATTGTGTCTTAAAAGAAATGTTGAATTGTTGTTATAGGGGAAACTATTTTTACATTGCATCATAGGGAAACACCAAAGAATTCAAACATCTGAAATAAATTTCAAAACCTCTCGCTAAGTTAATCCATTAAAAAGAATAATTCTACATTTAGACAGACAAAACATTAATTTAATATCGTCAAAATATTTCTTAATGAGTATATTTTAAAAGTGTTAAAATTGTTCAGTTCTTCTATTCATTATTGATGAAGATTTATTTACATGACATAAAGTTGTAAAGCAGGAATTACTGCCAAGCATAAAGGCTTTAAAATATCAAATTATCATCATGCAAGATAACAGGAATTTCCCAAAACCAAAACTATCAATATGTGGAATGCTAATATTTACAACTATTTTAGTATAGGATCTAGTTGCTAGTTTATGTGATCTATTGAATTGTCCAAAATTCATTTTTATACCTCTATTAAATTGTCCAAAATTTATTTTTATACACCCGCTTTAAAAAAGGTTAACTGTTTTACCTCTGTCTGTCCTTCCGTCAGTCCGTCCCATGAATATTTTTCGTCGCATTTTTCTCAGGAACTACAATACAAGGATTTCTGAAATTTGGTTTCAGGGTTTATCTAAGTCAGCTATACCGTGAAATGTGTTTTCAGATTGATCACTCGACAACTTCCTGTTTACCGATCACTTGTATGATTTTACACATGATAGCCAATTGGAAAATTTTTCTCACATTTTTCTCAGGAACTACAATACAAGGATTTCTGAAATTTGGTTTCAGGGTTTATCTAAGTCAGCTATACCGTGAAATGCGTTTTCAGATTGATCACTCGACAACTTCCTGTTTACCGATCACTTGTATGATTTTACACATGATAGCCAATTGGAAAATTTTTCTCACATTTTTCTCAGGAACTACAATACAAGGATTTCTGAAATTTGGTTTCAGGGTTTATCTAAGTCAGCTATACCTTGAAATGCGTTTTAAGATTGATCACTCGACAACTTCCTGTTTACCGATCACTTGTATGATTTTACACATGATAGCAATTGGAAAATTTTTCTCACATTTTTCTCAGGAACTACAATACAAGGATTTCTGAAATTTGGTTTCAGGATTTATATAAGTCAGCTATACCGTGTGATGCGTTTTCAGATTGATCACTCGACAACTTCCTGTGTACTGAACACTTGCATATTTTTACACTATTAATATTATCCACTTGCGGCGGGGGTATCATCAGTGAGCAGTAGCTTGCAGTTTCACTTGTTAATCCTAAAATTGAGAATGGAAATGGGACTGTGCCAAAGAGACAACAACCCGACCATAGAGCAGACAACAGCAGAAGGTCGCCAACAGGTCTTCAATGCAACGAGAAACTCTCGCACCCGGAGGCGTCCTTCAGCTGGCCCCAAAACAAATTTATACTGGTTCAGTGACAATGAACACAATACTAAACTCCAAATTGTACACAAGAAACCAAAAGCCAAAACAATACAAGACTAACAAAGGCCAAAGGCTCCTGACTTGGGACAGACGCAAAAATGCAGCTGGGTTAAACATGTTTGTGAGATCTCAACCCTCCCCCTATACCTCTAGCCAATGCAGAAAAGTAAACGCATAACAATAAGTCTATTTAAAGGTTTTGTTATCCTGTTATCCTTTTAGTTTTTTTACGTAATATTTTTTTTTTTGGCAGAAAATATTTAAGAGATTCAGAGAGAATTCTGTTTGTTAAGATGTCCTTTAGATTATGTTGGGAAATCATTGAAGAAAGAAATGTAGAATTGTCAAAAATGGTGGACCAAGAAAAACTGGAGAAAATTTTATTGGAGGTTTATAAAATATGGAATTATGGGAATTCATCCAAGATGAAGAATGATATAGGGCTCGACACAAACAAGATATTTGGGGAGACATACAAAGCTGCTATGAAAGATAAGGTAAGAATAGGAGTTATGGAGTTTGGATTATGATGAGAAAGCAAAATGGGGTGTTTGGGTACTTTTTTATATAAAAATAAGTTATACTACATCAAAGAAGTACAGAATGCAACCCTGATAATCTTTTGTTCTTCCATAGTATTTATGTATTCATGAAGTACAGCACACATTACTTCTATTTGATTTGGCATTTAATTTTAGAGATTTATGCCTTTTGTTTACTTAATTTGTTATTTTGGTAGCAATTTGATTTCCTTCATATTGTTTCATTGTATAGCAATGGGACACCACATAACCATTTTATATCAAATGTACATTCCTGGCACTCAGGTTGTGGCAACAATAATAAATTCTAGCAGCGATTAGAATCTTTAAAAAAAATGTATAAAAAGTTGCTTTACAACAAGAATAAAAAGACTCCATCAAATCAAGAACGAATTAAATAATTTATTTATGAAAGACTGTTTCGAAAACTGCTTTACAATGAAACATATATCAAGGGATATATGAAATTGTATGTAATATGCTGTTAATAAAATTTATTCTTCATTTTACCATTTTACATCTTTTCTTTACAGATTGCAGCAGATCGCCCTCTGTTTAAGCAGGCTGTAGATTTCTGTCAGCACTACAATCAGGTGAAAATTCAGGTAACATTGCTATTTTATTGCTTACAATGACATACAATATCAATGGTTGATTGATTGTTGGGTGTATTAACACCACTTTTAAGAGCCACTTTTGGGCTATTTCCTGACGGTCAGTTTCTATCGTTGGAGGAAACCAGAGTGCCTTGAGAAAACCATGACCTTGATAGGAAAACTGACAATCCTAGTCAATTAAGATTAGACTCAAGTGCACCTGCAAGAGTGGGGTTCAAAATCACAACATCAGTGTTGTAATAACAGTATAGGAATTATATTTGATTCAAAACAAGATTAAAAAAGAAAAATGTAAGATAGTTGTGGTGCCTGAAACATACTTAAAAAAATTATCAAGAAACATCTAGTAAAATGCTACAATTTCAAATGGTTGATCATATTATGTAAAATATTACAGTATTTGATAGATTATAAATTTGTAACAGATAAAGAATAGAAATACATATGAATTTGAACTTAAAATTTTGTGTACTAAGAAAAGGCCGTGTGAGGGGAGATTGGAGCTTGCAAGAAAATTGATTTCAATGATAAATATTTATCACTGTCAATTCTTTATTATCCATGGAATACCAATCTTGATGGATTTGATGGGTATAGTCCTAGGAAAACAGTGAATTTAAATGTTTTACTAACTACTTTTTTCCCTTAAGGGGGCTCCTGGGTATAAATCAATTTTTTTTCCTAATATAGGATTCCGCTATATTTTTTTATAAATGAACTTTATCATATACTTAAAAGAAAAATGAAATAAAAAAATGGGGTCACCGTTCATTTAAGCTCACAATCTGCCTCCGGAAGAAGCATACATTTTAGTTAATGTCCTTTTTTTCTGTTGAACTAATAGGAGAAATAGAGATTCTATCGAAATAAAAAAATAACCTAATTACTGAAATCGCTTAAATTTTACAATTATTTAGTTTATGTACAGCTTATATGAAAACAATAATAAAAAATATAGGTCACCCATGAGTTAAAAAATATATTTCAAATTTAATGCCAAAAAATGGCATTTTTGCACCAAAGGGAGATAATTTGGAGCTTTTTCAATGATATAAACATTTTAAAAGTCATCTGGGGCCAAACCGAATCGATTTTTTGGGTTGATTTTTTTACCATATCATAAAGTAATAACTAAAAGTGTAATAAATAAAATTTGTAATGAAAAAATAAAGGTTCAATTTTTTGCTAAAATTTTTGTACCCACGAGCCACCTCAAGTCTGAAGCCTTTGCCAAAACCAAGGAATCCACCAAAAATTTATTTTACATTTATCCACAAAAATTAGTATACTCAAAATAAATGAATCAACAGTAGTGAATAATGAAATATATATTATCAAGAAAAGATAATTACATACATAATAAAAAAACATTTTGTTTTTTATTTGCAGATGCAGAAAGCTACTCAGGAAGGTCAGAATATTGGGAACAGATCAGAATCTTTATTTTCACCATCTCGTTTATCTTTTTCACCATATTCACCAGTCAGATCAACTATAATGCAGTCACCTAGTACTCAGAGTCCAAGCGTAACATCATCACCCCAGCAACAATCAAAACAACTTTCATCTACCATGCCTACTCAGATTTTAGTAGTAGACAAAGAAAAAAAAGGTCCGTCTGCTTCAGTTGGAACATCAGGCTCCAACAAACCTTCTCAACCACAGTTGGCAAACTTAACAAAACCATCAGAGACTTTGAGAATCACACAGTCTCAAGTTTTGGGTAAAAAGCTCCCCGAAAAGACCTTTGTCCCAACTGTTCAGCAAAAAGATCCTAAATCCATACATACCTCTTCAATTCTGCATAAAGATGCAAAGCCTATGTCAAGAAAACCAGCAACAAACCCATTTGAAAATCCAGTTGTTGAAACTTTAGTTAAGGACATCAATCATGCATCAATATTTGAAACATTATTAGCAAATGAGTTTGGCAATGAGTCTGAAGGTCAGAAGAAAGTCAAAAACCCTGATGAAGTGGATGGGTCAGCCAAGAAAGGTCATATTTCAACAGTTACAGATAAATATACAAAGAAACAGACCATTGTTGTGTCAAAGTCAAGCAATCAACCAATCATATGTAAAGTTGATGATTCAAAAGGAGGCTTAAACATTGTTTCACCAGAGTTTGGGTCATTGGAAGTTTTATCTCCAAATACACCTTGTCCAGACACTTTGAAATTTAGTATTCCATCAAAAGATCCAAAAACCAAAACAACAATTGTTATAACAAAGAGAAAACCACCACTTAAGATTACTGAACCGATAGAAATATCTTCTTCTGATGATGAAGAAGACTTCAAAAAATCAAAAACAACATATTCTGTTGCTAAGGCAATAGGGGTCACAGTGCCAACAGAAAGCAAACAGCAAATATCATCTTCATCATCAGCAGTGATTCCAAAAACAACATTATCATCATCATCAATTCCAATTACAAGTCACATGCAGAAAGTGGCAAACGCCCCACAACAAGTCCAGAGAAGTGTAATTAAGTTAGATAACTTAGATTCAGCAGAAGACAGCATCCCATCATCCTCAGGGTCTGGTTCTGTCTATGTTCCAGATGATAGTAGTTCTGATAGCATACCTTCCTCTCCTGAGCCAACCAATTGTAGGCTTGATGAAATAACTGGACTATTCATTCCACCTGATGTCAAATTTTTCAATGACAACAAACTAATAGATGATGATAAATAAATTAATAGTATTTGTAACAATTTTTGATATGCCTTTATTTATACATCATCATACTCTCTCTCTATATAATAAAAATAAGAAGATATGGTATCAGTGTCAGTGAGACAACTCTCTATTCAAGTCACCTTGGTTAAAAGTAAACAATTATGGGTAGAATACAGCCTTCTAAACAGAGCATTGGCTTACACCAAACTTGCAATTTGACATGAAAATATGGCATAAATGGTATTTATATTAAGGTGTTCAAAGGTTCAAAAATAAATCTGTTGATCTTCTCATCATTTCTGTTTGGTAATCTCATTTGCAACATTAATTTGAGAGGTCCATATTTGGGCCAATTGCAAGGAAAAATTTCTATCTTTACCCAACATTCACATTTTTCCAATGAAAACCCAAATGTTCTGCACTTCATCCTTTATAAGACTAATCAGTTAGATTGATTATATTTTTTTTGACCTGGATATTCATTACACAGTAGAGAAACTTTAGCTTTACGTTCAAACATGAAAAATTACTGTTTTACAAACATTGCCAACTTAAATGCATATTCAGGAATGGAACATAATAATGGGATATGACAGAGTAGGGGGTTAAACTCCAGCACTCCAGGTGATTGCATCCCACATCCATGAGACCACCTGGTGCACATACTATAAAATCAACTCTTATGTAGTAAAATTCAATTCTCAATCCTTATTGCTAGATCAAAATAGGAAAGAGGCTTGACTATCTTTAATATACTTTGTTCCAATAATAATGGTACTTTGAAAATTGTTGAAAATCACAGTTATACAGACTTTTTTCTATACGCCTGTAAGCATATGTGAATTCTCAAAACTTGTAAATCTCGATCTTTTTGAAATTTTGATTTTCAACCCTGTATACTACCATTCTCAATAAGATAAAATTGTCTTAAAGAAATAATCAACAATGCTTTTCAACATAAAAATACTAGCATACACCATAAATTAAAACTTTGCGATACCATTAGGCATATTTTGTCAATAGTGAACAAAAAGGTAAAACATGCTACACAGAAGAACAAATGATCGGTATGCTTGAGTTTCTTATTGACAACATATTTGTTGAATTTGTTTTTTTCTACAAATTGTCGGCATTCCTACGGGAATAAACTGTGCGCCTCTCATGAATTGGAGTTCCTTCAGACACTTGTCAAAAGCAAGATCAACGAAAGCCAGGTCATTTAATTTTACATTCAGATATATTGATGATGTTCTTTCCATTAACAACCCAAACTTTGTATGCCTGGGTTCCATTGATATATTCCCCCAAAAAAAAAGACATGGCTTTCTTTGCCTGCCTCATTTTTAGCTCACCTGGCCTAAATGGCCAAATGAGTTTTTCTCATCACTTGTCGTCATCCGTCATGTCCAAAATTGTAAATTGACCACTCAAAGAGTTATTTTCCTTTATAGTAATTTTTTTACCAATTTTTCATAAATTTTTGTTATCATTTACAATCTTTTACAGAAATCTTCTCTTCTGAAACTTCTGGGCCACATCTTTTTTAAACTTCATATAGATTGGAATTTCGTCAGACACTTGTCAAAAACAAGACGATAAAAAAAACAGGTAATTTAATTTCACATTTAGTTATATTGATGATTTTTTTTCTATTAACAATCCAATTTTTCAGGTTGGGTTCCATTATTATATTCCTCCAGAACTAGAATTTAAAGAAATAACATACACCACATTTTTATACTTATACCTCAAATTTGACATACACAGTCATCTCAGTACCTGAATCTATGATAAAAGAAGCGAGTTTAATTTTTAAATTATTAAATTCCCCTACCATGAATTAGTAGCAAAAAGTAAAAACACAAAAATACTGAACTCCGAGGAAAGTTCAAAAAGGAAAATCAAAAATCAAAAGGCAAAATCAAAAGTCCAAACACATCAAACGAATGGATAACAACTGTCATATTCCTGACTTGGTACAGGCATTTTCTAATGTAGAAAATGGTGGATTGAACCTGGTTTTATAGCTAGCTAAACCTCTCACTTGTATGACAGTCGCATCAAATTCCATTACATTGCATGAACAAAACAAACATACTCAAAGAGTAAAAATGTCAAAAATAGGGGTACAACAGTCAATATTGTGTTATCATCTTAATATCACTACATAAACAACAAATGTAACAAAGTAGCACAAAAAGGCATACATCAAATTTAACATTCTCATTTTGCTTTTCTTATACGGCTGAATTTATCTATGTAAAGTCTACCCATAAATGAAAGAAGGTTTTCATTACTGGTGTAAAATTGCGCGTTTGAAATTCGCACAGGTAGACATAAAAATAATTTTGTCGTATGACGGCATACATAAATGCAGACTCACGTAAAGTAGATATAACAAAAAACAGACTTACAGTAAAAATAATAAATAAAATAATTGTGTGGTTCAAAGTATGACGGGACACATAAGTACAGTTTCACGTCAAATACGGCTGAATTTATCTATGTAAAGTCTACCCATAAATGATAGAAGGTTTTCATTACTGGTGTAAAATTGCGCGTTTGAAATTGGCACAGGTAGACATAAAAATAATTTTGTCGTATGACGGCATACATAAATGCAGACTCACGTAAAGTAGATATAACAAAAAACAGACTTACAGTAAAAATAATAAATAAAATAATGAAATATTTAAACTGCATCCGATTTTAGCAATATAGAAATAGTATAATTTGATATTTATTTTTGTTTAAATCCTAAAGGGTTCACGGAACCCTGAGTCTCGCCTGCGATTACTTCTGTCAGTGTGACAGAGAGGCAAAAAATACAAAAGGGACATTCAAACAAATATGTTGTTGTCTCTTTAATACATCGATCTTCCTTTCCATTCTCAAGTTTAATAATACAATTTTCGTGGAATTTTAAACAATTAGTTTATTTTAACAAAAATATCTTAACGCATTACGATGACTCACATGGTTACAAGTATTATATTCCTTGATTAGCTAGTCGGAGGATTTTCATTATAGTTAATGATTAGTATTTTTTTAAATATTATAATTTGTTCTGTTAATTTAAACAGCAATACACATGTATTTGGGTAAAAGGTACAGTAATGAAAAAGAGGAGCAAAAGATATTAGAGGGACATTTTAATTCCTAATTCAAAAATAATTTACAAATTCCATGGCCTAAAAAAAGACTAACAGACAAACAACAGTACACAAAACACGAACCTTATAAAACAAATGGGAGTGATATCAGGCTCAGGTGGCATCCGTCACGTTCCTCACATTAGCAATATTGACGGTGAAAATGTGTAAGGGTTCCACGGAACCCAGTGTCTCGTCTACTTTATGAAGCAAATAAATGTTTTAGGAACTTAAACTGCAGATTGTATGTAATGTTAACTTGAACAAAAAGATATAAGAGGGACATTTTAATTCCTAATTCAAAAATTAATTGACAAATTCCATGGCCTAAAAAAAGACTAACAGACAAACAACAGTACACAAAACACGAACCTTATAAAAAAAAAATGGGAGTGATATCAGGCTCAGGTGGCATCCGTCACGTTCCTCATATTAGCAATATTGACGGTAAAAATGTGTAAGGGTTCCACGGAACACAGTGTCTCGTCAACTTTATGAAGCTAAGAAATGTTTTAGGAACTTAGACTGCAGATTGTTTGTAATGTTAACTGGAACAAAAATACGTACATGATTAAGTAACACGGAAAAAAACGGAAATATATTTTTTACAAAATTTCCTTCTAGATACTAGCCTTTGATCATAACTAAACTTCTGTCCAAGTTTGATAGAAATCCAGGATAGTTTAAGAAAGTTATTAACATTTTAGAAACTTTAACCACAGAGTGAATGTTATGTTAACTGGCCGACCAACTAAGTCTTTTGCCTATTTTATTTATTGTGTCTGTTTATTTAACACATCAATGTACCCATATTTTGACTATTTTATTTATTGTGTCTGTTTATTTAACGCATCAAATGTAAATATATCGGAAATTGATGAGACTGTCATCAAAGTGAGAGGGTTAGCGCTATAGAACCAGGTTTAATCCACCATTATCTACATTTGAAAATGCCTGTAATAAGTCAGGAATATGACAGTTCTTGTCCATTCGTTTTGGATGCGTTTTGTTATTTGATTTTGCCATGTGATTATGGACTTTCCGAATTGATTTTCCTCTAAGTTCAGTATTTTTGTGATTTTACTTTTTACTAGCTTTTGATAAAAATTTTTTTAGCAGTATTCAGTTACTGCTTCTTCTAGACCAGTTACAGATAAAATCTGAAACTCTCATATATCACATGTATATGGCACTCGGCCTGGTTCTTACAAAGAGCTGTACTTAAGTAACATACGGAAAAACTGGCTGACAAACTAAGTTCATTTATAAGTTAAATATGGATAAAAAGGTGTTTTTTACAAAATTCATTTCTGGATACTATCTTTTGATCATAAACAAGTTTGGTAGAAATCAAGGATAGTTTAAGAAAGTTATTAAAATTTAAAAACTTTAACCACAGAGCGAATTTTTGTGGACGCCGACGATGACATGGACGAAATGTAGAATCGCTATGTCTCGCTTTTTCGATTTATGAATTTCAAACAACGGTATACTACTGTTGCCTTATTTACATCCACTTCATTTTAAATTTGATGGATAGTTGTTTAATGGCAACCATACCACGTCTCCTCATTTCTTTCCCATGTAACCCCATGTTATGTCTAATTGTTATGTGCATAACAACTTTTATCAATAAAGTACGAAAACATGCAAAAATGTTTATTTTTTTTATTATGATACTGTCCCATTGGACATAAATAAATTCATTCTCAGTTTCATAAAACTTCGTTAAAGTTTGACAAAGTACTGCCTGTCTGATAAACTTTACAAATGTTATCCTTATGCTACCAAGTTGAGAGAGTTCACGCTAATGTCACTTTGCATACAGAAAATATGTCTGCGAATTGCTTCCTGGAAGCAAGCAATTATAATAAAAAAAAGTTAACTTCTTCTAAATGTGGACAAATTAAAGAATTTTCTTCAGAAAAAAATATATGTACATAAGTTTAATAATGAAAACTATAAATTTTGTTGTAAAAAAACATATGCATCATTTTTTATTTTTTTATTTGAGGTTTCATATGACTTTAATGTTTGCTGGTGTATTGTTATTTAGATTGATATATGCAGACAAAATTGTCAGGTGGAGTTCAACCTGTATTTATATAGGTAAATTTGTTTATTTGATAATGTCTTATCAAATTTAAATATAATTTATACACGTTTAACTATACCTTCTTATCAGAGTCGTCACCATCTACCAAGTGTATTAACATTACATAGTGTTCACCTACCAAAACGAAAAAACCAAACATATACATAAAACAAGAATGTGTCCATAGTACACGGATGCCCCACTCGCACTATCATTTTCTATGTTTAGTGGACCGTGAAATTGGGGTAAAAATTGGCATTTAAATTAGAAGGATCATATCACAGGGTACATGTATATTAAGTTTCAAGTTGATTGGACTTCAACTTCATCAAAAACTACCTTAACCAAAAACTTTAACCTGAAATTTGCACTGTCATTTTCCATGTTCCGTGAACTGTGAAATTGGGATAAAAAAACTAATTTGGCATTAAAATTAAAAGATCATATCATAGGGCAAATGTGTACTTAGTTTCAAGTTGATCGGACTTCCAAGTTCATCAACAACTACCTTGACCAAAAACTTTAAACTGAAGCGGGACGAACGGACGGAAGGACAGGCGGACGAACGAACGGACGCACTGACCAGAAAACATTATGGCCCTCTACTATCGTAGGTTGGGCATAAAAAGAGGTGTGTTGTGCGTCCAATAGGTTAAAGATATCTTCAGTGACAGTATGGTAGTTATCAATACAATGTATGTATGGTACAAGAATTAAAAGAATTAGTTAAATTAAACTTAAAACATGTCAAGGCCTTTCTGTAGATTAGCACAACACAATTATTTTTATAAGTCTTCCTAGTATGTTTGCGTTATAACGGTAACCTTTGCGAAATGACGCAAACCTTTTCGTTATATTGCAAACATTTTGATTTTGAATATTCATTAAGTTTTGAAGATTTTGCAATAATTTATCTTTTAGAATTTATATGTTATGTTTATAATATAATTTGAAAAAAGCAGAGTGTAGTAAATATCGGCATTTACATATCGTCTTCCAGTAAAATGTTGATGACCATGAAAACAAAACCAAAACATTATAATAATCATACATAGGAATAAGGGAATAATTGCACAAAAAATTAAAAAAATTTTCAACCAAAATATTATATAAATTTGACATGGAAATAAATATGATATAGGAAAATTTGAATTGAAAGGCCAGCATTTGGAAACTTTTGATATACGGGAAGTGGCTAAGTATAAAAGAGCAAAATAAATTTCATACAATGTCTATGAACCAAAAGCTTCAGCAACATTAATGAACAATTTATATCAAAATGAAAATGATATTCTCTGGATTTACTTTCATAAGGAGCACGTAGGAACAAACATTTGAAAACCAAGGACGTATAAGACATAATCAAATGATAAGCAAGATAACCAATTCGTCTAAGATTTCTTTGTCGCCACGGGGGAATTATGGCACCTAAGTTTTTTAATGTTTTTCCAAATTTATATGTAAGTTGGTTTTTAATATATTTGTTCCATTTCTTCCTCATTCTTATTTCGCGTTGGGGATTTGGGGACTTTTTTATGCAGGGGTGGGAAGAGAGTGGGTAATGTTGTTTTTTTCTTTTCCTAGTTTCCCTATACTATATAATCTTATTTGTATAAGTCGTATTTATTAAATTATCTCTTATTTTCAGATGGAGATGGTGTCATTAGTCACATTTATGTTTCTGTTAATGACCAGTTGCTTACATGGGGCTCCATTCAAGCATGCATCGCATCAAGGTGACACAAATACAAATTCAAATATAACTTCAACGTCCGATTGTCATAAAAACTGTTCTTTTGTGATAACAGAAAGTTCACTATCCGATGCACATAAACTATTTGCGAAATTTCTTAATATGCCGAAGTCAATGCTTGTTTATGTCAACATTGACCCGCACTCAAATCTTACTCTCTCCCCGGCTAATGACCAGAAAAAACAAAATCAGATGCGTGAATGGCAGTGGTTAATGAGCTCTAATTCATGGTATATTAATCTTCCGATTGACCTTGATTATGCGTCATTTCATGTCACATACGTCGGGGACTCTAGAATTAGACTAAAAATCGAGGCAATAGAATCGGATAATTGTTGCATCAGCGATACTGGCATTGAGCAAGTACGAGATCTCTTATGGTCTGATTTATTTAGCAACAGAAGTGGCTCTCTACTTTGTAATCGCTATTTTGACCATCAAGAATGGAAGTCAACATTCTATGCATTAACTACTGTATGGATAGGATATGACTTACTCTGTATAGCTCCAACTATTGACAAAAGTTATCAGGAGAAGTCGCATGCAGCTGCATCTGTACTTATTCCTTTATTCTGTTTTTTTATTGCCTTATATCACCCTTTAGCAAATAAAATAATTGCAAATCCACATACTAAAAATCATTTGAAAGAAGTAGAACTTTCAAAAGAGGGAATGAAATTGTTCGACTATTTAAAAGGAGATAAACCTTTTGGCTATAAAAGAGTGGTTTTGAAGTTTTTCTTTTCGAACGAAAAGTTTGCAAAAGATAAAAGATTAATCCCAGCAATCAAACTTTGTATTTTGTACTATTTTATCTACTTGTTTTTTAATATTTTACCAATGATGTTAGATCATTACTATGATACAGAAGAACTTGAGGATTTCAACAGTATTTATAAGTTTGGACTGCCCGTGTTTCATTGGAAAAAAAACCGTTTAAAGTACGATTATCAATTATTGTTAACTTGTTTACTGTTGCTACCATTGACCTCTCTTGCGAACTTATGGAATTATTACGAATTCGTAAAATCACCAGACTTCGTAATATTTCTTAAATTTCCAATTGTGACAGACGAGAACACTACAGCTAAAAATGGCAAGTTACGTTCTTATAGTTGGTCATTAAGTGAGAACGTAGATTGTATGACTGCAAAACTGAAGAAAGGAAGAAATCGTATATCTAAAAACAATCAACATCTACCTAATACCGACGAGAACGAGTTTTATTCTAAATTCATAAAGCGTTTTACGCTACTGTTTTCTTTTGAGTTTTGGAAACATATCTTCAATCTATCGACAAAAGTCACTTTTAGCTTGGAACCAAAACAAAACAAAGCATTGGAATGTAGCGACGGTAGAAAACCAGAACCAGATGAAGTCATTTCAACAAAAAATAACGAAAGTAGCAATGCAAAACCAAATGAAGTCGTTACAACAGAAAATAGCAAAAGTAGCAATCTAAAGCCAAATGAAAATAGCGAAAGTATCAATTCAAAGCCGAATGAAGTCATTCCATTCAAAAATAGTGAAAGTAGCGTAGGTTGCAATCTGCCAAATGAATTCAAACCAATAGAAAATATCAAAACTTGCAATCAAAAGCCGAATGAAAATATTTCAATAGGAAATAGAAAAAGTAGCAATCCAAAGCCGAATGAAGTCACTATAACAGGAAAAAGCGAAAGCAGTATTCTCAAGCCGATTGAAGTCATTTCAATTGGATATAGCGAAAGTAGCAATCAAAAGTCGATTGAAGTCAATACAATAGAAAAAAGCGAAACTAGTAATTCAAAGCCTAATGAAGTCACGAAATTAGAAAATAGCGAAAGTAGCATTTCAAAGCCGATTGAAGTCAATACAATAGAAAAGAGCGAAAGTAGCAATGCAAAGCCGAATGAAGACAATACAATAGAAAAGAGCGAAAGTAGCAATGCAAAGCCGATTGAAGTCAATACAATAGAAAAGAGCGAAAGTAGCAATGCAAAGCCGAATGAAGACAATACAATAGAAAAGAGCGAAAGTAGCAATGCAAAGCCGAATGAAGACAATACAATAGAAAAGAGCGAAAGTAGTAATGCAAAGCCGATTGAAGACATAACAATAGAAAAAAGCGAAACTAGTAATCCAAAGCCTAATGAAGTCACGACATTAGAAAATAACGAAAGTAGCATTTCAAAGCCGATTGAAGTCAATACAATAGAAAATAGCGAAAATAGCAATGCAAAGCCAAATAAAGTCAATACAATAGAAAAGAGCGAAAGTAGCAATGCAAAGCCAAATGAAGTCATTACAATAGAAAAGAGCGAAAGTAGAAATCGAAAGCCGAATGAAGACAAGGAACAAAAAAGTGGTACAGACATTTTATCTTGCATTTGTTCAACAATTGTCTGCCTAATAGGTGTTATCTTTATACTTCCAATAAATTTCATTTTAATCGTTTTTACGTGCGCTTTTCCCGTTTTCTGGTTTATTTTGTATCCCTTACTAAATAGAGTTAAAATGATTTTATCGATATTGATACGAAAATGTAAAAAGTCAGAATCTGAGGAATCAACAATGGAACAAAACAGTCCCAAAGAAACAATAAAAAATGTGTGCTGCCAATTAATTTGTTTACCTGTTGATATTGTAAGTATGTTCTTCTTGTACCAACAGTTTAGCGTAATTGTACTTATCATACGATCTATAGTTTATATAGTTTTCATAGCCATTACTAACTATGAACATCTTTTGCGGATCGTAATTGTTGTAACATCGTGTTTTGCTTATCTTGGCGTGTTTATAACTAGGTTTATCGACAGATATTCTGCAATTTTAAAGATTATGTTTGATGAATATGAAAAAAATAACATTGAAACCCAAGAAGGCTCTACAAAGGAAAGTAAAAAGGGACCTATTTTCATATCAGAAAAATGGTTTAATTACGTCATAGATCAATGTTATGCTATCAGAGAACACTTTTTCTTTGTGGTATTTAAGATAGTGATAACAATTATGTTTTTCTCACTGGCACTTGCTGTGCTGTTTCAAAGCAATATATTTGATTCAACCTCTCGGCTCACGAATATACTAGAATATGTTTTTGTTGTGGTTACTCCTTCAGTATTTTTCAAGTTTTTTGAAAAAGATACACAGGAAATAATTGATCATCATAAAAAGGATATTATATATCATACTAACGATTATAACAGTGAAGAGCAAGAAGAGGAAAACGAAAAATGCTGTGAGTGTTTATATGATTTTATAAACTTTTGTAAATCCGATACGAAAACTAGCGAAGACTCACAGACATGCTGTTGTTTGAAACAGTGCACACTCAGTTGCACAAGGACCAAGGATGGTGAAGAGGAAAGGCTTATTAAAAAGGCAAATTAAAGCGAAAAGCACATATTCAGAGTGACATTTCAAATACTTTGTTTTGATCTTTTATTGATATTTTTGGAGTTCAAATTACAGTGCATAAATACATTATTACAAAACATAAGTAAATACAATATATGTTATTATGCTACCAGTCACATAGCCCGTCCTACCTGGATCTATTAGTTTTGAAAGAGATAGTTTCGTTCTTTAGCTTATGGGTGTCCGTATTGCAGTCTGTATATCTATCTTTTAGTCCAACGGTCACACTTTTTGTTTCTAAGTGACAAATGGTGAATCTTTTTTTTGAAATGAATGGAAATTATGATGGAAATATTTTTGAACCTAGATTTAAATTTTATTTTCATCGTTTTTTTTTCTTTTACCATTCCAGATTAATGGACTTGATTGTTTGTAAAGTTCAGGTTTCCGGGTGATAAATATGGGCGTCAAGTTGGTTACCTATTCCCTATTCCCTATTCGTTACCTATTCCCTATTCCCTATTCGTTGCCTATTCGTTACCTATTCCCTATTCCCTATTCGTTACCTATTCGTTACCTATTCCCTATTCCCTATTCGTTACCTATTCCCTATTCCCTATTCGTTGCCTATTCGTTACCTATTCGTTACCTATTCGTTACCTATTCCCTATTCCCTATTCGTTACCTATTCGTTACTTATTTGATTTTTAATATCCTTCCCCCTTTTTAATTATGGCATGGAATAGTTTAATATGGCTGCCGTTACCATGGAAACGGCACAATTGTGAAAAAAATGAGCTTTTGGTTTTTGGTGAACTGTTTGGATATGCTTCAACTCAGAATCGTCATATTTTAAAACAATGTAGGTGCCCACTATATACAGGTGTTGGATGATTTTGGCGATCATTGGAACTACTATGTTGCCATGGAAACTACACCAAAATTTTCAAAATTCTAAAAATGCTCAAAACTTCATGAAACTTCACAGTAATGATGAGCAACATTGGAGTTGGAATTTCCAAAATAGGTCTTGTTACCATGGAAACAATGCAAAAAGGTCAAAAATTTCAAAAATAAGAATTTTCCGCAAACTGGATGAAACTTTACAGGAATGGTAACTGGCATAGGCAGAGTTGGATTTTGAAGTTAGAATTTTCAAAATGGCCGCCGTAACCATGGAAACAGCAAAAATATCAAAAATTCAAAATGTTCAAACTTAATGAAACTTTGCAAAAATGTTACTAGACATCTGTAGATGCTCTCTTTGACTTTGGAATTGTCAAAATGGCTGTCGCTCACCTGGTAATAGGGGAAGGGGTGCCTTCCGTTATTGCTAGCAATTACAAATCTAGTTGTTAATAGTCTTACATATGGTAATAGTTCTGAATTGGTTGAGGTAAAATGATCTTTTTATGACTTATTTATATGTGTTTGTGCTCAACCGATCCTTTTACTTCATGTTCGATACGCATTTGTTCCTTACTTGTTTTTTATACGTTCTACCTTTTAACTGCTTTATGTCCGTATGTTTGAAGATGGATCTTGGTTCGACGGGATGAAATCACCGTGTTACCGCTTGCATAAAAACGAAGATGTGGTATGATTGCCAATGAGACAACACTCCACATTAGACCAAAATGACACAGAAATTATCAACTATAGTTCACTGTACGGCCTTCAACAATAAGCATAGCCCAAACCGTGTAGTCACCTATAAAAGGCCCAGACATGACAACCTCATACAATTCAAACAACAAAACTGACGGCCGTATTTCATATACAAAAAAATAAACGGAAATATGTAACACAAAAACAAACGATAACTACTTAATTTCAGGCTCTTGTCTAGGGACAGGCACATACTTACATAATGTGGTAGAGTTAAACATGTAAGCAGGGTGTACATCGTTTCGGAGCATGCTATTACCTTGTTTAATTCGTTCCATCACTCGCTTATAATTCGCTTATAATACGTGTATCTTACTTTGCACCTTTTAAAACATGATTTTCAATTGTTTTGTTGTCTCTGGTGGAAGATTTGGGCTCTTAGAGGTGATATAACTCTATAAGTGCATTTGTATCCGTTCCAGCGGTCGGATAATACCCTGTTAAATATTCGTTACTATTTCGCTTTTAAAAAGTTTGTTGTACGTTGCACCTTTTAGAAAATGATTTCCAATTGTGTTCATATCTCTGGTGGTAATAATGTGTTCTTATAGATGAAATACCCCTATAAGCGCATATGTACTCGTTCCAGCGATCGGTTAATACCCTGTTACCTATTCGTTACCTATTCGTTACCTATTCACTTATAGTACGTTTGTTGTACGTTGCACCTTTTAGAAAAGGATTTTCAATTAAATTCATATCTCTGATGGTAACAATGTGTTCTTAGAGATGAAATGACCCCATTAGAGCGCATGTACCCGTTCCAGCGCTCGGTAAATAACCTGTTACCTATTCGTTACTTATTCGCTTTTAATGCGCGGGGTATACGGTGCACCTTGAAATAAATCGTTTTTTAATTGTGTTCAGGTCTCTGGTGGTAAGAATGTGTTCTTAGAGATGAAATTACCCTATTAGCGCGCATGTACCCGTTCCAGCGCTCGGTTAATACCCTGTTACCTATTCGTTACCTATTCGTTACCTATTCGCTTATAATACATTTTTTTATACGTTGCACCGGTTAGAAAAGGATTTTCAATTATGTCCAGGTCTCAGACGGTAACAATGTGTTCTTAGAGATGAAATGACCCCATTAGAGCGCATGTACCCGTTCCAGCGCTCGGTAAATAACCTGTTACCTATTCATTACCTATTCGCTTTTCATGCGCGGGGTATACGGTGCACCTTGAAATAAATCGTTTTTTAATTGTGTTCAGGTCTCTGGTGGTAACAATGTGTTCTTAGAGACGAAATTATCCTATTAGAGCGCATGTACCCGTTCCAGCGCTCGGTTAATACCCTGTTACCTATTCGTTACCTATTCCTTACTTATTCGCTTTAAATACGTTTGTTGTACGTTGCACCTTTTAGAAAAGGATTTTCACTTGTGTTCATGTCCCTGGTGGTAACAATGTGTAATTAGAGATGAAATGACCCTATTAGCATGCATGTACCCGTTCCAGCGCTCGGATAATACTCTGTTACTTATTCGTTCCTTATTCGCTTTTAATGCGCGGGGTAAGTATACGTTGCACCTTGAAATAAATCGGTTTTTAATTGTGTTCATGTCTTTGGTGGTAACAATGTGTTCTTAGAGAAGAAATGACCCTATTAGAGCGCATGTACCCGTTCCAGCGCTCGGTTAATACCCTGTTACCTATTCGTTACCTATTCGTTACTTATTCACTTATAATACGTTTGTTGTACGTTGAACCTTTTAGAAAAGGATTTTCACTTGGGTTCATGTCTCTGGTGGTAACAATGTGTAATTAGAGATGAAATGACCCTATTAGCATGCATGTACCCGTTCCAGCGCTCGGTTAATACCCTGTTACCTATTCGTTACCTATTCGTTACCTATTCACTTATAAAACATTTGTTGTACGTTACACCTTTTAGAAAAGGATTTTCACTTGGGTTCATGTCTCTGGTGGTAACAATGTGTAATTAGAGATGAAATGACCCTATTAGCATGCATGTACCCGTTCCAGCGCTCGGATAATACTCTGTTACTTATTCGTTCCTTATTCGCTTTTAATGCGCGGGGTAAGTATACGTTGCACCTTGAAATAAATCGGTTTTTAATTGTGTTCATGTCTTTGGTGGTAACAATGTGTTCTTCGAGATGAAATGACCCTATTAGAGCGCATGTACCCGTTCCAGCGCTCGGTTAATACCCTGTTACCTATTCGTTACCTATTCGTTACTTATTCACTTATAATACGTTTGTTGTACGTTGCACCTTTTAGAAAAGGATTTTCACTTGGGTTCATGTCTCTGGTGGTAACAATGTGTAATTAGAGATAAAATGACCCTATTAGCATGCATGTACCCGTTCCAGCGCTCGGATAATACTCTGTTACTTATTCGTGTCTTATTCGCTTTTAATGCGCGGGGTAAGTATACGTTGCACCTTGAAATAAATCGGTTTTTAATTGTGTTCATGTCTTTGGTGGTAACAATGTGTTCTTAGAGAAGAAATGACCCTATTAGAGCGCATGTACCCGTTCCAGCGCTCGGTTAATACCCTGTTACCTATTCGTTACCTATTCGTTACTTATTCACTTATAATACGTTTGTTGTACGTTGCACCTTTTAGAAAAGGATTTTCACTTGTGTTCATGTCCCTGGTGGTAACAATGTGTAATTAGAGATGAAATGACCCTATTAGCATGCATGTACCCGTTCCAGCGCTCGGATAATACTCTGTTACTTATTCGTTCCTTATTCGCTTTTAATGCGCGGGGTAAGTATACCTTGCACCTTGAAATAAATCGGTTTTTAATTGTGTTCATGTCTTTGGTGGTAACAATGTGTTCTTAGAGAAGAAATGACCCTATTAGAGCGCATGTACCCGTTCCAGCGCTCGGTTAATACCCTGTTACCTATTCGTTACCTATTCGTTACTTATTCACTTATAATACGTTTGTTGTACGTTGCACCTTTTAGAAAAGGATTTTCACTTGTGTTCATGTATCTGGTGGTAACAATGTGTAATTAGAGATGAAATGACCCTATTAGCATGCATGTACCCGTTCCAGCGCTCGGTTAATACCCTGTTACCTATTCGTTACCTATTCACTTATAATACGTTTGTTGTACGTTGCACCTTTTAGAAAAGGATTTTCAATTGTGTTCATATCTCTGGTGGTAACAATGTGTTCTTAGAGATGAAATGACCCTATTAGCGCGCATGTACCCGTTCCAGCGCTCGGTTAATACCCTGTTACCTATTCGTTACCTATTCACTTATAAAACATTTGTTGTACGTTACACCTTTTAGAAAAGGATTTCCACTTGTGTTCATGTCTCTGGAGGTAACAATGTGTAATTAGAGATGAAATGACCCTATTAGCGTGCATGTACCCGTTCCAGCGCTGGGATAATACTCTGCTACTTCTTCGTTCCTTATTCGCTTTTAATGCGCGGGGTAAGTATACGTTGCACCTTGACATACATCGTTTTTTAATTGTGTTCATGTCTCTGGTGGTAACAATGTGTTCTTAGAGACGAAATGAACCTATTAGAGCGCATGTACCCGTTCCAGCGCTCGGTTAATACCCTGTTACCTATTCGTTACCTATTCGTTACTTATTCGCTTCAAATACGTTTGTTGTACTTTGCACCTTTTAGAAAAGGATTTTCACTTGTGTTCATGTCTCTGGTGGTAACAATGTGAAATTAGAGATGAAATGACACTATTAGAGCGCATGTACCCGTTCCAGCGCTCGGTTAATACCCTGTTACCTATTCGTTACCTATTCGTTACCTATTCACTTATAATACGTTTGTTGTACGTTGCACCTTTTAGAAAAGGATTTTCAATTGTGTTCATGTCTCTGGTGGCAACAATGTGTAATTAGAGATGAAATGATCCTATTAGCGCATATGTACCCGTTCCAGCGCTCGGTAAATACCCTTTTACCTATTCGTTACCTATTCGTTACTTATTCGCTATAATACGTTTGTTGTACGTTGCACTTTTTAGAAAAGGGTTTTTACTTGTGTTCATGTCTCTGGTGGTAACAATGTGTAATTAGAGATGACCCTATTAGCGTGCATGTACCCGTTCCAGCGCTCGGTTAATACCCTGTTACCTATTCGTTACCTATTCACTTATAATACGTTTGTTGTACGTTGCACCTTCTAGAAAGGGATTTTCAATTGTTTCCATGTCTCTGGTGGTAACAATGTATTCTTAGAGATTAAATGACACTATTAGCGCGCATGTACCCGTTCCAGCGCTCGGTTAATACCCTGTTACCTATTCGTTACCTATTCGTTACTTATTCACTTATAATACGTTTGTTGTACGTTGCACCTTTTAGAAAAGAATTTTCACTTGGGTTCATGTCTCTGGTGGTAACAATGTGTAATTGGAGATTAAATGACCCTATTACCGCATATATACCCGTTCCAGCGCTCGGTTAAATACCCTGTTACCTATTCGTTACCTATTCGCTTTATATACGTTTGTTGTACGTTGCACTTTTTAGAAAAGGGTTTTTACTTGTGTTCATGTCTCTGGTGGTAACAGTGTGTAATTAGAGATGAAATGACCCTATTAGTGTGCATGTATCCGTTCCAGCGCTCGGTTAATACCCTGTTACCTATTCGTTACCTATTCGTTACCTATTCACTTATAATACGTTTGATGTACGTTGCACCTTTTAGAAAAGGATTTTCAATTGTGTTCATGTCTCTGGTGGTAAAAATGTGTTCTTAGAGAAGAAATTACCCTATTAGCGCATATGTACCCGTTCCAGCGCTCGGTTAATACTCTGTTACCTATTCGTTACCTATTCGTTACTTATTCGCTTTATATACGTTTGTTGTACGTTGCACTTTTTAGAAAAGGATTTTTACTTGTGTTCATGTCTCTGGTGATAACAATGTGTAATTAGAGATGAAATGACCCTATTAGCGTGCATGTACTCGTTCCAGCGCTCGGATAATACCCTGTTACTTATTCGTTACCTATTCGCTTTTAATGCGCGGGGTAAGTATACGTTGCACCTTGAAATAAATCGTTTTTTAATTGTGTTCATGTCTCTTGTGGTAACAATGTGTTCTTAATGATGAAATAACCCTTTTAACGCGTATGTACCCGTTCCAGCGCTCGGCTAATACCTTGTTACCTATTTGTTACTTCTTATTTCAAGGTGCAACGCATAGCACGCGTATTTAAAGCGAATAAGGAACGAATAAGTAACAGGGTATCAGTCTAGCGCTGAAACGGGTACATATGTTCTATAAGGGTTATTTCACCTCTAAAAACCGACAATTACCACCAAAGACACAAACATATTTCTTTTTTTAAAGAGCAACGCATAACACACGTTTTATTTTTTAATTTAAATATATTTATTGATAGTGGATTGGGAAACAAGTTTTGCAACTTATATTTACCCCTTTCCACTTTTCTGGTGCGAGTGCTGCCTCTAAGAACACATTGTTACCACCAGAGACATGAACACAATTGAAAATCCTTTTCTAAAAGGTGCAACGTACAACAAACGTATTATAAGTGAATAGGTAACGAATAGGTAACAGGGTAATAACCGAGCGCTGGAACGGGTACATGCACGCTAATAGGGTCATTTCATCTCTAATTACACATTGTTACCACCAGAGACATGAACACATGTGAAAATCCTTTTCTAAAAGGTGCAACGTACAACAAACGTATTTAAAGCGAATAAGTAACGAATAGGTAACGAATAGGTAACAGGGTATTAACCGAGCGCTGGAACGGGTACATGCGCTCTAATAGGGTCATTTCGTCTCTAAGAACACATTGTTACCACCAGAGACATGAACACAATTAAAAACCGATTTATTTCAAGGTGCAACGTATACTTACCCCGCGCATTAAAAGCGAATAAGGAACGAATAAGTAACAGGGTATTATCCGAGCGCTGGAACGGGTACATGCACGCTAATAGTGTCATTTCATCTCTAAGAACACATTAATACCACCAGAGACATGGACACAATTGAAAATCCTTTTCTAAAAGGTGCAACGTACAACAAACGTATTATAAGTGAATAGGTAACGAATAGGTAACAGGGTAATAACCGAGCGCTGGAACGGGTACATGCACGCTAATAGGGTCATTTCATCTCTTATTACACATTGTTACCACCAGAGACATGAACACAAGTGGAAATCCTTTTCTAAAAGGTGCAACGTACAACAAACGTATTTAAAGCGAATAAGTAACGAATAGGTAACAGGGTATTAACCGAGCGCTGGAACGGGTACATGCGCTCTAATAGGGTCATTTCGTCTCTAAGAACACATTGTTACCACCAGAGACATGAACACAATTAAAAAACGATTTATTTCAAGGTGCAACGTATACTTACCCCGCGCATTAAAAGCGAATAAGGAACGAATAAGTAACAGGGTATTATCCGAGCGCTGGAACGGGTACATGCACGCTAATAGGGTCATTTCATCTCTAATTACACATTGTTACCACCAGAGACATGAACACAAGTAAAAATCCTTTTCTAAACAGTGCAATGTACAACAAACGTATTTAAAGCGAATAAGTAACGAATAGGTAACTAATAGGTAACAGGGTATTAACCGAGCGCTGGAACGGGTACATATGCGCTAATAGGGTCATTTCATCTCTAAGAACACATTGTTACCACCAGAGATATGAACACAATTGAAAATCCTTTTCTAATAGGTGCAACGTACAACAAACGTATTATAAGTGAATAGGTAACGAATAGGTAACGAATAGGTAACAGGGTATTAACCGAGCGCTGGAACGGGTACATGCACGCTAATAGTGTCATTTCATCTCTAAGAACACATTAATACCACCAAAGACATGGACACAATTGAAAATCCTTTTCTAAAAGGTGCAACGTACAACAAACGTATTATAAGTGAATAGGTAACGAATAGGTAACAGGGTAATAACCGAGCGCTGGAACGGGTACATGCACGCTGATAGGGTCATTTCATCTCTTATTACACATTGTTACCACCAGAGACATGAACACAAGTGGAAATCCTTTTCTAAAAGGTGCAACGTACAACAAACGTATTTAAAGCGAATAAGTAACGAATAGGTAACGAATAGGTAACAGGGTATTAACCGAGCGCTAGAACGGGTACATGCGCTCTAATAGGGTAATTTCGTCTCTAAGAACACATTGTTACCACCAGAGACATGAACACAATTAAAAAACGATTTATTTCAAGGTGCAACGTATACTTACCCCGCGCATTAAAAGCGAATAAGGAACGAAGAAGTAACAGGGTATTATCCGAGCGCTGGAACGGGTACATGCACGCTAATAGGGTCATTTCATCTCTAATTACACATTGTTACCTCCAGAGATATGAACACAAGCGGAAATCCTTTTCTAAAAGGTGCAACGTACAGCAAATGTATTATAAGTGAATAGGTAACGAATAGGTAACGAATAGGTAACAGGGTATTAACCGAGCGCTGGAACGGGTACATGCGCGCTAATAGGGTCATTTCATCTCTAAGAACACATTGTTACCACCAGAGACATGAACATAATTGAAAATCCTTTTCTAAAAGGTGCAACGTACAACAAACGTATTATAAGTGAATAGGTAACGAATAGGTAACGAATAGGTAACAGGGTATTAACCGAGCGCTGGAACGGGTACATGCGCGCTAATAGTGTCATTTCATCTCTAAGAACACATTGTTAACACCAGAGATATGGACACAATTGAAAATCCTTTTCTAAAGAGTGCAACGTACAACAAACGTATTATAAGTGAATAGGTAACGAATAGGTAACAGGGTAATAACCGAGCGCTGGAACGGGTACATGCACGCTAATACGGTCATTTCATCTCTTATTACACATTGTTACCACCAGAGACATGAACACAAGTGGAAATCCTTTTCTAAAAGGTGCAACGTACAACAAACGTATTTAAAGAGAATAAGTAACAAACAGGTAACGAATAGGTAACAGGGTATTAACCGAGCACTAGAACCGGTACATGCGCTCTAATATTGTAATTTCGTCTCTAAGAACACATTGTTACCACCAGAGAGATGAACACAATTAAAAAACGATTTATTTCAAGGTGCAACGTATACTTACCCCGCGCATTAAAAGCGAATAAGGAACGAAGAAGTAACAGGGTATTATCCGAGCGCTGGAACGGGTACATGCACGCTAATAGGGTCATTTCATCTCTAATTACACATTGTTACCTCCAGAGACATGAACACAAGTGGAAATCCTTTTCTAAAAGGTGCAACGTACAGCAAATGTATTATAAGTGAATAGGTAACGAATAGGTAACGAATAGGTAACAGGGTATTAACCGAGCGCTGGAACGGGTACATGCGCGCTAATATAGGGTCATTTCATCTCTAAGAATACATTGTTACCACCAGAGACATGAACACAATTGAAAATCCTTTTCTAAAAGGTGCAACTTACAACAAACGTATTATAAGTGAATAGGTAACGAATAGGTAACGAATAGGTAACAGGGTATTAACCGAGCGCTGGAACGGGTACATGCGCTCTAATAGGGTCATTTCTTCTCTAAGAACACATTGTTACCACCAGAGACATGAACACAATTAAAAAACGATTGATTTCAAGGTGCAACGTATACTTACCCCGCGCATTAAAAGCGAATAAGAAACGAATAAGTAACAGGGTATTATCCGAGCGCTGGAACGGGTACATATGCGCTTATAGAGTTATATCACCTCTAAGAACCCAAATCTACCACCAGAGACAACATAACAATTGAAAATCGTGTTTTAAAAGGTGCAACGTATGATACACGTATTATAAACGAATTATAAGCGAGTGATGGAACGAATTAAACAAGGTAATAGCATGCTCCGAAACGATGTACACCCTGCTAACATGTTTAACCCCACCACATTATATTAGTATGTGTCTGTCCCTAGACAAGAGCCTGAAATTAAGTAGTTATCGTTTGTTTTGTGTTACATATTTGTTTTCCGTTATTTTTTTGTATATGAAATACGGCCGTTAGTTTTGTTGTTTGAATTGTTTGAAATTGTCATATCTGGGCCTTTTATAGGTGACTACACGGTTGGGCTATGCTCATTGTTGAAGGCCGTACATTGACCTATAGTTGATAGTTTCTGTGTCATTTTGGTCTATTGTGGGTTGTTGTCTCATTGGCAATTATACCACATCTTTTTTTTTTATGCAAGCGCTAACACGGTGATTTCATCCCTTCGAACCAAGATCCATCTTCAAACATACGGACATAAAGCAGTTAAAAGGTAGAACGTATAAAAATCAAATAAGGAACAAATGAGTATCGAACATAAAGTAAAAGGATCGGTTGAGCACAAACATATATAAATAGGTCATAAAAAGATCATTTTACCTCAACAAATTTAGAACTAGTACCAGATATAAGAGTATAAACAACAAGAAGTAATTGTAACAGGATGCTGTTACGAAGTCTCCCAAACAAAGCTCCCATAACTCGCAATTCATATGGATCCATGTTCATTTGATTTGATTTTTTGTCCCATACAAGAATATATATGGCTTACTGGTGGGGATCTCCACCATTTACAAGTATTCAAACAGGAGGGGGTGGTGGTGACCCCCAGGGACTTTACCTACATTTCATTTTATTTGTTTTATTGTCCCTACAAGAATATATATGGTTTAGGGGTGGGGATGTTGACCGTTTACAAGTTTTCAAACAAGAGGGGGTGGGATGACCCCCTCAGGACTTCCCTTTTATCTCATTTTATTTGTTTTATTGTTCCCTTACAAGAACATATATGGTTTAGGGGTGGGGATCTGGACCATTTACAAGATAATAGTACATTCTCAAATTGAACGGGGTGGGGGTGACCCCCAGGAACTTCCATTTAATTTCATTTGATTAGTTTTATTGTCCCTTACAAGAATATATATAGTTTAGGGGTGGGGATGTTGACCGTTTACAAGTTTTCAAACAAGAGGGGGTGGGATGACCCCCTCAGGACTTTCCTTTTATTTCATTTCATTTGTTTTATTGTCCCCTTACAAGAACATATATGGTTTAGGGGTGGGGATCTGGACCATTTACAAGATAATAGTACATTCTCAAATTGAACGGGGTGGGGGTGACCCCCAGGAACTTCCATTTAATTTCATTTGATTAGTTTTATTGTCCCTTACAAGAATATATATAGTTTAGGGGTGGGGATGTTGACCGTTTACAAGTTTTCAAACAAGAGGGTGTGGGATGACCCCCTAGGGACTTTCCTTTTATTTCATTTCATTTGTTTTATTGTCCCCTACAAGAATATATATGGTTTAGGGGTGGGGATCTGGACCATTTACAAGATAATAGTACATTCTCAAATTGAACGGGGTGGGGTGACCCCCAGGAACTTCCATTTAATTTCATTTGATTAGTTTTATTGTCCCTTAAAAGAATATATATAGTTTAGGGGTGGGAATGTTGACCGTTTATAATTTTTCAAACAAGAGGGGATGGGGTGACCCCCTAGGGACTTTCCTTTTATTGTATTTCATTTGTTTTATTGTCCCCTACAAGAAAATATATGGTTTAGGGGTGGGGATCTGGACCATTTACAAGATAATAGTACATTCTCAAATTGAACGGGGTGGGGATGACCCCCAGGAACTTCCATTTAATTTCATTTGATTTGTTTTATCGGCCTATTCAAGAACATATATGGTTTAGGGGTGGGGATCTGGACCGTTTACAAGATAATAGTACATTCTCAAATCGAACGGTGTAGGGGTGACCCCCAGGAACTTTTATTTAATTTCATTTGATTAGTTTTATTGTTCCATACAAGAATATATATGGTTTATGGATGGGGATCTGGACCGTTTACAAGTTAAAAGCATATTCTCGAATTGAAGGGGGTAGGGGTAACCCCCTCCCACGGACTCCCCTATATTTTAGTGATTTGTTTTATTGTCCTTTAATCATTTCTGAAGACTACATGTATCTATCACTTACAGTTTTCAAGTTATATTCATTTGAAAATTTGAGAAAATAAAATCCCATAGGGTTCTTTAGTAAACCCCTCCCTTCTTTCTGCCCCCCAAAATACCCCTTAATAGACCCCAATGCACAAATGAGCGATTGATGGCTCACCTAGACATATTAGTCTAACATTTTATGAAACCCTAAGTAAATTTGACAAGTAGTTTTGGAGAAATGCTGCGGACAAGTTCATTTTTAAAGTGGCGGAAGAAGAAGAGGAAGAAGAGGAAGAAGAGGAAGAAGAAGAATAATAATTAATTAAAAAGGGGGAAGGATATTAAAAATCGAATAAGTAACGAATAGGTAACGATAGGGAATAGGGAATAAGTAACGAATAGGTAACGAATAGGGAATAGGGAATAGGTAACGAATAGGTAACGAATAGGGAATAGGGAATAGGTAACGAATAGGTAACGAATAGGGAATAGGGAATAGGTAACGAATAGGGAATAGGGAATAGGTAACGAATAGGGAATAGGGAATAGATAACGAATAGGTAACGAATAGGGAATAGGGAATAGGTAACGAATAGGTAACGAATAGGGAATAGGGAATAGGTAACGAATAGGGAATAGGTAACCAACTTGACGTCCATGATTTATTTCAAGGTGCAACGTATACTTACCCCGCTCATTAAAAGCGAATAAGGAACGAAGAAGTAACAGTGTATTATCTGAGCGCTGGAACGAGTACATGCACGCTAATAGGGTCATTTCATCTCTTATTACACATTGTTACCTCCAGAGACATGAACACAAGTGGAAATCCTTTTCTAAAAGGTGCAACGTACAACAAATGTATTAGAAGTTAATAGGTAACGAATAGGTAACGAATAGGTAACAGGGTATTAACCGAGCGCTGGAACGGGTACATGCGCGCTAATAGGGTCATTTCATCTCTAAGAACACATTGTTACCACCAGAGACATGAACACAATTGAAAATCCTTTTCTAAAAGGTGTAACGTACAACAAATGTTTTATAGGTGAATAGGTAACGAATAGGTAACAGGGTATTAACCGAGCACTGGAACGGGTACATGCGCGCTAATAGGGTCATTTCATCTCTAAGAACACATTGTTACCACCAGAGACATGAACACAATTGAAAATCCTTTTCTAAAAGGTGCAACGTACAACAAACGTATTATAAGTGAATAGGTAACGAATAGGTAACAGGGTATTAACCGAGCGCTGGAACGGGTACATGCATGCTAATAGGGTCATTTCATCTCTAATTACACATTGTTACCACCAGAGACATGAACCCAAGTGAAAATCCTTTTCTAAAAGGTGCAACGTACAACAAACGTATTATAAATAAAGGCAACAGTAGTATACCGCTGTTCAAAACTCATAAATCCATGGACAAAAAACAAAATCGGGATAACAAACTAAAACCGAGGGAAACGCATTAAATATAAGAGGAGAACAACGACATAACACTAAAATGTAACACATATAGACAAAATCCCACGAGAATAACAAATATAACATATATATATAACATCAAAACCAAATACATGAATTTGGGATAGACAAGTACCGTGACACGTCTTATCGCAATGTGAATTTACACTCAAAAATAAGAGAAAACAAACGACACAACGTTATAATGTAATACACACAGAAACGAACTATAATATAACAATGACCATATTCCTGACTTGGTACAGGGCATTTTTTAAAGGAAAAAATGGTGGGTTGAACCTGGTTTTGTGGCATGCCAAACCTCGCACTTTTATGGCCATGTGAAATATAACATCAAAATGACAACACAGGACTACAATATAAATAAATTGGAGAACACAATTGACAAAGAATCACACGAACAACAGCCAACAAAAGGCAACAAGTTCAAAATTTTAATACGCCAGAAGTGTATTTTGTCCACACAAGACCTATGTGTGACACACAGATACAAAAGTTTGAAAGCCGAAACGAGTACAAAGTTGAACAGCATCGAGGACCAAAAGATCAAAAAGGTTGTGCCAAAAACGGCAAGGGTTTTCCGTTAAGTTACCAGAAAATCCCTATAATTTAGAGTAATTTATACTTTTGCAAACAGTAAATTTAATAAAATGAATATTCAAAAGATGTACATGATAAAGTTGAAGTATTAACTAATTATAGGAAACAACTGAAATACATTTACATAACCAGACATTTGAAACACAAAAGTAGACACATCCGAATACGTTTAAACCTCTACGCCAAGTGACGTCCTATTTGAAACTGAAAAATGACGAAAAAATGACGTCATTAGAATTAGTAAAACAGAGCATCAAAAAATGAAAAATGACGAAAAAATGACGTCATTAGAATTAGGATTAATTTAAGATTATATATTTGAACTAAATACTGATATTGCATTTAATAACAAAGCACATTTTAATTCTTATTAATATAAAACTGAGGTAGCAATTAACTATATTATAAAACTATGTCAGGTTTGTTATGAATCTAACTTCAAACGTAAAATATCGTACTGATTACTTTGAACGAAATCAAATCTGATAAATGAAGGCGGTGATCAATTTTCTTTACCATAACACAGAAATATAATAGAAAAGACGTCAACACATTTGACAAAATCCGATGAGAATTACAAATATAACATTAAACATTTAAACTAAATACATGAATTTGGGATGTATAAGTACCGTACCACGTCTTATAGTAATGCGAGTTCACACTCGGCAAAACAGTCACAATCGGGAATAAGTCACGTTTGGTAATTAAAAGATTAGACGACATTATGACAAAACACAATCTACCATGTGGTAAAAATGTCCTTAGCTAGTTTGGTCAACGAAACATCGTATGGATCCACCAAATCGTGATGGTGTCCATAAAATTTACGGAGTGTCAATTTTAATCTGTCCTCCTCATAACTTTGTTGGAGCAGTTTCTGCGTAAGGAGCACACTCCTGTATATGAAGTCCGTATAGTGTGAACAAGCACGTGAATAACGTATCAATTGTGATATGTAAACACCATACGAAGGGGCAGAGGGTATGTTACTGCTGAGAAATGGGAAATTGATAATTGGGAAGTTGAAATCGTCCCGTTTATCATAGATTTTCGTGTGAAGTCGTCCATCTACGTCAATATTGAGGAAAAGATCAAGGTATGAAGCAGTCCTTCTAGTATCAGTGGTATCCTTAATTTCAAGTTCACTTGGATATATGAGATGTAAGTATTGGCTGAAATATGGGTTATTCAATGATAGAACATCATCAATATATCGGAAAGTAAAATTAAAGAATTTCGCAAGGTGCTTTTTCTTTTTGTCTTTTAGAAGGTTCTGAATGAATTCTGCTTCATACGAGTACAAAAACAAATCAGCCAGCAGGGGTGCACAATTAGTACCCATTGGAATACCGACTGTCTGTTGAAATATAAATCCTCCAAACTCAACAAATATATTGTCGATCAAAAAGTCCAGCATTTTGATAATATCATCTTCTGTATATTTTCTGGGAGATTCAGTGTGATTTTTCACAAAATATGAATTATTGTAACCCAAAACAAGAAATTTGTATCTACGATTTCCATTTTTATAGAAAAAGCTCTGTTTTATGAGATGGTGTAGTCGATCTTTCAACTGAGCATGGGGAATAGTAGTATATAGCGTAGAAAAATCAAAAGTTTTTATGTTGCTGCAAAATTGCAAAGATTGTGATTGAAGGTTAAGCAGTAGATCTTTCGAATTTTTGAGAATCCACATCTGGTTAACACCACTGGTAGAATATATCTCCTCACAATATTTTTGAAGCCCATCTTTAACTGTCGAAAGAATAGTAGTCAGTACTTTAGAAAGATGTTTGGTTGAACATTTTGAAGACCCAGCTATGTATCGTTCTTTATATGGAGTTTTGTGTAATTTGGGTATCCAGTATAATGAAGGCAAGTTTTCTTCGTTTTCTTTGATGTTGATACCAAAAGAAAGAAGGACAGATTTATGATTTTGTAAAATTTCGTCCTTGGTAAATGATGTTAAAGAATATGTAGGATTACCAGTAGTTTTATCAATTCCAAGCTCTGTAGTGAGACATTGCAAATAATGTTTTTTACATATGAAGACAATATTATTGGAGGCTTTATCTGCTGGAACAACGACATATTTGTCATGCAAAGAGGATAAAGCATCCACAACCTCCGGATTCTTGAAAGGGTTAGAAACTTTAGTACTCATATTACATCGTAGTTTTTGTATGCGCCTCTGAATGCATGATCGAATAGCTTTGATCCATTCAGACAAAGTATCCAGTTCTGGTTCGTCTGGTTCGCGCTTTACCCATTTTCTTGCATAAGTGAATAAGTAACGAATAGGTAACGAATAGGTAACAGGGTATTAACCGAGCGCTGGAACGGGTACATGCGCTCTAATAGGGTCATTTCTTCTCTAAGAACACATTGTTACCACCAAAGACATGAACACAATTAAAAACCGATTTATTTCAAGGTGCAACGTATACTTACCCCGCGCATTAAAAGCGAATAAGGAACGAATAAGTAACAGAGTATTATCCGAGCGCTGGAACGGGTACATGCATGCTAATAGGGTCATTTCATCTCTAATTACACATTGTTACCACCAGGGACATGAACACAAGTGAAAATCCTTTTCTAAAAGGTGCAACGTACAACAAACGTATTTAAAGCGAATAAGTAACGAATAGGTAACGAATAGGTAACAGGGTATTAACCGAGCGCTGGAACGGGTACATGCGCTCTAATAGGATAATTTCGTCTCTAAGAACACATTGTTACCACCAGAGACATGAACACAATTAAAAAACGATTTATTTCAAGGTGCAACGTATACTAACCCCGCTCACTAAAAGCGAATAAGGAACGAAGAAGTAACAGTGTATTATCTGAGCGCTGGAACGAGTACATGCACGCTAATAGGGTCATTTCATCTCTTATTACAAATTGTTACCTCCAGAGACATGAACACAAGTGGAAATCCTTTTCTAAAAAGTGCAACGTACAACAAATGTATTATAAGTTAATAGGTAACGAATAGGTAACGAAAAGGTAACAGGGTATTAACCGAGCGCTGGAACGGGTACATGCGCGCTAATAGGGTCATTTCATCTCTAAGAACACATTGTTACCACCAGAGACATGAACACAATTGAAAATCCTTTCCTAAAAAGTGCAACGTACATCAAACGTATTATAAGTGGATAGGTAACGAATAGGTAACAGGGTATTAACCGAACGCTGGAACGGGTACATGCACGCTAATAGGGTCATTTCATCTCTAATTACACATTGTTACCACTAGAGACATGAACACAAGTAAAAATCCTTTTCTAAAAAGTGCAACGTACAACAAACGTATATAAAGCGAATAAGTAACGAATAGGTAACGAATAGGTAACAGGGTATTAACCGAGCGCTGGAACGGGTACATGCGCGCTAATAGGGTCATTTCATCTCTAAGAACACATTGTTACCACCAGAGACATGAACACAATTTAAAATCCTTTTCTAAAAGGTGCAACGTACAACAAACGTTTTATAAGTGAATAGGTAACGAATAGGTAACAGGGTATTAACCGAGCGCTGGAACGGGTACATGCATGCTAATAGGGTCATTTCATCTCTAATTACACATTGTTACCACCAGAGACATGAACCCAAGTGAAAATCCTTTTCTAAAAAGTGCAACGTACAACAAACGTATTATAAGTGAATAAGTAACGAATAGGTAACGAATAGGTAACAGGGTATTAACCGAGCGCTGGAACGGGTACATGCGCTCTAATAGGTCATTTCTTCTCTAAGAACACATTGTTACCACCAGAGACATGAACACAATTAAAAAACGATTTATTTCAAGGTGCAACGTATACTTACCCTGCGCATTAAAAGCGAATAAGGAACGAATAAGTAACAGAGTATTATCCGAGCGCTGGAACGGGTACATGCATGCTAATAGGGTCATTTCATCTCTAACTACACATTGTTACCACCAGAGACATGAACACAAGTGAAAATTCTTTTCTAAAAGGTGCAACGTACAACAAACGTATTATAAGTGAATAGGTAACGAATAGGTAACGAATAGGTAACAGGGTATTAACCGAGCGCTGGAACGGGTACATGCGCTCTAATAGGGTCATTTCTTCTCTAAGAACACATTGTTACCACCAGAGACATGAACACAATTAAAAAACGATTTATTTCAAGGTGCAACGTATACTTACCCCGCGCATTAAAAGCGAATAAGGAACGAATAAGTAACAGGGTATTATCCGAGCGCTGGAACGGGTACATATGCGCTTAAAGAGTTATATCACCTGTAAGAACCCAAATCTACCACCAGAGACAACAAAACAATTGGAAATCATGTTTTAAAAGGTGCAACGTATGATACACGTATTATAAGCGAATTATAAGCGAGTGATGGAACGAATTAAACAAGGTAATAGCATGCTCCGAAACGATGTACACCCTGCTAACATGTTTAACCCCACCACATTATGTTAGTATGTGCCTGTCCCTAGACAAGAGCCTGAAATTAAGTAGTTATCGTTTGTTTTTGTGTTACATATTTGTTTTCCGTTATTTTTTTGTATATGAAATACGGCCGTTAGTTTTGTTGTTTGAATTGTTTGAAATTGTCATATCTGGGCCTTTTATAGGTGACTACACGGTTTGGGCTATGCTCATTGTTGAAGGCCGTACATTGACCTATAGTTGATAGTTTCTGTGTCATTTTGGTCTATTGTGGGTTGTTGTTGTTGTCAATTATACCACATCTTTTTTTTTTATGCAAGCGCTAACACGATGATTTCATCCCTTCGAACCAAGATCCATCTTCAAACATACGGACATAAAGCAGTTAAAAGGTAGAACGTATAAAAATCAAATAAGGAACAAATGAGTATCGAACATAAAGTAAAAGGATCGGTTGAGCACAAACATATATAAATAGGTCATACAAAGATCATTTTACCTCAACAAATTTGGAACAAGTACCAGATATGAGAGTATAAACAACAAGAAGTAATTGTAACAGGATGCTGTTACGAAGTCTCCCAAACAAAGCTCCCATAACTCGCAATTCATGTGGTCCCATGTTCATTTGATTTGATTTTTTGTCCCATACAAGAATATATATGGCTTACTGGTGGGGATCTCCACCATTTACAAGTATTCAAACAGGAGGGGGTGGTGGTGACCCCCAGGGACTTTACCTACATTTCATTTTATTTGTTTTATTGTCCCTACAAGAATATATATGGTTTAGGGGTGGGGATGTTGACCGTTTACAAGTTTTCAAACAAGAGGGGGTGGGATGACCCCCTCAGGACTTCCCTTTTATCTCATTTTATTTGTTTTATTGTCCCCTACAAGAACATATATGGTTAAGGGGTGGGGATCTGGACCATTTACAAGATAATAGTACATTCTCAAATTGAACGGGGTGGGGATGACCCCCAGGAACTTCCATTTAATTTCATTTGATTAGTTTTATTGTCCCTTACAAGAATATATATAGTTTAGGGGTGGGGATGTTGACCGTTTACAAGTTTTCAAACAAGAGGGGGTGGAATGACACCCTAGGGACTTTCCTTTTATTTCATTTCATTTTTTTTATTGTCCCCTACAAGAATATATATGGTTTAGGGGTGGGGATCTGGACCATTTACAAGATAATAGTACATTCTCAAATTGAACGGGGTGGGGTGACCCCCAGGAACTTCCATTTAATTTCATTTGATTAGTTTTATTGTCCCTTACAAGAATATATATAGTTAAGGGGTGGGAATGTTGACCGTTTATAATTTTTCAAACAAGAGGGGGTGGGGTGACCCCCTAGGGACTTTCCTTTTATTTTATTTCATTTGTTTTATTGTCCCCTACAAAAAAATATATGGTTTAGGGTAGGGGATCTG
Organism: Mytilus galloprovincialis; assembly: GCF_965363235.1. Classification (NCBI taxonomy): domain Eukaryota; kingdom Metazoa; phylum Mollusca; class Bivalvia; order Mytilida; family Mytilidae; genus Mytilus; species Mytilus galloprovincialis. Next base: position 22,863,628 of record NC_134844.1, read on the forward strand.
GACCATTTACAAGATAATAGTACATTCTCAAATTGAACGGGGTGGGGATGACCCCCAGGAACTTCCATTTAATTTCATTTGATTTGTTTTATTGTCCCCTACAAGAATATATATGGTTTAGGGGTGGGGATCTGGACCGTTTACAAGTTAAAAGCATATTCTCGAATTGAAGGGGGTAGGGATGACCCCCAGGGACTCCCCTATATTGTATGTGATTTGTTTTATTGTCCTTTAATCATTTCTGAAGACTACATGTATCTATCACTTACAGTTTTCAAGTTTTATTCATTTGAAAATTTGAGAAAATAAAATCCCATAGGGTTCTTTAGTAAACCCCTCCCTTCTTTCTGCCCCCCAAAATACCCCTTATAGACCCCAATGCACAAATGAGCGATTGATGGCTCACCTAGACATATTAGTCTAACATTTTATGAAACCCTAAGTAAATTTGACAAGTAGTTTTGGAGAAATGCTGCGGACAAGTTCATTTTTAAAGTGGCGGAAGAAGAAGAGGAAGAAGAAGAATAACTAGAATTGCCATTGCAAGCAATAGCGGATGTCACCCTTCCCCCTATTGCCACTAAGCGGCAGCCATTTCAAACTTGTTTAACAGTAAATGCACAAATATGCATGGCTATTCATCTTTTTGTAAATTTTCAGTATATTCAGAGCATTTTAAAGTATTTCACATTTATACCGTTTCCATGGCAACGGCAGCCATTTTGAAAATTTCAAAGTAAAAAATCTCATCTTATCTTGTCAGTTACCAATTATATCAAATTTCATTAAGTTAAAACCATTTTGAGAATTTTTGACATTTTTGCAGTTTCCATGGCAACCGTGGACATTTTGGAAATTCCAACTTCAAAAGTCATATCTAGACTTGATAGTTAACAATCATATCAAGTTTCATCAATTTTTAGGCATTCTGAAATTTTTGCTCCTGTATCCATGGTAACATAGTAGTTCCAATGATTATCAAAATCATTCAAAACCTGTATATAGTGGACAACTATATTGCATAAAAATTTGATGATTTTAAGTTCAAGCATACCAAAGTTATTCACCAAACCCGGAAGTTTTTGGAGCATTTTGACCTTTTTGCATTGTTTCCATGGAAACGGCAGACATTTTGGAAATTTTAACGCCAAATTCCACATCTACCAAAGTTGCTCATCGTTATACTAAAGTTTCAAAAAAATTGGAGCATTTCCATATTTTTGAAATTTTTGGTGTAGTTGCCATGGCAACATAGCAGTTCCAAAATGTGCCAAAATCATCCAAAACCGGTATATAGTGGGCACCTACATTGTATTAAAATCTAAAGATTTTAAGCTTAAGCATTCTCAAAAAATTCAAGGGACTCCAAAATTATATTTTTTCACCATTTTTCCGTTTCCATGGTGATGGCAGCCATTTTTTAGTTCCAAAGTTGCACAGACTCTGGGGAGTCAGGGTTCCTTGTTATAGTGCACCATCATTCTGATTGGTACTTTTGGTTCTGAGAAAGCGGGCGGACAAAATTAGGTGGAAGTATAATAATAATAATAATACAGAAAAAGAAACAGAGGAAAAGCAATATGTCACCCGACATTGTCGATCGGTGACATAATAATTAATCAAAAAGGGGGAAGGATATTAAAAATCGAATAAGTAACGAATAGGTAACGATAGGGAATAGGGAATAAGTAACGAATAGGTAACGAATAGGGAATAGGGAATAGGTAACGAATAGGGAATAGGGAATAGGTAACGAATAGGTAACGAATAGGGAATAGGGAATAGGAAACGAATAGGTAACGAATAGGGAATAGGGAATAGGTAACGAATAGGTAACGAATAGGGAATAGGGAATAGGTAACGAATAGGGAATAGGGAATAGGTAACCAACTTGACGTCCATGGATAATACCCTGTTAAATATTCATTACTTATTCGCTTTTAATACGTTTGTTGTACGTTGCACCTTTTAGAAAAGGATTTTCAATTGTGTTCATATCTCTGGTGGTAATAATGTGTTCTTATAGATGAAATACCCCTATTAGCGCGTATGTACCCGTTCCAGCGCTCGGATAATACCCTGTTACTTATTCGTTCCTTATTCGCTTTTAATGCGCTGGATAAGTATACGTTGCACCTTGAAATTAATCGTTTTTTAATTGTGTTCATGTCTCTGGTGGTAACAATGTGTTCTTAGAGACGAAATGACCCTATTAGAGCGCATGTACCCGTTCCAGCGCTCGGATAATACCCTGTTACCTATTCGTTACCTATTCGTTACCTATTCACTTATAATACGTTTGTTGTATGTTGCACCTTTTAGAAAAGGATTTTCAATTGTGTCCATGTCTCTGGTGGTAACAATGTGTTCTTAGAGATGAAATGACCCTATTAACGCGCATGTACCCGTTCCAGCGCGCGGTTAATACCCTGTTACCTATTCGTTACCTATTCACTTATAATACGTGTGTTGTACATTGCACCTTTTAGAAAAGGATAATACCCGGTTACTTATTCGTTCCTTATTCGCTTTTAATGCACAGGGTATTCGTTGCACCTTGAAATAAATCGTGTTTTAATTGTGTTCATGTCTCTGGTGGTAACAATGTGTTCTTAGAGATGAAATGACCCTATTAGCGCGCATGTACCCGTTCCAGCGCTCGGTTAATACCCTGTTACCTATTCGTTACCTATTCGTCACTTATTCCCTATTCCCTATGCATTACCTATTCGTAACTTATTCCCTATTCCCTATTTGTTACCTAATCGTTACTTATTCCCTATTCCGTATGCGTTATGTTATGTGACAGTTGTTATAAAGCTTTATACTTAATATAAAAAGAAGATGTGGTATGATTGCCAATGAGACAACTATCCACAAAAGACCAAAATGACACAGACATTAACAACTATAGGTCACCGTACGGCCTTCAACAATGAGCAAAGCCCATACCGCATAGTCAGCTATAAAAGGCCCCGATAAGACAATGTAAAACATTCAAACGAGAAAACTAACGGCCTTATTTATGTAAAAAAAATGAACGAACAACAAATATGTAACACATAAACAAACGACAACCACTGAATATACAGGCTCCTGACTTGGGACAGGCACATACATAAATAATGTGGCGGGGTTAAACATGTTAAGACTATCAACATAATATCAATGATTAGTAAAGACACGGTGGGTATGGTTGTCCTGCGAGAGAACGTTCTGTGCTGGTGATTCGGTCCTGACGGGTGCTGGTGATCAATGAAAAAATGTAAACAAAGACGAAAATGATGATTTTTGACGTTTTCACTCATAAAAAAAATGGAAGAAAACAGTTGAGATTTTTCAATTTTGTTTCTTATGGGTTCATATGTAAACCATTAAAAAGTTGACCCTCTAAACTGTTTCAGTAAGCGTAACACAAAAATGCTCATTTTCAGAAAATCTCGAACTGAAAAAAGAAAACAAAAATGCTCATAGAGTCCGCTTTCTATACCGCAATCCACACGACAAAACTATTTTGAGAAAAAACATTGCAATTTATTAAAATTTAGCATTTTCTCAATTTATTCATGTCCTGATACTGTGCTGGTGGGTCCTGTCATTGTGCTGTTGGGTCCTGATACGGTGCTGGTGATTTTGGATAAGAAGTTGGTCATATTTGAAACAAATGTTACAAAATCAATAAAATTGGGCAGATAATTGTTGTCAATAGGATCTATGACTCCTATTTTAGCTCTTGTGCATCCATTTGGCTGTTTAATATGTGTTTTCAAATGATCGTAACTTGTATTACATAATTACATAAAAGGGCAACATCTTTCGTCCAATATCAGATAACAATATATAGTATCTAAAATAAGAATAGTTTTATTAAGATATTAAATGCCCTTTACAACACAAAAATTTATCACATAAAATAATAACACAAAGACACACATTATTGAACAACGAATGCTCGCAGGTACTGAAAGCTAGTTCCATCCTACGCGCCATAGATTTTGTTAAAACTTTCTCATTTATCACGGATTCATAAGTTTTCTCATTTCTCTTTGTTTCTGTGTCAAATTTCTGTTGCTCCATTAGGGATTCAATACTGAAAGAATGTAAAAGGAGTTCTTTCTTACCAATGCTCGATTTTTCCAATATACAATTCAATGCTGAAACATCTCCTATTGCGTTGTGAGCATCAAACTGTCCTCCACAAACATTTTCATACACTCTAGTCTGCTTATAGTTTGGAAAACCCGGAAATTGTTTTTTGAACAAAGGCAAGGTATCGACAAAACCCTTAACAACTGTTTTGAATTCGGCAAAACATGTAAAATTCTTTATATTCAAAATTAAACGTTTAGAGTCAAATAACTTGGCGTTATGGCCAATTAGTATTACTGGTTTGTATTGACTTAGCCATATTACAAAATTTTGAAATGCTGCTTCTCTGTTGGTTGCTCGTATTGGTTTACCATGGTGAAAAAGAACACCCCCTTCATTTGTAAGTCCAGTGACAGCGCTACTCATCTTTGAAATGGGCTTGGTTGGTTGTATGTAACAACTAAATTCATTATCGTTAAATTTACAGGCTATTTGTAGAATTTCACAGTCCTCTTGTAACGAACTGGTCTCCAAGTCAAACACAGCAAAATTACCATCAAAATTGGTCACAGTTTCTATGTTAGGACGATATCGAATCCCAGGTATATTGTTTATCTCAGTGACCAGTGAAAAACCAACATCACTTTTATCCGTAGTCCCTTCCACTTTCTCTTTCTTAGCTATTTCTGTTTTTTTTTCGTTATTTGTTTTAATTTTCCTTCTTTTCACCTCTGGTTGTTGGTTATAAATCAGTTGCCGTTTTCGCTCTTTTGAAAGACATTCGCTTTGTTTCTTTGTTATTTTGTTGGGCGATAACCCAGCCTCTAAATGAAGTTCCGAAATGTAATGGTATCCAATATTTTTCTGAGCTACTGTAGCAGAAACTCTGTTCTTCAAACTTTCACTGGCACTATAGCATATTCGCTTTGGTGCTTTAGACGCGAATATGCCATTTAGAGACTCTACATCTTTTGTTGATCCCCCGGGTGCAAGTTTATGTGAATTGTTTGACATTGTCTCAAATACAATTTACAGCTCATTGTAAAGGTCATCACCGGATAATGCTTTTCCGCCAGGTAGGGATTTAAAGCTGAAGTTATCATTGTCCGCTTTACACCAATTACCACATTTCTCATGATGACCAAAAGCGTGTGGAACTATTGAGGTAAGTGTTTCCCTAAGTGCATTTTCTTGGTTTTTGTTTTGTGATATAGCATAGGAAAAGCATTTTTGAAAGTACTTTATAACTGTGGTAGTTAAAGTTTTGTGTTTTTTCTGCAATGTGTTATACATCGAATTTCCCACCGACTTCCTTGAATGATTTATATCACTCCACTTTTCCACTGGATGTCCCAATCGTTCCTTCACTTGGGACAGTGTGGCAGAATCGTCATCCATCACTAATACACCTACTTGTGTTTCCCCAATATCTTCTAATATTTTTAGAAGTTCAGCTCCCGTATGTGCCTCCATTTGCTTTAGGCGATTTATTCCAGTTTTTCTGGCATTCGTGATTTTCTGGTTCTTTACCCAATTGCGATGCTTTTAAACATATCCGACAGTGGTCTGAACATACTTTGAAGTTTAAAACTTTTCCAGTGTTTTGCCCAATTACAGATCCAACACCTGAGTGGCTACTGTACGAACGACCGGAGCCCCTTTTTTGCCAACACATGTCGTATTTAGCCGTTAACTTTGGAATGTCAGTGCCATTTGTGGTTTCTACGTTTAACTGCTCCCTGTAGTGGAAGAAAAATCAAATCTATGAACCATTTCTTAAAAAACACAAATAAGGGTCCAAAAAGGGGACCAAAACAAGCAATTTTCAAATGACAATAAGTTGTGTTTTGTTCATATTTTTGTGAAAATGTACCATCAGGTGAAATACCATAAGGAGAAGATGTGTGAATATATATTGAATAGCATATGGTGGCCGGATGTGGCCATTTCGCAATTTCGCCTTTTCATGTTTTCTCCTTTCACTTTGCAAATGCAAATCGAGAAATCAAGAAAGCAAAAAGCAAAATCGCGAAAACACGAAAGCGAAAACGCGAAATGAATTTCTTGATTTCGCGTTTTTGCTTTCTCGATTTCTCGATTTCCAAATTTCTTGAATTCTTGATATCGATTTCCCGATTTTCCAATTTCTCAATTTCGTACTTTATTGGGTATTTTTAACTTTTTGTTTATTCGAGCGTCACTGATGAGTCTTTTGTAGACGAAACGCGCGTCAGGCGTATATACAAAATTTAGTCCGGGTATCTATGATGAGTTTATTTTCTAGATTACGCTTTCTCGATTGCCCGATTTCGCGTTGGAAAAATGAAAGAGGAAAACGCGAAAAAATATCAGGGAAAATAGTCGCATCCGGCCACCATAATAGTACCATATTTTACCAAAAGAAAATGGTTTTTTTTAAATATCATAGTTTGTTCAAGGGTTGGTTTAAAAAAAATCCCCCGCAAGATAAAAGATATTAAAATTAAAATTTCTTTAAAAGTGATTTTTTCCCCTCACCATTGAAGAAATTGTGGGGGTTACAATTTATTTTGCTAGTTCTTTCATTGTATAAAGTTTGAAGACAGATTCACTATGTATTGTGCAATAGCAGAGTGTAAATCGTGTAATTTCAAGTTCTATGACTTAATCTATTCTTTGCCAGAAACCTATTATTTGTTTTATTTAATAACAATTCAAATTCAAACATGTATTCATTTTTTTTTATATAAATAAGGCCGTTTGTTTTCTCGTTTGACTTGTTTTACATTGTCCTATCGGGACCTTTAATAGCTGACTCTGCGGTATGGGCTTTGCTCATTGTTAAAGGCCGTACGGTGACCTATAGTTGTTAATGTATGTGTCATTTTTGTCTCTTGTGGACAATTGTCTCATTGGCAATCATACCACATCATCTTTTTTTTAATATTAGAATTGTAAAGTGTGTCCATTTTTGCTCCTACTGTTTAGGGATAGACTTCTGCGGTCGTTTCCATCGGACCAGTTTATTAATCAATTTATGTACGATCGATACTTTGTTGTGCTACCGTTTTTGTTTACATTTTTATGGAAATGTGACATTTTGTTTTATCTTTCAATATTCACTAGCTATTCCCGGGAGGCGGAATAAGACCATCAAATAAAAATTTCATGGATGGAAGTTAATGCACTCGTCAAATACGTGATTTTCCTATGACAAGCAGCCAAATGAGGGGATTAGACAGTGCAAAAAATAAAAACCTATTCAGTTAATGCATTCCGCGAGAAATAACAGAAGTTAGCTCACTTGAAGATCAAATGAAAAATTATCAAACAAATAAGATAATACCGTTCTGTGTAAAGATGCATAAGGGACTGCATTAATGAGACAACAACCCGACAACCCAAAAAAGAAAAAAATATCTAGAGATTTAGGTAGCGGTCTTCAACAACAATAAACATGTCTATACATAGTTACATTCATTATGCCCCCGTTTACATATTAGTTTACCTTGTTTTCTCAATCTCCTCTTGAAAAAAGTAAAATCACAAAAATACTGAACTCAGAGGAAAATCAATTCGGAAAGTCCATAATCACATGGCAAAATCAAATAACAAAACGCATCAAAAACGAATGGACAAGAACTGTCATATTCCTGACTTGGTACAGGCATTTTCAAATGTAGAAAATGGTGGATTGAACCTGGTTTTATAGCTAGCTAAACCTCTCACTTGTATGACAGTCGCAAATTCCATTATATTGTCACCGATGCGTGAACAAAACAAACAGACATAATAGGTAAAAATGTCAAAAATAGGGGTACAGCAGTCAACATTGTGTTATCATCTTAATCACTATAAAAACAACAAATGTAACGAAGAAGCACAAAAAGGCATACATCAAATTAACATCCTCAGTTTGATTATATTATACGATTATATTTGTCTATGTAAAATGCACCCATCAAGGAAGGAGGGTATGGGTACTGGTGTAAAATTGCGCGTTTGAAATTCGCACAGGTAGACATGAAATAATTTTGTCGTTCAAAGTATGACGTGATGCATAAATACAGTCACGCAAAATAGATATAACAAACACTGACTTAACAGTTAAAGTAATAATAATAAATAAAGTAATAGTGTGGTTCAAAGTATGACGTGATACATAAGTACAGAGTCACGTAAAATGTATATCACAAAAAAAGTTGGTTAACAGTAAAAGTAATATTAATAAATAAAATAATTTTGTCATTCAAAGTATGACAAGATACATAGGTACAGAGTCACATCATAAAATAATTTTGTCATTCAAAGTATGACAAGATACATAGGTACAGAGTCACATCATAAAATAATTTTGTCGTTCAAAGTATGATGGGATACATAAGCACAGAGTTACGTCAAAAGGATATCTCAAAAAACAGACAACAGTAAAAGTAATATTAATAAAGACAAATAAAAGAATAATATAACACGTAATTAAGACGATAAACAACGTCAGTACGCAAAATCTATACTTCAAGACCATCGTGTATTATTTGTGAAGTTGATACGGAATATTTATCAACAAGTTCTGGGTACCTTCCGATGAACTTTTTTAGGAAAAGGACGAGACGTTCTTTGACATACCCCTGGTTCATCAACTTTCTGCTCAGACACTGGTGACGTTTTACAAAGTCTGAGTAGGAGCTGCAAGCTCTTGAATACCGAATAAGTTGGGAAATGTATATTCCATATGCAGGTGAAGTTGGTATGTTGCTACTAAGGTGGGGGAAATTGATAATTTCAAAATCAAAATCGTCTCGTTTGTCATAGATTCTGGTACTAAGATGACTGTGTATGTCAAATTCGAGGTATAAGTCTAAAAATGAGGCGGATGAAGCCGTGTCTGTTGTCTCTTTAATTTCTAGAAGAGCATTCACACATGACGTTTTTGCAATCTCCGAAAGCGGCTTTTGAATCTCCCGTTCCCGTTTTTTTAAAGTCTATGCTGTTGCTCCTGGAATTCCTAGCGCTGTAACAAACTTGTTAAGTTGTCTTGGACCAATACCAGCCTCAATCATACCTGCAAATGATTACATTTTTTTGGTGTTTATTGATTTAAGAAGATGTGGTAAATAAACTCATCATAGATACCAGGACTAAATTTTGTATATACGCCAGACGCGCGTAAGAGTGCTAATGAGACAACTCCCATCTAAGTAACAATTTATAAAAGTAAACCATTATAGGACAAACCCATCTCAAAAAGGCAAAATTTGTGAAGATTTTTAAAAGTATTTTTGCAATAAAATGATGATTTTCGTTCAGATAAGTGTCCGTTATATTATCGAATACAGCGCATATTTGAGTCATAATAGTGATCATATTTCCAATAAATAGTAAAAGGTTAATACTTTTTAACCATTTCTAAAAATATTCAGGTGCCAGAAAAAGGCCGACTCCTGTAGCACGTGGTAGTACTTCGTCGTTTTTTTTCCGTTTTGGACATTATTCAGTGCCATAATATATATGTACTGTTACACTGATCCTCTTTTTAATGAGGTTTATAAACTAAAATTATTCACAACTCGTCTTTAAACCAATAGTTTTTAAGTATTTACATGGTATTTATAAACAATGACTGCTCATTTATGAATTATAATAACATATACAAGTAGAGTTACATGTCTTTATTTCCACAAACTACTACGTGTATCTTGTGAGAAGCACATTAAAACGTATATTCAGTGTGCTGATCTTATACAAAGGCCAAAGAAGGTAAGGTATGTGTTGTGTAACATGTTAATTTGATAAATGTGCAATTAGATATTTGCCACTGGACGACAAGCAACTATCAATACTAATAATTACCTATTGCAGCTTTTGTGTTGATATGTCAAAAATTGCAGGTCCTTTTGTTCCGTAATGTGTTTTATTTGTTAAAATGTTGTTAAGCATATTACAGTTCAAGCACCGAATTGTGAGATAGCTCCCAAATCCTTGCAGTTTTTCTTTCTCCACGTTGAGTAGATTAAGCTGGGCAGTGCAATTAACGTTTTGACAGCTATTCAGTGCTTTTGCCAGACTGAAAAGCTCCACAATTTTTCTACCATCTTTCCATGTTATCCCGTCGGTACTTTCCTCTGTGTCTATAACCATTTCTTCATTTTCGTCAGGCAACGTTGTATTTAATTTGTTGTTGTTCATTTCCAGTATTTCTTTTGATCTACCAGCTCTTCGGCGGATTTCTCCGTCTTTAAGAAACAGCATGGCCGCTTTTTCAGCAGGTACTTTTTTGAATTTCGCGCAACCGGATTTATGTCGTCAGTGTATATTCCGCGAAATTATGACTTCATTTAAAGCGACGTCGCGAAACGATAACGTTCTTATTAGAAACATCGCGAAATTACAACGTTCTTGTTACCAACGTCGCGAAAACAACACGAAAAGTTTTGAAAACATTTTTATCTGCCCCTGCTACTGTATCGTATTCCCTTAAGGTGGTATGGGTGTCTTCTCCATCTTGGATTGTAAAAAACAGAGAATCAAAGGTCCAGATTTTCCATCAAGTTAGCAAAATTTGATGCAGGAATGCAGATGTTTAATGTACATTTTCATTTAAAAGTACCAATTTACAAGAATATAACTTCTAAATATTGATATTTTTGCAAATGTTAATTATTTTTGGTTGTTTTTTTTTTTTTTTTTTTATTGGCATTTTAAGGGGAGGTAACTCTAAAAAAGTGCATTTTCTGAAGGATTCTGTATGGAATTTTTCTATTTTGTATTTTAGCCGGAAAAAACGTACGGTGACCCTATCTTTTCTTTTGATATTCTCAAAGCAGTGTCTGAAAGCTATCTTTTCCTGAAGTATTTAACAATTCTATCATTTTGTTTAGCTTCTAATCACAAAATGGTGTTTTTTCCTGTATAATCCATACAAAATGTGTCATTTTGTCCCGTCCTGTAGCTTGAGAAAATGCACGGTGACCTATCATTTTTATTATATTTTTCAACATGTATCAATAGATACAACGTTTTGGCAAAGTATGAACAAATTCTATCATTTTTATTTTAGACTCCCATACCACCTTAAGTTCACATTTTAATGTTTGATGAAGCAGAACTTTAAAAGTGTGCAGTGAATCTTGTGCTCACAACATTCGCTTTCTAGATCTATGCTTAGCATTTATGTCAGATGACATGGACTCCTCACCCTGGTGACCCTGCTGCCTTTCATAACTTTATCCGTATACATATATAATTTAATAGATATACAACTCGTCTAAACATCAACCTAACAATGTTATATCTGTAAATTTGCTTTCGCATGCCTCACATCTTCATGCCTCATATATATCATGTACTGTAGTACGCCGCTAGATTAAAACTGACGAGAAAAGGTAACACACGGCCAGCGAAAGCTCTATTGGGTTGATGTTTAGACGAGTTGTATATACATTATGTACACAGCCATGTATCACCATCATTGATGGCGATCCGATGGATACATCTGTTGTAGAGTTGTCACTGACTCAGACGTACATATATATTAATAGATATACACAAGAGTGCAACTGGTATTTTTGTATTTAAAATGATTCGTTGTAACGAGAATATTTTTGGTGAATGGAAACTGTGAGGATCAAAATCTTAAATTGCTTATAAATGTTGCTGGACCCAGTTTCGTTATCTGATCTGAATTTTCTGAAATGTGCAAGGTAGATAGACATTTTGATTTTTTTTACTTGGTAAGTTTTGCCCAAATTGCTTGAACTTTTGCAATATTAAAGCCGATTTCAATGAGTGTGTAGACAAAGGGAATATCTTTGGTTATCTTGCTTGCTGAACAGAAAAGTCATTGTTAGGTTATGTAAACTACCCTACTTTAAGAGTAGACTAGTCCGACAAATGACACATCTTTCTGTCTCTGTCTGTAGGACCAGGCTACTTCGAAAGGAAAATAGTGAAATTTTTTTAGTGTTCTATCGAACTTTCGAAAACAAATCCTGATAACCGTTCAGACAAAAAAATTATGTTGAAAAAATCTTACAGATACAACAAGTGATTCTTAATACATTTTGTAGCTATAAGATACATTTTTCTTTTAAAATACAACTTTTAAATCTTACGGGAAACTATTCCAAGCTTAAAACTTTCACTGTAACCTCGCTCTAACTTATCCCCCCCCCCCCCCCCCAAAAAAAACCCCAAACAAACAAACCCACAATACTATTGTCATTCTAATAGTCAGCACTCAATTGTTCACGGCTAAAAGACATATGATTCATACGCTCAGAAAGTCCTTTGTTCTATATTTTTGCTCTCCATTTTTATGCAAAACCTTTTACATTTTTATTTTATGGGTTATTGTTAAAGGTCGTAAGATGACGTATGGTTGTTAACACATACTTCCTTTGGTTTCTTATGGAAATTTGTCCATTGACAACCAACATACCACATCATCTACTATATATATAATGACGTTGCGCACGATATTGGTGTCACTTTTGAAATATGGGTTAGAAGGCGGGTTATTCAAATTCAGGCTCTTATCCTATACAACAAATATCCATGTTATGCATATCATTCGAAAGGAAAAAAGCCATAGAAATCAATAAAATAGATGATTTTGTGCTTTGTCTATTTTTTAATGAAAAACTTTGCTCATTTGGATGCCTATAACGTCATTTCAAGGGTGTCCCGCTGTTACAATTTTGTTTTATGTGCGTCTTTGAAATCCAAGTGCGGATTCATTAGTGAGTAGAATGGTTTAAAATTTTACAACTGTATTGTATACATTTAACGTTAAATGAATTAATAGACGTTTTTAACGGTAAGAGAAGGAAGATCGTCAGAAGAGTTTAAATAAAAAAGAGAAAAAATGTCCCAATTACCTGCTCAACCCGTAAAAAAACTTTCTGTCTTCACTTTCATAAGACATAACGGACGAAAATGGATTTTAATTAATATCAGAAAAATTATACATGTCCTGAAGAAGCTATCTGAAGTCATCATTATGTAACTGTTGTCTTATTTTAAAAACATCGTCATTTTTCCCGTGTCCAATAAAATGTCCCGATGGACAAAATAGCACAAAGAATAATTCAGAGGCTTTTTATCAAACGAAATTCTACTATATCTCAAAATTTTAACACCTGTTATCTGATATGAATGGAAAATACATTTAATTTCCTTTAAAATGATATGATATGTATATTTGTTTGAGTTGCAGCTAGAAAATCCGAAACGATCTAAGATGTCCAATGAAATGTCCCCGTTCCCGTAATTTGACGTTCGCGTTATAATAACGTTAAACTGTATATACGACTTTTCTTGCATATTTGGCATAACATAATTTCATGAAATGGTCTGATCTATATAAAATGAAGTTCCCGTTTAATATGCATTAAAATATAGATCTGCATTGTTTCAAGGATATAAGATGTCGAAATATTTACTCGGATACTTCATTAAGACAAGGCCCCGGAGCTATAACAAAGAGATAACTTACTAATGACCACACTCCCACTTTGTAAAAGCAAGATACATTGAAAAAGAAAAATGCGATCAAAAGTGATATCTTAAATATCCTCCTCAACCAGATAGTATCTGTTATTCCTAACGTTGCTTTTAAAAGATTCGAAGCCATACACATGAATGAAAATTCTCACAAAAGTCTTATGAGAAAAAGTACGCCTTAGTCGTAAACATTTCAGTAAAACGTGCAACCATTTTTTTGTCGCATCGACTCATTTAACCAAAGTTTTATCAGAGAAATACTTGTATTTCAGTATAGCTTACGATCATTTTTTTTTTATCTACTGTGAGTAGAATAATCCCTAGTCATCAACCTAGCAATATGTGTTTGAAAAATAAGGTTATTACATTTAGAAGAAGTGTGGCAGAATGAAGTTTATTTTCTCGAATCTCCAACAGAATTTGCTGGTACATATGCATGTGATGAAACTAGTATATTGAAATTGAAACTTTTCTTTTGGCATAATTTGAGAAAGAACGAAATTTCAAAGAGAACGAGAGATAGAGAGAGTAGTTGTCCGACATATATGATGTATGGCACACAAACATGTAGCAGCTAGATCCAAGGTATTAATTTACAGACACTCCAAACTCTTTCGAGAAAAAAATTCAACCAATCAATCTGCTGTGTGCAGATTTTTTTTTTGTGTAAAGTAGACCGGTTTTTTATCTTCGCAGAACGCCACAAAACATAGCTTGGATATTGATTATTACATCGCGATGACCGTGAGGGCATTCCGATGTATCATTCCCATAGAGATTTGACATTCATTTTTGACTGGTAACCGATCGTATAAATACGCGGATATCATCGAGTGCAAAATAATATTTCTTATCGCTTGTCATAAATTCGTTTCTTCAATGAATACTCATAAGAACAGAACTGAGTAATACGATTGTATTTTGTCGTTATAAATATTTATATGCATTAAAATCTATGCATAAGTACAAAAATATTATGTTAATGCATGCGGAAGAAAATAACAAGAAAGTTTTGTGGGAAAAAATGAATGTCTAGTCAAATCCAATCTATTGGAAAAATCGAATTGTTATAGAAGAGTGTCCACCATGCACTTGTCATAGGCGGATCCAGGGGGGGCCCTGGGGGGCCCGGGCCCCCCCCTTTCGTGGAAAAAATTTGGTTGATTATATAGGGAATCATTGAAGCATGACTGGAGCGGGCCCCCTCTTAGGTCAGTCAGCGGGTCCCCCCTTAGGAAAAGTTCTGGATCCGCCACTGCTTGTACTGCACTTTTATTAGAATCGTAGAATAGAATGATATACAATTGGATGAAAATTATACAAACATGTAACTGCTATATACAAATATTAATACAAGATACCACAACAAACCAGAGTATACTGATTTGTATCACCACAATATAATATATATTCAAGCAGTGAGGTTGATTTCCCTGTCATTTATTCATCATCCACGCACAAATTTGTCTCAGAAAAAAATATATCTCTGTACATAAACCTCAGTTTCAGGTATAGAAATGTGATTTTTTTTCTGAGACAAGTGCTTGTGAACATTCACAAGAACTTGCGGTCATCCGATGTTCAGTACTTCAGTACTTTGATTATACTTGTAAAACAATGTAAAAACGAAACCAAAAAGATTGAAACCGAAAACATAAAAATAATCAGTTTGGAAACGGTTTAAAAAAAAAATGTCAAAGAATATTTAGTGTAAACCGATACTCAGTTATATGTTGATGAAAGCTGCATAAAAATCAATAACATGAAATTCATTCCTGGTCCATAGTTGTTCGCTTGAGAAAACACTGATCAATATGTGAACATGCACATATAGCAGTTACCTCAAAATACATATCTAGTCAAAAAAAAATAATTGTATAAATCAAAATCGCATTTCGACCTGCTGGTTATCTGAGAGGAACTTGTATTGGTCTGTGTAAGAGTTTTACATACTTTGCCAAATTCTATAATTTCAAACATTATAAAAAGAGTTGATCGCCGACCCTTTTTTGAAGCTTGAGTTTGTGAAAACATATCAGATGAAAGGATAGCTCGTAAAATATGTTTCCGACAGCAAAAACAAAGCAATACATATTCACCGTTCTCATTTTCATTATAAAGTAGAAGATGGGTCCGTATAAGACCAAATAAAAATTTCTATATGCAATCAACAATGAGCAAAATCCTTAACTTATAGTCAGTTATAAAAGACCCCGAAATGACAAATGTAAAACAATTCAAACGAGAAAACTAACGGCCTGATTTATGTACAAAATGTGACAACGGCAGCATAAGAGCACGTATTTCTTTTTCAAACTTGATGCAAATTTTTTTGTTAGAGATTTTTGAAAATATGCTATTTTTAACATTTTCCATAAAATCGGGATTGATGTTATTAAGATTGTTGACTTACTTATAGTTTAAAATAAATAATATGAATTATAATGTAAGTATAAGTCACTGTTTAAGAAAAATTAAATAAAACCAAATGCTGGGACTATTATATTAACTTTAGTATAATAGTCCCAGGATTAAAGTGTTGATAAAATAAGATAATGAAAAGGAAAATAGCTGGCGATATGCTACCTACATCTTTCACATAAACAAAGACAACTCAAGAAGCATTTGAACATTAACGTAGATTGAGGGAGCGAAATTATCAAATTACAACAAACATATATAAACGTGTATTTGGGGAAAAGAGACAGAAAACAAGAAACGAAATATTTACAATTTTACTAGCTGATAGGAGACGTCTTCTGGCAGAGAGAACATTGCTTAATTTTAAGAAATAGAAGAAACTGATAATATACACAAATAGTAAAAAAAGAGAAGAAAATAAGACATAAGCACGCTCGTCCTAAGAGTAAAGAGGTTAGCCTCAAATTTGTCCTGCATTTGTTTCACTTATAGTATCAAACTAAGTTTTAAAGTTTTAAAACATTTTGAAGATAAAAAAAAAGGCCAAAAAGTATACAAAACAGACTTTTTCGTTCATTTTTTAACATAAATTACGCAGTTAGTTTTTTCGGCTGAATTGTTTTACGTTGTCATTTCGGGCCTTTTATAGCAGATTATGCGGTATGGGCTTTGCTCATTGTTGAAGGCCGTACAGTGACCTATAGTTGTTAATTTCTGTGTCATTTTGGAGAGTTGTCTCATTGGCAATCATACCACAATCTTCTTTTTATATATTTAAATCATTTTACAAGACAACAAATTGTTATTTTGTGTTATTGTTGCATGTATTTAAAATTTTGTTTTAATTCAATGGAATTTTGCAATTGCACCGGCTTGAAAAAATAAAACCATATAAAGAAGAAACTTCGAAAATCTCTTTACTTTAAGCGGCTTTTTCACATGAGTAGAATATAAGTTCAACGTTTGAAACTTTCCGTGGAACAACGTCAAAATCGTCGTTTTATTATAGGAACGTCGTGTAACGTTAAGTGGCACCAATACCGTGCGTAACGTCTATATAAGTATTGTATAAATTACAACGTATTTTGGTGATCTTGCAAAATTATCGTAATCCCTAAAATCGTAAACATATTTTCTTATCTTAAAAGGGGTCAATTAACAGGCCAATAAATAAGATTACAGTTAATTTAAAAAAAAATTAAAAAATAGGGGTATTTTTTTCTCTCATAATAACAGTAAACAGATTCACAACAATGTCAATTTCAAGAAAGCAGACAACAGTTAGTTAGTCAATAACAGTACAGCATCAATGATCTTGAATGTATGACACTTTTAACTAAAATATAAAGGCACAGAACCAGGACATAGGAGCACAGAACCAGGACCGTTTTTCTTATCACCAGCACAGCGTCAGGACAATTCCGTTTAACGAACTGGCACGACTTTTGCAATATAATATTGTTGTAATATACTTTGCATGGTACTTATGACGCATCAGAGAAAAATTAAGCAACAAAACAGTCGTTTTATTGCCGTTCTGATACAATGTAAACAAACCCACCAGCACAGAATCAGTTCTACCTTTTAAATGTATTATATTCGTATGTTTCAAGATCTGGTTCTTGGTTCGAAGAGGTGAAATCACCTTTTAGCGCTTGTATAAAAATAAACATTTTAGAAAATGATTTTCAATTGTGTTCTTGTCTCTGGTGGTAACCCTATTAGCGTGTATGTACCCATTCCAGCGCTCGGTTAAAACCCTGTAACTTATTCGTTCCTTAATCGCTTTTAATACGCGTGGTATACGTTGCACCTTGAAATAAAACGATTATCGATTGCTTTCATGTCTCTGGTGGTAATTATATGTTCTCTGAGTTGAAAAAAAAACCTATTAGCACATATGTACCCATTTCACCGCTACACTGATCCTGTTACTTATTCGTTCCTTATTCGCTTTTAAAACGCGCATTATGTGTTGCACTTTAAAAAAAAGAAATATTTTTGTGTCTCTGGTGGCAACTGTCTGTTCTTAGAGGTGAAATATCCTTAATCGAACATATGTACCCGTTTCAGCGCTCGACTGATACCCTGTTACTTATTCGTTCCTTATTCGCTTTCAATACGCGTGCTATGCGTTGCACCTTGAAATAAGAAGTAACGAATAAGTAACAAGGTATTAGCCGAGCGCTGGAACAG
This sequence comes from Mytilus galloprovincialis, assembly GCF_965363235.1. Lineage (NCBI taxonomy): Eukaryota > Metazoa > Mollusca > Bivalvia > Mytilida > Mytilidae > Mytilus > Mytilus galloprovincialis. The sequence continues at coordinate 22,881,814 of NC_134844.1, forward strand.
GTACATACGCGCTAAAAGGGTTATTTCATCTCTAAGAACACATTGTTACCACCAGAGACATGAACACAAATGCAAATCTTTTTCTAAAAGCTGCAACGTACAACAAACGTATTATAAGCAAAAAGTAACGAATAGGTAACGAATAGGTAACAGGGTATTAACCGAGCGCTGGAACGGGTACATGCGCGCTAATAGGGTCATTTTATCTCTAATTACACATTGTTACCACCAAAGACATGAACACAAGTGAAAATCTTTTTCTAAAAGGTGCAACGTACAACAAACGTATTATAAGTGAATAGGTAACGAATAGGTGACAGGGTATTAACCGAGCGTTGGAACGGTAACATGTGCTCTAAAAGGGTCATTTCGTCTCTAAGAACTCATTGTTACCACCAGAGACATGAACACAATTAAAAAACGATTTATTTCAAAGTGCAACGTATACTTACCCCGCACATTAAACGCGAATAAGGATTGAATAAGTAACAGGGTATTATCCGAGCGCTGGAACAGGTACATACGCGCTAATAGGGGTATTTCATCTATAAGAACACATTTTTACCACCAGGGATATGAACACAATTGAAAATCCTTTTCTAAAAGGTGCAACATACAGCAAACGTATTAAAAGCGAATAAGTAACGAATAGGTAACAGGGTATTAACCGAGCGCTGGAACGGGTACATGCACGCTAATGGGGTAATTTAATCTCTAAGAACACATTATTACCACCAGAGACATGGATACAATTGAAAATCCTTTTCTAAAATGGTATAAGTGCTCCATTTACCATAAAACATTCCTGATAGGTAATATGATACAAAATCATTGAGGGGGAATGCTGCAAATTTGATTTATTTGCAATATATATTTTCAACAGCAAATATTTTAAGAAAGTTTTAACATTGTAGGGAGTGCAATGTAAAATAACATCTTTATACAGCACTGAAAAATTAATTGCTGTTAAAAAAATAAAAAGAGTAGATATTTTTGACAAGAGTTGGAATGCTTTTGCAATTCTTTTGCAATTATTTTCAGTGAATGGTCAGTTGTTTTTTACAATGTATATAAAGTAGTAGAAATATAATTGATATATGATATATTGTCTCTTATATCATGAACAACATAATTCATCTGTGCAAATAAATAAACAAAACAAACAAAACAACTTTTACTTTCTTTGAAATTCATGTGATTATTTATTTTTCAATTACTTTTTTCTTGTTTTTTTTGTGTGTTTATTTTTCATTATTTGATTGCAAAAATATCTAAAGACATACATAAAACAAATATCTTACATATTTTTATAATTTACAACTAAAACAACACAAACTATGTATTTTTCATCAGCTGTGCATTTGATTTATTTGATACTTACAGTGTAACCTGCTTAATCTGACAATTGAGTATTACAATATCCTGAAGAAACATTTCGTGGTCTCTAAATATGCCTATCATTGCACAAAAACACTTGAGTATTGCGACACACTGCTTAATCAGACATTTTTTTCTTATCCCCTAGTGTGTCTGATAACACAGGTTACACTGTAAATGTTAACATCATTACTCAAATTCTAAAAATATTTGGCTTTTGGGTTTCAAAAGATTAGTTTTTTTAAAACTTTATGAGATGACAACAATGGATGTCAAGTGATGACATAAGAGCATATGGCCAAGGTTTGCTAATATGAGATTATTTACATATATAAGTTGCATTAACAAGAGTAAGGTACAGAGAATCACAAATGAGAAAGCTGCCTAATAATCTGTCTCGGAAACTTCTTCAGTTCTCAAGTATGATTTGTCCATTGTAGCAATATATATTTTGGAGTTATGCCAAACCACATATGCAGTCTCCACAGGAAAAACTTCATGTTTTGACATTCAAATTAAATGTCATCTAAATGAAGATTTCAGTGTTCTATTAATACACTTGCATACCATTTACTTTTATATCATTATGAAATATAATTTTCACATAGTTCTTTGTCATATGCAACAGTATTGTCAATTTGATAACACCACCAGTAATTTTTAAATATCCTTTCTTGTACTCGTTTTTGCTAACGCCATATCTTAGAGTAGATTATCTCCCTTTAATCAACTGTCTGTATTTACTATTCTCTGTCGTACCTGCTGATTCGGAAGCTTGTACGATGGTTTAAAGCTTGGTTCATACATATCTGTGAAGGTATCAGTACTGTAATACAAATAAGATAAATATATCATTTCATTATATAGAAACAAATAATGCTTTTTTAGTATTTTTTTTGTTTGCATTCTTTAATACATTACTGTTTATCATTACTGTTAATGTGCTTGTTATTTTTTATTAGTGTATTGCATTATATATTAAAGTATTATTTACAAACTTATTTCTATTTTAAATTCATGCATATATTTGTTATTCAACTGACCAAGATTAAAACAGGTAAAGCTGAGTGTTCTCAACTTAACTTACCCTGTCATCTGCAGGTAACAAGTGTTTTTAGTTATAAAAGTTTCATCATAGTCCTCTACATTATGCAGTTATTAACTTTGACCTTATTCAGTACTGTATAAAAAGTATATCAAACTGGACTATTTTGTCTGAATGGTGAATTTATCACTCTAAGTGCAAATCCATACAAATCAAGTTGATCTAACAATTAATAGAGCCAAAGAAATACTAAAATTGGTGTAAGTCAGCTTTAACCAAACTCAATTAAGAATGAAAAGCAAGTAAGTTTTACCTGATTGCTCCCTGTAACAGGATGCTAGAGTATAATATATTGGTCTTATAACAAAGTTCCACTTTTATCATATCAAAAAAGTCTCCCTTATACTATAAATAGTGTTGATACTTACTAGTAATACTGATATCCTATACAGTAATATATGATCAGTACGATGAAAGTAAACACAGTAAAAACTGTATACATCACTGAGACATCTCTGGGCTGAAATATAAAGTAAACACAGTAAAAACTGTATACATCACTGATACATCTCTGGGCTGAAATATAAAGTAGACACAGTAAAAACTGTATACATCACTGATACATCTCTGGGCTGAAATATAAAGTAGACACAGTAAAAACTGTATACATCACTGATACATCTCTGGGCTGAAATATAAAATAAGTACAGTAAAAACTTTATAGCATTGGAAAACACTTGTCAGACCTGAAAATTATTGAGGGTTAATTGTGAATTATCTTTTTATTCGTCTTTCCTCTGTAAACATAGCTATAGCTACCCTTCACTATTCTCTGTCTTAGATATTTTAAAATCTTTATTTTCTTGTTAACATTATTACTCTGGTTCTCTTTCAAGTCTCTTCTCACCGCTTGACTGGTAACTGTTTAGATATTACAAATAAATCAATAATCCTTCTTAGTTTGTCATCACTTTCAACAGGTATTTGTGATATTTAGATCTGATATAGTTTTGTGGTCATAGCCATTTCTTTCATCATGACAGTTTTAAAGGGAATTACCAGGAAATACTTGCACAAATGTTTTAGTCAGAATTCAAATTATTTCACTAAAGTCAATTGAAAGTCTTGGACTTTTATAAAGAAGAGAAATGAATCGGTGACATCTAGAATATGATCATAATCACTACTCCTATATAACATACCTTTTCTAGTGGAGTTTCCCAGTATTTTTTACAGGAATGAAAGTTACAAACTATTTCATTTAATCCTTCTGTAAGAATAAATATACTGATAATTAATATAGGACAATTTAATAGAAAGTTAGGTGAAACAACTAAGGGCTGTTTAAGAATTGAATGCAAAGAGTTATTTTTTTAAGTCCCCATTTATCTTAAATCAAAGAGCTGAAAGCTCTGAAGAAAAATGACGCCACTGTCTCTAATATTGGGATAGTTTTTATGCAAGTCTTGATTTTCACATACCGTAATTAGTTTAACAATGCAACATGTCTCGTAAGCAAATAATTGATATTAGTATATGTGTGTGTGTGAAGTGACGGTGACAACTGGCTGTTTTTTTTAAGACAAATGAATAGGTCAAGACTACCTGAATTGTACAAATGAATACCGTAGAAAGGCTTGTATATTTCTCAATGGTACATAGTCTGAATCCCGGTCCGTTCGCGCCCAACTCATGTTCGCCCTCTTTCACTTTCACACCCTACATGTTCGCACCCAATCTTAATTGGTTTTGTGTTTAATAACTCTGTAAGCAAGTGTTTTCTTATAAGTATAATTGTTGTCATTGTCTTAAAATAAAGTGAGACAGCATTTTTGTTTGTGTTGATTGATTGATTGATTGTTGGTTGCTTAACGTCCAGTGGCAAATATTTCATGCATATTAAGGACGAGAACAAGTTTTTTCACAATAAATACAATAGGTAGGTTGATACAATAGAGGCCATCTGGGATGATGGTCAGAGAAATTTGGACTGCCACCGGAAAAAGAGAGTATATTGGATAGGAACAGAAATTTGGCCTTGCAACAGGCCACCTACGGACCCCTTAAAGAGTTGTTGCAAGGGTTCTTAACGTGCAAAGAGCGTGGCACTCTTTTTACACGAGGCATCAGATTTAACGTCCCCCTTCTGATCGTACGTGACTGCGAACTTGATACATCCCGCACAGCCAAACGGACGCCCCACTTCAGCAAGCGTTTTACTGCCGGTCGGGAGAAGACCAAGTGACCATATTTCTATTCCCCAGTCACCATGGGGAGTGTTTGTGTTGAATAAATCTTAATCATGTTTTGGATAGCGTATTGTTATTGCAATTTAAAACAACAATCATGATTTTCCAATTATTCAACTTGAATTTGAATTAAAATTGGGCGCGAATGAGTAGAGTGCGAACGGACCTTGGGTGTGAACGTGCGAGGTGCGAACGTGTAGGGTGTGAAAATGTATTGGGTGCGAACAGACCTGATACCACATAGTCTGAACCCCCTTCTCCCACAAAATATTAAGTAAATAATCTTTGTGTTACTGTTATCAAAGGTCTAATGAAACTCAGGTAATTTCAAACATTTGTCAAAGAATTCTAGTCAACCGGCACCTGGTTAAATTGGCACCTGGACAAATAAGCACCTGGTTAAATCGACACTGGATATAGTCAATTTGTCACCCATGTTAAATATATATTTTAACAGTATTTTAAGCAAAAAGAGTAAAAATAAGAAGGGGTTGCCAGAATTTTTTTCAGTATTTAAGCAAAAAGAGTTTAATACTAACTTTCACATTTTTGGGTGTTCATGTACATTTTGTATATATTTATTTTTCTCAACTAAATGACTTTTTTGGCTTATTTTTAATGATATATATATGAGTAACCGTTACGGTAGTCCAAATAATTATTACGTCTGGCAAGGCTTTTTAAATTTTATTCTGGGACACCTTCTTATGACCGCAAGGCTATGTTAATTTTTTTCTGGGACGCCTTCTTACGAAGCCTTCCTACGAACGTCTAAGGAAGGTGTCCCAGAAAAAAAATAAAATAGCCTTGCCAGACGTCATTATTATTTGGACTAATACATGAGATATTGGATATTTTTATGCATTATTTTAACCAGTTGAGCATTTTACAGGATTGTTTGTTTAATGCTGTTTAAACTTTACTGAAAAAAAACACCTAAAATTTGCTAATTATTTGGCATGAAAGTTTGATTTATTGAAAGGGACTCATAGTTTTCCATTTTATTTTAATTATTGTCTAATTGTTAAAACAATAGCTTGGGTAAAGGCTTCGTTGTTTACTGTACCCTTATACACAACAACATATTCACTTTGGTTTCGTTGTTTACCTAAATACACAACAACATATTCAGTGAGTGACGGTGGATTCCACAGTGAAATTCACTATGTACTTGGTACCTGTTATTAATTAATTGAATAGAAAATATTATAACAAATATTATTGGATGCCGAATTGACGTCAAATAGGTGCCGATTTGACTAGATGCCAATTTATTCAGGTGCCGACTTGACTTGTACGTTTCAATTCCTCTGCAATCGTTTGCGGTATTTACTTGAGAAAACATATTTTCCATCATCAAAGAGAAAAAGAAACTGCTTGAAAATGATTCTGGAACGCTTCATGATTGTTTCAATAAGTTTAATTCACTCAAAAAACAATTTTAAAACTTGCGATGTTTAAACAGGAAGTTTCAAAAGCACGTGTAAAAGAAGAAATTAACCGGTGAGAGTGGAAATCCGTACATAACAGATATCACTATAGTACGACTTTGAAAGCAAAACAGTTCCATCCTTTTGTAAAACAGTCTTTAATATACCTATCACATTAATGTTTGAAGGGGCTTAAGCTTATTCAAACCATATAAGTCGGTATGAAACACCAAAACGGAATGAACAATAACCGATTACGTTTTGTAGTTTACAAATTCTAAACTGGTTCCTGTCAAACTACAACACTTTGTTCGAGTGTAGTGAAATACAAGCAGAAACCAGTTAGTTTGTAAACTGGTTCCTGGTTGATTACTACACAATGATCATGCATAATGATAACACAAGCAGATTCCAGTTTGTATGAAAAATAGTAAATACGAAACCAAGCGCGGTAGGCAGAGAAATGTAATGAAGTTCAGGTCGCCAGTAATGGAACAATGACTGCGTCATTTTCCAAAAAAATCATTCGATCTTAAGATTCCTATTAAAATTTTAAAGGAAAATACAACTACCAATATTTAATTGATGTACCTTCAATCCTCCCACTCAATAAATTCGGACAGCCCCAACATTAAATAAGTGATATATCATGCAAGATATTTCAGAATTCTATTAATATTTGCTGCTTCACAATTTTAGGTGATTTAAAAGTTATATTGGATCTATATAGTAAGTAAATAACAAAGGATGACTTACACACAACATACAATGTATAATGGAATTATGTTCAAATTTTATTTACACCAAAACTGCCTTCAACATATATGCTACACATTTTCCACACATTACAGAAGTAACTGTATGGAACAAATTTTATTTTATTCATTTGAGTTTTACATATTTCCAAAAAAAAAAATGAATAGGTTTCATCCATTTTATCAAATTTGTGGGATAGAGAATACACAACATAAAAATACAAAACACATATTATTACCTTCCAAAGTAAGTGTGGCATTCTTTGATAAACCTTGAGGAACACAAGTACTGAATACTTCCTACAAAGACAGAAACAAACCATTATACAAAATTCTTCTTTTAAACTGAACATGTAGTGTCAATAGTACAACTTAACACCTAGGTAGCAAATCAAGTGAAGACAACTGAAATTTTAATAAACTTTACAAAATCTGATTTGGTGTCTTTTGACTCTTTTCACTTTTATAATTTATAATATTAATTTTTAATAAAAGACCAAATATAATGTATCTTATGTTTTTTATTCTTGTGAACAAGTATGTGTTACCATTGTATGTTGACTTATTATCAATATGGTATTGATTTTTACCTTGCATCTCTGTTTTATATCTTCCATATCTTCTTCTAAACATAAGGAAATATCCCAGAACTCAGCTGTTTGTATACCGGCAACTATATCACATCTATATAGATCACAATAGTCAGCTAAACATAACACATCCTCCCCCTGTCAATGAAATAAGAAGTTAATGTTTAGCCCTGCTGTGTCAAAGATAGATATAGTGAGCAGAAATTGTAATGTGCTATTTCACAAGGTAATAGTCATCAAAAGACATGTCATCCTACCCAGACACATTATTCAGACTTCCAGCCCATGTGTCTTTGCTTTGACCAAGCTAGGGTTCAAACCCTCATCCTAATTGTAATGATCACGCTACCAGGAGACCACTGAGAACGTAAAAAGAAAATATGAAATATTTGTAATATTTATGTTATATATTCTATTTGGTAATTTTTGACACTCAAGCCACTCAATAGTTGCAGAATTGAATGTTGTCAATATGAAAGAAAATAGTTGTTGGCCAAATGTTAATGAAACAGCAACCAGGCAAACAGCACCAGACACCATATTACATTCTTTCTCTAATTTCAGAATAAAAGTTGTGCTAAAATTTAAGCCTTCAGCTATCAAGCTGATAAATAAATGTATTATGTTCAGTTACAGATCAATTTTGAACTTTGTGTTCTGGATGACTTACTTTTCACAGAATAATGAACACAAACCATCATACCACAGGCAGGGGGTATTGTATAGTCCAGACAAATATGTGTACATTTTCTTTTACCTTTTTTTTTATATGAAGATTATATTGACAATGACAGTACCTGGCCAGAGCCTGATCATGCTAATATTTAAATATAAATATACTGTAGTAAAAAGTTGTAATCTTTACCTGTCTAATGTATTCTTTATGTCTGTTGGTAAAGTGTAGATCTAAGTAATACTCAGCGATGAACCCTTTACCACAGATATTACAATACCACTTATTGGGTGGCTCATTATATTTTTGGTCCTCTTGGATGGCATAAATATCTCTCTCTTTGTTTAGGATACATGTATCTGGAATCTCTGCTTGGACAGATTTATACAATGGATATATTTTCTAAAATACAATCAACATATTGATAAAACTCTACTGAAATTCCAATTCAAATATCATAAACTCAATGCATCACTTCATATTCAACATGTTTAAGAGTTGTCTTTGTCAATCAATAATTTTAGAAAGGAAAATACAACTATAATGGTCAATAAAACTGAAATGAATAATTCCTTTCGTTTTTACTTTAGAATTTTTTCAAATTTATTTCTCAATCTTATTTTATCTGATTGTCATTAAAATAAGAAGTGTACATATCACACGACCACTCCTGTCTTGAGCAGATGTCATTCACAGCAATATCTCTAGACGAAAATCATTAGCATTTTTAAAAAGCAAAAATTCAGTAAATTTAATAATAATCAGGATAATGTTGGTCCTTACATGAGATGCTGTTCAGAAATTTAAAATGAAATTTATAATTATAACCATTCATATATGTATATATTATATATTTAGATGCCCGAACATTTTTTTTCAAATGTCTACCTATATACTTACTTCAGTAATTACACGTCTAACAACCCTGGATCTCTCTCTAGAACATCCATCTATATAACCAATCACAGTAAACAGGGTCTAAAATTACAAAAATAAATTGAGTTTCAGTCTTCGAAAACTATTTTTTGTCCTCTCATTATTCTAAGCTGTTCCTTGAACAAACTCAGGTTAATTTTGAATAGGAAATGTCACCATGTGCAAAATATATCAATCAACAAGAATATGTGGCTTGTCAGAAGCCCATTGTTCAGTGGTTTGTTTGGGGTTGTTTGTTTGTATGTTGTTGGGTTTTTTTGGGGGGAGGGGGGGGGGTAGGTCATAGGGGTTTTTTGTTTCTTGTTTTTTAAATAGATTTTCTTCTTTTATATATATATATAGTCTGTTGACTTCTTCAGTTTGAATTGTTTTACATTAGTCATTTAGGAACCCTTTATACATGTTATAGCTTACTGTTGGGTTTGAGCAAAGGCTCCATGTTGAAAGCCTTTCTTTGATCTTTTTATACATTGTGACTTGAATGGAGTTGTCTCATTGTAACTCATACCACATCTTCTTATTTATACTGTTTTATTAAGGGAAATAATGATGATGTCTTGATTGGCTTTTTTTTTATTGTTTTCTGTGACGCCTTCCTACGACGTATTCTAGATACTTTGGTCACACCCTTATTATCATGTATGCATGTAAATTTAAAATATCATAATAAATAAGTGTACAGAGTTTTAATTTCATGTGACGAGAACTTCATGGTAAACTTTACTGCACATGAAACAGTCTCTAGCTATTCATAAAGTTCAACACTGTTGGGTTTAATTTTCAAACTTATATCCAGTCATATTCAGCTGCATAACAATACACTACAGTGGGACAGATCTATTGTGGTGAAGACCTAAATTATGGAACTAAAGTGTTAAAACTTAAAGTCATAAGAAACGATTGACCGGTGCAAACATCATAAACTTAAGTCTTCTGTGCACGAATTTATCATTTTTTTCGCATAAATTTCGTATAATCGTCAATTTTTTTTCAATCGGTCAGTGTTGTTGTGAAAATATGGCAGGTAATTAAAGTTGAAGCTGAAGTTTAATGATTGTCACCTGTTTGTCAACAATCAACAAAAAATCAACAAAAAAGCATGGAAATTGAGCACGTGTTTAACATGTAAATTCAGATACCACTCATGGAACAGTTTATATTCTTAATGCATACACCTTTTACATCTTTTAATCCAAGCATTGACTAGTATGTAACCCTTTCAAAATCCTGGATCCACATAAAAATTGTGTTTACAGAGACAAGTATTGAAGTATTATTGCTGTGATCAGGTTGGGAACAAATCCCCTGTATGGTGATTACACCTGCATAGAGGGATAATCCTTCTTTAGAGGGATACAATTATCCCTCTATAGAGGGGTATTTTTGTTTACACTAGATTTAAAACAAATTAGGGCAGAATGGCATTTTCTAGTTATATTGGCTATAATCTCTAGCATTACATGTATATGCATCAACATATGCACTTTACTAAAAATTGGGATGACCAGTTTTCTGCTAAAGTGACAAAACTTGCAATCTATTGTATACCTATCTGAACACCTGATCAACAACAAAAGGAATAGTTGACCTTTAAATTTCATGTTAAATCTAACAATAGAAATTCTGTTCAGTGAGGCATAAGTGAGTAGAATTTACCTGATCATCACAGCTTTCAATCATGGTGAACAATAGATTGTATATTTAGTCAGATAAGCAGCAAACTGGGCATGTGTATATTAAATTAAGAACGGTGCAGTCCGGTGTATCCGCGCACCTAAGACTTATGACTTCACTTCATTCAACTAATAAAACCAATAATTGGATAATATTGAGGGGGGATAGGACCTTTATCGGGACTCCAGGATCGGGTGTTTTTAAGCTCGGGATTTCGGGATTTACCCCTTCGGGATCCGGGAATTCTTTTTTTCAAATTTCAGGATCCGGGATTTAACATTATTTAAATTCGGGACCTCGGGATTTCTTGTTTTTAAGCCCGGGATTTCGGGATCAGGACCCCTCCTACCACCCCCCCCCCCCAATATTGTGTGAACACATTCATATCATACTTTTATTTCATAAAATCTTCTGTTTGTATGGTTTCTTCCTCTAGAGTTTGTGTAATGTGTGTCCGAAATTAGGGAAACCCCTATTCTGAGAGTTACTCCAATGTCCAATGATTTCATGCAGCAGCCTTCCAAAAATAGCTTATTTTGAATAAAGGAAAGATTTTATACTACAAAATATAGCTGAGTTTGAACCTAACACACTGCCAAGGATACACAGCAAAAATTATTTCAATCTGATATAAATTTGACTTAAATAAAACAAATTTTATCTGATGATGTAATTTTTTTAATGGACATTGCCAAATATAGCAAATCACTATTCAATATTGCAGTTAGGGAGCTACCATTTGATTTTTATGGGGGGGGCTAGGATGAAAAATTGTGTACTGCCTTTTTTTTTATTTGTAATCTCTGTCCTGCCTTTTTATTTTTCAGTCTATTCGGTCCTGCCTTTTTTTTTTTCTTAGCTTATCCTAACTTTTTTACAACAATTGTCATCCTGCCTTTTTTTTTTGCCAAATTACTCATCCTGCCTTTTTTTTTACTCAAAATCCTGTCCTGCCTTTTTTTTCAAATTTCATCCTAGCCCCCCCATAAAAATCAAATGGTAGCTCCCTTATTAATTAACTCTTGAACTTATCAATTTTAATGGTTTTTTTTATCCCTACGAAAGGCTAAAACAATAACAAGAACGATTTTATTCGTGTTACTGTGTTGATAAGACGAAATCAGCTAATGGTAATGCGCGATATCACAGGCCGCGCGAACACCGGGGACTCCACTGTACACAAATTGGTCCATCAACTGTTGCAGGTTACTGCCATAATAAGTAGATAATGCCATTCTGCCCTATTTTGATTTAAATTCAGTCTAAACAAAAATACCCCTCTATAGAAGGATTATCCCTCTATACAGGTATATAATCACCATACAGAGGGTTTGTTCCCAACCAGTCACCAGTGGTTCAAGAGAGACATGGCAAGTCTGATTTATGCTGTAAACAAAATTTAACATAAATTTTTCCCTAGGAGTATGAAAGTGAAAGAAAATCTTACAATATAAAACACCAGATACTCAGGTGATGTGTATTCCAACTTCATATTCACTCATTCTTCATGCGAGATTGAATAGATACAAAGCCTTCCGAAAGGTAGATTTACTGTATCTAAAAAAATATATACATATGGAAACCAGTCACTAGGCCATGCATATTGATGATATTGTTGATATGCAGCGAATGCTTATAAGATCTTATAAACATAGTTTAAACAGTTACAGAGACATGTATGATCTGCAAAAATGAACGAAAAAAAAAAATGGGTTTAGCATGCATTGGAAGTTTAAATACATTCTAAAAGAAACGACTAGTTAATGTTATGAATTACATTTTGCCTTAAAACTTTTTTCGTGAAGTAGAAAGTATAGTACCATTTTTCAACATACTATATTGATCTATTTTAGGAGGGAAAAAATACATTTAATATGTTTACTCTTAACTTGTTTTCCAATTCTAAAATAATTTTTAAGGTGTATGGTAATATTTTCACAATAAAAGACTCTTTATACAATATGACAAACCGTTGTAGAATTTATTCTCTATTCATTAAAAAAATAAATCGTTTCAATTTTGTTTATTGAAACAAAAATCATTTGTTAATACAAGGATTTGTATAGTAAGACTTACTATATAATAAAAATCCTTGGTTAACATGGTTAATAGAAAAAATATTTTTCAATATACAGTAAAAAAAAAATTTCAATAAATAGTCCTTTTGTAAAGTTAATTGGGATAAACTGGATAAAGATAAATATCAAGAGTACATAGAAAGGGAATAGATGCATTAAAATTGGATCTTAACACCACTGATGGTATTAGCGATGCATTTTCTAACATAAATAACATAATTGATTCTGCTACCAAATCAGTAGCTCCTGCGCACAAGGCATTCAGGAAACGACCGAAGCTGAAAGTGATGAATGAGAATATAGACCACGCTATTAAAGCAAAGAAACAAGCACATGCATTATGGAAATTTCAAGGAAGGCCAGCTGACCCTTGCAATGAACTAGTTATCAATAAAAAACCAAACAACTTATGAATTAAGAAAGCAGTGCAGGAATGAAATTGCTCAAAGGCGGATTAATGACAGAGAAGAAATAATTCAAGCTAGAGTCATGGATAAGAAACTATTCCATAAACTAATTAGTAGACAAAGAGGCAAACTAGGCAAACTTATTGACGAACTACATGTAGATCAATCTAGTTACAGCGAAACAAACATCTTAGAAGGCTGGCGAATTCCCTTTTCAAATCTAGCAAAAAAATCAAATACGTCGAAATTTGATATACAATATCTAGATACTGTCGACAGTGAATATGAGCACATAATTAAGATTTGTACCGATGAGAGAGAGCACAGTCCGGTTGCAATCAAAGAGCTAGATGAAGCTATACACAAGCTGAACAGAAATAAATCGGCAGATATCTTTGGTGTTACTGTGGAAAGTATTTTATATGGTGGATTAAAATTAAATAGTTCCTTACTTCAAATTATAATTGCAGCATTTAAAACCTGTATTATACCAGACATTCTTAAAGTTGGAATGCTATCCCCTATATTCAAAAATAAAGGAAATATTTTAGACGCTAAAAACTATAGAGGAATAACCATCACTCCAACCGCATATCAAAATTATTGAAACCATACTAAAATTCCGTATTAATCCTCAAATTTTAGATCAACAAAACCCGCTTCAACGAGGATTTACCGAAAATTCTGCTCCACTTATTGCTACACTTATGATAGATGAATTCGAAAGAGAGAACAAGGATCTAAAGAAAACAACTATCCTAGAAATGCTTGATGCAAAGTCTGCCTTTGATGTGGTTCGTCATTCCAACATGATACGGAAATTATACCATCTCGGACTATCGCAACAATCAATACTACTTATAGATAGTCTATATACAAATGCAACTACCAAAATTAAATGGAATGGACAGCTTTCAGAATCTAATATCGAACAAGGTGTACGACAAGGCGGAACCTTAAGCGCCGACTTATATAAAAAATATATAAACCAACTACTTAACCTTCTTGAAGATTCTAACCTTGGCGGAAAAATTGGGTCTATATCATGCTGTGCCCCCACCTGTGCCGACGAAATAGCCTTAGTAAGCGATAATCCGTACAACCTACAAGCCATGGTCAATATCGCATCAGATTACAGCAAGCGTGAAGGGTACCATTTACAACCAACAAAGTGTCATCCTCCCTGTTAAAACACCAAACAGATTATTTGACGATATGGATCTCGATTTGAATGGTGAGCTGATGCCAGTAGTTGACAAAACCCCACATATTGGCATTCAGAGAGCTTTTAAAGATTCTGCATCTGCCACAATTGAGGAAAATCTTAAAAAAGCAAGGAGATCTCTATATAGCTTAATGGCATCTGGCCTACATAGCGAAAATGGATTAGATCCAGTTACAGCAATCAGTTAAGTTAAAACATATATCATTCCAGTTATGCTATACGGATTGGAGACATTACTTCCTAATGGGAAAAATCTGGATCTAATCAATAAGCAATACAAAAAGATGCTGAAGCAAATACTATCTTTGACTACAAATGTAGCAGATCCTGCTGTATATATCATATCAGGTCAACTACCGGCAGAGGCTGAAATTCATAAAAGGGCATTCACTTTGTTTGGCAATATATGTAGATCAGGCAATACATCAATGGAATGGAGAATTGCAGAGAGACAGCTTAGTATTAAAAATATGAATAGTATTAGTTGGTTCATTGAGATAAAAAAAGCTTTGCCTGGAATATGACATTGATAATCCTTACAGTTTTATTATTACTCCATTATCCAAATTTTTGTGGAAAAAAATCATATCAACAAAGGTTAATAGCTATTGGGAAAAACGCATTAACGATGAATCTAAGTTATATCCAACACTATCATATCTGGAAATGAGTTATAAGATAGGACAATGTCATCCTATAGCAAGAACTGTAGATGCAAACATCAGAGATATTGAAAAGATACCAGTTCGATTAAAAATTGCAACTGGCACATACATTCTCCAAACAAATAGAGCCGCTTTTAATCAAAACAAAATAGATGTTGTCTGTATGCTATGCAAATGTAGTGAAGAGACACTTGCTCATTTTCTGCTAGGCTGTGCCCGGCTTGAATATGTACGTAAAGATATTCTTGAAAAGATCACCAACACTTGTAGCTTGCTATTTGCTAAATATAATCTGGCTGTAGAAGTAGATCTTCTCACTGTCGTAGTGAATCCTTATGCCTACTGTATCACCTCGGCACATTTAGAGCTTACTAATGACATTAACATTCATTTAGAACCGCTGTGCAGACATATTATATACAGACTGTACCATAAGCGATATGAATTATTGAACATTATGCCTAAGAAGAAGAATAGAAAATGCGGCATTAAATATAAGACATTTCAATAGTGCTGTCAGATCACCTTATGCAATTTATAAATATCTAAAATTCAATTTTACAATATAAATTTTAGATTTTAAATCATACACAAGTATTTTATGTGTGGATAAAGAACTTTTATCAGTGTAAATAATTCTTACGGATCTACTGTAAATATTGGTGGAGGATATTCAGTGTAACATTTCTTATATACCGTACTCCGGGTTCCAGGAGGTGTGCCTTAATTGGCAGAAGATATATACAGATAGATGGATAGATATGGCAAGCCGTAAATCATTTATTAGTAATATTCATTTGGTAATTTTAACATGTTTAAAGTCATAAGAAACCTCAAATTAAAAAAAAATATGCATATGTTTTTTATAACTAAATGGATAGTTTTCATTATACAACTTATGTACATATACTTTTTTTGTGAGGAAAATTCTTTATTTGTCCTCATTTAGAAGAAGTTTACTCATCAATTCGCCGACATATTTTCCGTATGCATAGTGGCCTGAGCGTAACCCTCCTCGTATAAATCCGGTGGTCGCAATACGCATGGATCTGTTATTAAAATAAACAATTATCCGATTGTACATGTTAAACACGTGCTCAATACCCATGCTTTTTGTTATTTGTTTACTATAAGGTGACAATCGGTAAACTTCGGCTTCAAAACAAGGCATTTAATGAGCAGCCATATTTGTTAAATCATAACAGACAGAGAGAAAAAAAAATTGACGATTAAACGATATATTAGCGTAAAAAATGAGAAATTCATGCACAGAGGACTAAGTTTATGATATATACATGCATTGGTTCAAGAATTGGATAAACATTATTTTTCACCACTCACTCGTTTCATATGACTTTAAAAAATTACAGGATTTTTTTCAAAAAAGTTATTAAAAATTCTATTTTGTAATATCATAGACATATAATACAAGACTTGTATTATCATGTCTCTGGAAATATCAATTACGTTTTTGTTTTATTAATGCATGATATTGTCATATTGATAAATAGGGAATAACAGTGGCGGATCTTAAATGAGGGGGGGGGGGGGCGCTAACTGCCCTTAGGGGAGCCCGCTTCAGTGATTCCCTATATAATCAACCAAACCCCCCCCCCCTGGATCCGCCTATGAATAAATCCCACAACGGCTTGACATATAAATGACTATCATCATATCATAGTGCAACCAAGGAAGTGTCTACTTTGGTGTAACAAGCAATGCCTGTATGCGAGTATACAAATGATTTGAAGCCAGCCAAATTGGCTAACAATGCACTGTTGTGATATGATACGAAATATATGTTTTCATTATTGACAACAGAGACATATAATACAATATTATAAGGTTAGTAAGACCAGAGACATATAATACAATTTTATGTCTCTGGTATTAAGTAACTGTTGTAATTGGTTTTGATGTCGTTGATTAGTTCATAGCGTTTACATAAATAAATAAATAAATAATTTGTTTATTAAAGTGTCACATATTGATTGCAATAAAAATAATTCATACACAATATACATACATAATAAAACAACCAATATCCAGCCAAAAACTGACTTACGAGACACTATATGTTATACCAAATGCATATATATATATAGACGCAACGTCAGATATTGCTACCATTTAGTGTAACAGAAAAATGACGTTAAATTGGAAACGCGCTTTATCTAATTCTTCCTGCTTTCTTTATTGGGTAAATGCAAAGTATAACACACAAGTATAAATGCCTTGAGAATCCAATCCAATACGATTTTATAATTAACATAGGATATTAAATTTTACTGCTAGTAATTATGTGTTTTTGGAGGAATATTGCTGCATTATATATTCAACCCGAGTATGATTTATTCAAGCAGTGAGTGATATACAATAGCTTATACTTTTGATCGTCTTATAGATGTGTATTTTTGTAATGTGTGCATCATTTCGTTTTGTTGAAAGCTGGACATTTATATTTAGTGGCGGAAGGAACACGCGAATGCAGTTCATGTCGTCCCTATCATATTACGCTTGTGGCGACGTCAAATTATGATAACGGACAAACTTGCAAGACATTTTCATTAATCCGTATTTTTTAAAGATAACCCTGTAATCTTAAAGCTATTTGGTGTACCAAATTCAACTTTAAAAGTACTTTTTATTGGTATAGTTTTCGAAGCCGAAAAATAATCTTCACAAATTCAAATCTCTGTTTTTTTGGCCGTAAAAATTTTGTGAAGGCATGAAAGTTTAACTCGGACATTTCCGCAAGACATTGCAAATCTATTGTTTTGAATTGAATATGTAGCTCAATTTATTTTTCAATTCGAATTTTGGGAGCTAACACTTAGTACAAAACGATCGTGCTTACAATTAAATGAATTGTCTGTCAAAATTTTATTTTTGAACTGAAATGTTTCAAGTTTCCAAATTAAATTTTCGATGGGACATTTCCGTACATCATATTCTTTTGAAAATATGTATGCAAATTTTAAATGGAGACAGCCATGTTAACCAATACTGAAAAATATCATGTCATAGAATGTTCATGCAAAATTTCGAAGAGTTGCGTAAACATTTCGCGAATTGTTCGAGATTTATGTTTCGAGTTTGTTACATGGGACAACGCTAAGTAAACGTTTTTCGGATAATCTGTGTCTTCCTAAGCCTATGAATATTATATTTTTATTCTTTCTCTATCATAATGTGAAAATTTAAGAATCAATCTTTATTTTCATGTATAATTTGAAATATTTATTTCAGCATTTCTATAAAAAAATTTCCCGTCAAATATTCACTGAACGCTATTTCGTGGTAGTAGCAATATCTAACGTTGCGTCATATTTACAGATTAAAATAGCGTAAAAAGAAAATATTAAAATAAATATACGTCTTTTCCACAAGTAAATAATCCTGAGCTTGAATCTCTAATAATTAGTTATATAAAACATAATATACTCATTTCACAAAAAATGATAAAAATTCTCATTTCCATTTATAATTGAATATCAGTTTATAAATCACATTGTCTAATAAATAAAATAAAAATTTAACTATTTATAGAATATAAACTTTTAAAAATGTAAAACCCTTATATTTGTCTAAATTAGGCATAAAAAAGAAAAGAAGTTGGATCATTATAAAAATAATTTTCTACGGATAAAAAATTTGTGTAGACTTTTACAAAAATAATGCTGGATTTCAGTGCCATTCATAATACTTAGAAATTTGTCATTAATGTTCATATTGTCAAAATTCGTAATGTGCTTAGAACATTCGTAAAATAAGTCATATCTTAGATCACTATACAAAGGACATTCCAGTAGGAAATGTTTTTCATCTTCAATGGCTCTAGAATCACACAATACACATAATCGTTCTTCTGTAGGCATAGGCGGCCTGGAGTCCCTACTTCAATTGCGAGCGGAAGAGAGCCTGAGCGGAAGAGGGCCATAGTTCGTCTTTCCATTCTAGAAATGTTTATTTTAACGTATGTTTCAGTTTTCACAGAGTCTTTGTACATACGAAATGTCCGAACCTTGTACCCATTTCGTGTGTTGTATCTGTCATTAAAAAGTTCTGTATACCATTCTATATTGTCAAGCTCGATAAGTTTATCACTGACCAATCGCATGGCACATTTTGTTGATATAGATAAGTCATTAACCGTATCTTTAACATGCAACCGATTAATGGTCTTTTCAACTTCGAAAGTCCATCCTTTTTTTCGACGTGAAATCCACTTGAAGATTTTATATGATTTTCTCGTTTCATTAGTACGTGAAAGTCTGCACAAAAGTCGACAAAAGTGTATGCGTTGTTTAGTCCAACACGATGTCTATCCCATGTCACCTCTTGTCGCGATATTTGATGTATGTTTACCGACAGAAAGAAAGTATTTACAAGCTCTGTTTTGGACGGCAGTGATACAACTGAACTCCTTCGTGCCCCAAATACCGCTTCCGTACATCAATATCGGTTCTACTGTAGAGGAGTATAGTTTGGTATATACTTTATGCGTCATACCTCCCGTCTCTACGACTTTTGCAAATAACGTTCCTAACGCACGACTAGCAGCCTTTGACAATTCTTTTGCGTTTTTTAAAAAAGTCAAATGTTCATCAAACCAGACTCCAAGATACTTGTAACTGTCACTATAATCGATTACTTTATCAGAACATTGGAATATAAAATCTGATTTGCTGCAGGATTGTGGTCGAAAATGAACAATCTTAGTCTTATTAATGTTGATATACAATTTCCACTCTGAACACCAATCTGTCACCACATTTAGCATACTTTGCAAACTGTTCTCGTCGGGTGCTATCAATGCGATATCGTCTGCGTACAAGAGAATACTCAATTTGAAGTCATCTATATTTACGCCACAGTTAAGAGAGTTTATACGTTCAGTCAAATCGTTTATGTACAAAGAAAAAAGTGTGGGCGACAAAATACAGCCCTGTTTTACACCAGCCTCTACTTCGAACCACGGGATTAGATTGTCATTAACACGAACAGTACATCTTAAATAGTTATAAAGTGATTGAACGGCGGTTAAATATTTTCCTCGTACACCAGCCCTCTGTAGCTTGTACCACAATAAATAGTGTTCAACGGTGTCGAACGCCTTCCGCATGACCACGAAACACACATAAGATGATTTCCTAGAATTTTTTCGGTCATTTAATACGGAGTGAAGCGAGTGTATATGTTCCTCACAGCTGCGACCACCTCTAAATCCATTTTGCTCATCGCATAAAATATCATTTTGGTCAAGCCAAAGTCTTAAACGTTGATTTAATATGTAGCAATATATTTTGAACGGAACAGAAATCAGAGTTATTCCACGATAAAGGTTGTCTGTCGTCATCTGCTCCTGGCTTAAGTATCGGATTGATAATTCCACTGTTCCATTGAGAGGGTACCTTTCCTAAGTTGAAGCATCCGCTTATAATTTTAAAAAGTAAATCAATTGCTGCTTCATTTTTCAGGACCTCGGCAGGAATATCATCTATTCCTTTTGCTTTACGAAGTTTAGCATGAATAACGGCTTATACGACTTCCTCTCTAGAAATTGATTCGTTTAAACATGTCACATCTATTTCCGTATTACATATTGTTGTGTCTAAATGCTCATTTATATCTTCGTTACGTTTAAATAAAGTTTCAAAGTCATTCTTCCAGACGTTTAAAATATTGCTTTTGTCATTTGTCACATTCCCACAACTATCAACAACTGCTAATGGAATCGCTCGTTTCCTATCGTTCGCAATTCCGATTTTCCCGATCGACTTCCAAAAATACAGTACAATATATGATCGTAGGCAACAAATCAAACTTCAGGGAGTACTCAGCAGTTGGGCTGACATCCAGAAAGGGGTACCCCAAGGCTCAATCCTGGGCCCCCTATTATTTAACATTTTTATAAATGACATATTCTATTTTATTGAACATGGTACCCTATATAAGTATGCCGATGATAACACTTTGTCATTTGCAGACAAGAATTTTGAAAATTTATTTTGTACACTTGAAAGAGAAAGTGCTGTTTTAATTGACTGGTTAAGTTTTAATTGTATGCAGGCAAATCCTGACAAATTCCAAGCCATTGCAGTTGGAAATAAAACATTTGCTAAAAAGCCTGTTTTTAATATTCAGTCAGCAAAAATATCCTGTGATGAGATTGTCAAACTTTTAGGTATTGATATTGACTATCAACGTAATTTTAATCACCACATTAAAAATATTTGTTGTAAAGCATCCCAACAACTGAATGTTTTAAAGCGCATTGGCTGCTACCTTACTAAATTGAATAAATTGACCATTTTCCACACATTTATTTTATCTAATTTTAATTTTTGTCCTTTGGCATGGCATTTTTGCAACAAAAATAACACCACCAAATTGGAAAAAAATCAGGAAAGGGCTATACGATTTATTTATGAAGACTGTGTTAGTTCATATGATGAACTACTTTTACGAGCAAAGGTTCCATCACTGAAAATAAGACGTATGCGTAACATGGCTATTGAGTGTTTTAAAATTTGATATAAATTCTCACCACCATGCTTACATGATTTAGTTGTATTGAAAGATTGTACATATAATTTTAGATATTCTAATATTGTAGATATCAGGAGCGGATCCAGCCATTTTAAAAAGGGGGGTTCCTAACCCAGGACAAAGGGGGGGGGGGGGTTCCAATTACATGTCCCCATTCAAATGCTTTGATCGTCCAAAAAAAGGGGGGTTCCAACCACCGGAACCCCTCCCTCTGGATCCGCGCCTGTGATATACCTAGGGTCCGAACATCAACCTATGGTAAGAACTCTTTTAAATACACAGCTGCTGTTTTATGGAATGATCTACCTGATGATTTTAGAAAAATTGCTAATTTTAGTCAGTTCAAAAATATTTTAAAGTCATGGAATGGAAATGACTGTAAGTGCACAGTTTGTGCAGACTTTTAGTTTATATATTATGCAAATTTATTTACCATCTAGATCATATCCCATTTTTAAAATTTTTATGCTATGCATTTTTGCCAGTTTTTATGCCTAGTTTACACTTACTATGCCTTCAGCTTTAATACCTAGCTTATGTTTATATCCTGCTTTTAGTGCTTCGTTTTTGTGCTGTGAAATTTATTGCATGTGTATTATATTATGTGTTGTATTGTTATAAATGTTGTATTGTTAAAATGTCTCATATGTCGGTTAAAAGCTCATTAGAGCTCAGTTATGTTTGTCTATGTTTGTATACCTTGCCGACTCTAAATAAAGCTTATTTATTATTATTATTATTTATGATTACAATATTACTAATCTATTGTGTGAATACATGGCAACTCGGACGAAATTGCGATAATGTAGGACAGAAAGTCACAGAACAAAAAGTCATGGACAAAAAGTCACAGACAAAAAGTCACAAAAAGTCACAAAAAAAAACCCACACAATTCAGTTTTGAGATTATTGTTCTTTGAACAAAAACACTTATTTTGAAAATTTTTGTATTTTTCTTTAAAGTTTTATATATAAAGCAACTATGTAATTAAAATTTATTCAATAAATATCAATAATGATGAAATAATTGTTATGAAAACAAAATGTCAAAGTGGCTTGGTACCTAAATGGCTTCAGTTTCTCAATATTCACATTTAATACGTTTTCATTTATCAAGGTTTATGAGCAATTTCCTTAACTGAAAAATAAAATATATGGGGAAAAAGGGGGGGGGGTATATGTAATTAAATTAAAATATTTCAATAAATATCAATAATGATGAAATAATTGTTATGAAAACAAAATGACAAAGTGGCTTGGTACCTAAATGGCTTCATTTTCTCAATATTCACATTTAATACGTTTTCATTTATCAAAGTTTATGAGCAATTTCCTTAACTGAAAAATAAAATATAATGTAATTAAATTAAAATATTTCAGAATATATATAAAAAATTGTCAAAAAAATATATTTGTGACTTTTTGTTCTATCAAATTTGTGACTTTATGTCCTGTGACTTTCTGTCCGTAGGAGTCTCAGGAAACCGAAGAAAGAGATGGAGGTTCCTATTTTATTTTTAGAAATATTCATTGTCCAATCAAATTTCAGATAGCATATCTGGATATTCCGACCGCGCAATTTAACCGCCATTGATGTCATTTCTTCAGCTGTTTTTTTGAGTTTTTTTCCGTTTTTGTTTAATTCTTTGGTTCTAAAAAGCATTTATTTACACTGTTTTTGTGACAACCAAAAATGGCAGTTCCGATGAATTTTTGGATGTTCAATCGGCATGCTTGAATGGCTGGAAGACAGGTAATTTCAACAAATTGAAACAGAAATATTTCATGTTGTCATTTTGCTTATGTTGTTTTCTCTCTTCCATTTTTGCAATACATACATTTAATGCATAATGATAGAACAAAAGAATGCAATTGGTATTATACCGAAATCGGGGAAACAATGATCGAATAATGCGTCAACAGAAACGATAATAGAACCAAACATTTGACAGGTGCGACGTTGATTGATTACGTCACAATGTAAACAATCGCACGTGCCATTCACGTGGATTCTGTCAAAGATTTCCAGCGTTTAATATTTTAAGAGATTAATAATGAACTTTGTGTATAGATTGTCTCACTACCAAGGCATTCAAATATGGTAAATTATCACATTTATGATGCAAATTTCATTGAAAACAGATGGAGAAAATCCTTCTTTAAAAATTTAATTTAAAGGAATATGCAGACTCATCTTTTATTCCAAGAGTTTCAGATTGTTTCATGGTTTCTTAGAAAAAATATGTTAGCCTTCAAACTTTTATCAACAAAAAGACTTTTAATTACTACATTACCACATTTTCTGTAATTGAATAAATTGTTTTTTTCTAAATGAAAACTCACAGAAATGTGTGTTTGTTCTAATCTGACAATTTTTTAAAATGGTCAGTTTGTCATGCATGTAGATGTGAACAAACATAAAAATTTTCTTTTTATCTTGAAGCCCATTATTTTTTCCAAATTACATGGAAATCTGTGGGATATAAATAGGACTCTAAAGTGCGATGGTCACCCTAAAAAACATTCACATTCTGACCGGAGGTGGATGCGTACTGTTCATCCCGCACAGCAAAATGGATGCACAAATTTGGCTATGGTTTTAGGGGATGTTGACCAATTACGATCATTTTACAAATCCCCAGTCACTCTTTAGGGTCCTGCAATGTAGTTTTAAGCTACTTGTTGTGTATCATCTTTTGTTCCTGATATTGTGCTATTTTTGTTTTGAATGTATATTGTTAACCTTCATGTTATAGTTTGATTAATTTTTTGGGTGACTCGGTTTTCATACATACCGCCATTGTGTTACGGATCTATGGTCATTTTGTACTCTTGCCTTTAAATTTGGCTTATGATCTTTATCTATTAAGTATTTACTTAGATTTTTTTTCATTTGCTTAAGGACTGTACATCCTCGATTTTACATATATTTCATCTGTAATAAGCTATCAAATCTCCGTCCTCTAGCACACTGTGCATGCTGCTGACTATAGACTAGTATATAGAAATACATAATTGGTAGCCTGGTCATATTTTCATATTATAATTTTAAGACTTTGAAGAACAATTCTGATTCATATTTCACTTTTAATAACCGGAGACATTAGTTTCATTTCAAACATGATTAAACTGTTTAGAAATAAAATCAGTTACGGATATATATCAATATTTCCAGTTACGTATATTATTGACAAATTATTAACTTCAGTTACCCATATCATCACGATATTTTAGATGCCTGTTTTCTCCATTTAGCGATTGAATTATGAAAAAAACACTCAGTATTTCAGTTTCAAATTTAGCAAAAAAAGATATGGAATACCGAAAAATAATACATTATTATTACATAATAGCCAAAAAAATATTGACCAGATACACCGTCCGCCATCTTTGGATATACGTAACTGCAGTTACGGAGATCACATTTACCCCAGTGAGACTTACAGGTTCAAACAAATGCAGCTGGTTTCAATGTTTTAATAGGTACCAACCTTCACCCCTATCTGAAACAATAGTGTAACATCACAACATAAAAAGATGCACAATATAATATCAATTGAAATGGCTTAACTCAATCAAAAACATAATAACACTAGTTTATAGTTGATTGTGAAGACTTGTGATCGGGGTCATCGGAGCATGTGACTAGGTCAAAGCAAGCAGTCACTTTCCCCTTCAGTCACTTTGCTTTGCCCAACCGCTTTAAGCAATATCTAGACATAGTGTTTACAATAGTAATACCCTTTGTTTCTCTCATTATAAGTGCAGTTCATGGAGCTTTTGTTGTCCGTGCTTATTTTTTTCTTTTTTTTTAAAATTAATTGTCATTTAAAATAATAAGTACAAAAATTGAATGTTTTAGGAAATTAATGACGGGGTTATTTCCTGCAACAGTGTCACTATGTTTTCAAAATGAAGTCAATATGAAATAAAAGTGGTAAGATTACCAATGAGACAACTATCATAGTTTAAATGACTTAGATGTAAGCAACTCATTTACTACATTGTATTAAGGATTTGTATATTTTTTTTTAGTTCATCAAGTAGACAGTCTTTTAGCAGTGACGAGGAGACTGATGACGGAGAGCATATAGATCATGATTATAATCTTCCACAAAGACATAAACACGTTAATAAAGGTCGTTGGTCAAAAGAAGAGGTAAGTAGAAGAAAGTTCACAAAATTTCATTTACATTAATTTTTGGAAAATGACGCTATCAGCGGCATATTTCCGATACCATTGACCACAACCGGAAGTCGATTAAATTTCCGCCTACCACACTCAGTTTCATATTTACTATTTTACATACTAACTGGAATCTGCTTGTATTACGCTACACTCGAACAAAGTGTTGTTGGACGGGAACCAGTTTACATACTTTATTTTATTTACACTAAAAAATCCTGACCACTAAAAAATCCTGACCTATCCTTAGAAAGGCTTGTATAGTCCTTGGACCTTCCAGAGGGGATGCAGACTATAGAGTACAATAAGCAAGAAATAAGAGAACCAATTCATTTTCGCGGCGAGGTGGTTTGTTTATGTTCCGCCATCTTTGTTATTTGTATTGTAGAGGGCGCTCTCATCATTTTTCAAACTAATAATTTTAACTCATCTATATTAATAAGTTATTTCTATTCAATATCAAATTAATACTATTAAATATAAAAACTAAACCTTTCATTACAAATTTCTCGTTTCTTTTCAATGCATTGGCAGAAATAAACTGCATCAAATTTGATTTGTTTTAAATGATGAAAAAGTAGAGTTCAAGTTTCATATTGACAAATTTCACTTTTACTGTTTATTAGTCATGTTAGTTATGGATCCTATTGGCTTTAATAATGACACTATTCAATGTGATACTGATCTGCTGATAGCAACCAGATTTTTTCCTTCAATTTGACAGACCCTTGTTAACCTTATGTAATAACTTATTTGTTGTTTTATCCAGAAAAAATATTTCAAGTTTCATTCCATATTAGAGAGTCAAAATCGATATTTCGAGACATCCATTATGGAGATTGTTGATAATTTTATGCAGTAGGATTTTTTCATGAGATTTCTATTATTTGTATTTCCAGGACGACTTACTTAGAAGAGTAGTAGAGTTACAGAAACACAATAATACAGATTGGAAGAAAGTGGCACAGTATTTTCGTGATAGAATTGACATACAGTGTCAGCATCGTTGGTTTAAAGTACTTAATCCTGAACTTATTAAAGGACCCTGGACAAAAGAGGTATTGAGGATTTTTATATATAAACACAAAAGTTAACACAATTAATACACATAGAATATATAGATATCAAATTGTTGTCATACATATGTCTTTTTGTCTGTTGAATATGAAGAAACCAACTAAAGAATCAAAAACTTAATGTTGAAGAAAACATACATGTAGTTCAATAATTATTGCAAGGGTTTTAACATGCACTTAAACTGCATTTGCATGTTACTGTATATATTTTCTTGAAAAAGTACCTAGTACAATGAAAATGCTGAACAGTAAAAAATTAAAAGTAAGTTTTGGATATTTTCAAAAGTATTCTTCAAGTAATTGTTAATTTCTCTTTTAACAGGAGGACGAAAAGGTGATAAAACTGGTCAAGGAACTTGGACCAAAACGTTGGACAGTGATTTCACGTCATTTGAAAGGTCGAACTGGTAAACAGTGTAGAGAAAGGTGAAACATATTTTATTTTTTCATTAACACTGTTTATAGATATGTGATTTTAAATTGTAGAACTACTGTATGATAATTAAATAATGTTCTACTATAATTATTGGAATAAAAATTATATACATGATATAGGTACATACATTGCACATGGCAAAGGATAATGGAGAAAATTATAAAAATGGATAAATCTTATTTTATTTGACTGTTACATGAATTTTTATAACTTTTCCTAACTAACAGATACTGATTTTTTTTTAAAATGACATTCAAATATTTTAATTCAAATTTCAACTTCTGCGTTTTACTATCAAAATTGCAGAATGCAAGACATGTCTATCTCTGTGTCATAACATACAATAACCTCAGAATTCTTTTTTTTTTTGTTAACAGGTGGCATAATCATCTAAACCCAGACATCAACAAGTCAGCTTGGAGAGAAGACGAAGATAATTTGATATATGCCTTACACAGAGAGCTAGGAAATAGGTGGGCAGAGATTGCTAAATACTTGCCTGGCAGGTAAAGAATATAAGTGTTAGGAATAGATATTTTCCAAAAACTGACTAAAGAATTGATGTCTGTTACAATATAAAGTTGTATTGTATAGCAACATTAATTTCCCATCAAACTTTACCATATTTAGGGGAGGGGGGCTAGAAAAAAGGCCAGAAAAGAGTTTGGAGTGAGAAAAGAAGGCAACTTGGTGGGAAAAAAGACGGGATTAGAATATATGTAAAGTAAGAAAGGATAAACTAATAAAAAAATAAGGCAGGACAGAATAGCGTGAATAATAAAAAGGCAGGACACAGATTACAACTAAAAAAAATTGCAGGACAAAAATTTTTCATCCCTGCTATCAAGTCTAGCATCTTACATCACACATATGATCTCTAATAGACCGTCAATTTTTTTTCCTTTAGGCTTGTTTGCAGATTTTTGCTCTGAGATATCAAATATCCATGAAAATACAATATTTCCTCATTCTGTTAAAAATGGGTTCCAATCAAAATAGATTAATCCACAATACCTGTTATTAAGTCCATCATGAGTTGTCTTTATGGTAATTATACCAAATCTCCTTATTTTGACATGTATTTACTTCTAAGTTTATGTTACAGAACAGACAATGCTATAAAGAACCATTGGAATTCTACTATGAAAAGAAAATATGAAGAAGATTTAGAGAAGAGACCAGTTTTATATACCTACCCATATACACCCAGCAGTGTGGTTAACATGCAGGGGATTCATCCAGTAAAACTGTTTCCAAATCAGCATAACTCAGAGGCAGTAGTAACTGTTCAGTATGTCATAAAAATCATCATACTGTTGTAAATGTTCAAATTAAGGATCACAATATTTAAATCTTCACTTACATTACATTTTGCATTCACAGCACAGAAAATTAAAATTTATCAGATAGGAATACGAAATATTTAGCATAAAGATATTTTAAGTATTAGTAAAAGATCAATATAAGTGATAAATTGAACTGAAATATATCTCTTATAAAAGAGATGGTTAAGGTAATTGCACACAGTATAATGAAAGCATTTTTCCCATCTTTTTAATGATACATTTCAATTCAAATATCTCTTTTTAGGTGCTTAAACTGTTTTACTACTTATTGAAAAGAAAAATATACATCTTGTTTTCATTTCCCGAAAAAAGATATATACTAACTATAGGCTTAAATTCTTTCGTTATTTTATAATGTGATTTTTGTTTTGTAGAAATTACGACTCAAAGAGTGCAGGATTGAGTGGATTATCGTCAATAGAATTTGTACATGGAACAACACAGCAGACTAGATATTCAGCAAAATTTACATCTCTTCATTCTAAAGGTATAAATCTTGCTGTATTTATCTTAATATATATACTTTGGGGTCATTGCATTTCCCCGACAAGGGACAGCTCTGAACACCAAATTAAAATCGTTTAGCCATAGTGGTGTTTACAGATCATTACAAATTGTTATATGCCCCACATAAGATAGTAGAGAGACATTATGTTCGTCCTTTCGCTTGTTCGTCTGTCCCATTTAAAGATTTTGGTCAAGGTAGTTTTTTATGAAGTTGGAAGGCCAATCAACTTGAAACTTAGTATGCATGTTCCCAATGATATGAATTTCTAATTTTAATACCAGATAAGAGTTTTGACTCTTAATTTTTATGGTTCAAGGATCATAGAAAATGAAAGTGTGAGTGGGGCATCCTGGTACTATGAACACATTCTTGTTAGGGTTAAGAAAAATATTTCTGTTCATGAAGTATTTCTACTATAGTCAACATAAAAAAATATAAAGAATTGATCTTAAAGTACCACCACAAATTAGAATGTTAACCTTTAAATACAAAATAATGGCATATGAACTACAAGCCAGAATATTTTGATAAAAAAGTTGCTTGTCAAATGTCAATGGATTTAAAAAAAAAAAGAAGTTTAGGTTAAATAAGGACAGAAAGATTGTAAGTAAGACATGTTTATCTATTTTAGATAAGAAAATTATCAGTTATACACTTCAATATTATCTGAAATCATAAGGCTACAGTTTTATAAAGTACAAACACTTAAATTTGTCAATTTGTTAAATCTTTTTTTTCAAATATGGAATTATAAACTGAATCTTCTTGTGTAATGATCTGTATGATTACAGTTTCTGTGTTGCATACTGTAAATTCAGTAATTATTGCGAAAAATGCTACAGAGTTGTAAACACAATTATTCAAACTTGCATTTTAAAATATTTTATATGAAACAGGATTTTCGTCGAAATCGTAAAAATTAATCTCGCATTTAATTCTATAATGACAAAATCGCAATAGTAAATGCACGCAATGATTTCTGAATTGACAGTTTGTTTGAATGCTAGACTAAGTATAAATATAGTTTTATAATTTCAGAGTATAGATTTAATGGTAAAGCTATTCAGAAGTTAAGAAGTCCTGGTTGTCTGATACCAATCAGTTCTCCAGCTGTATCTAGATTTACTAGTCCACCTGCTATTCTTAGGAAGAGGAAAAGAAAGGTAGAATAAAAAAAAATATACTCTTTACTTTACTCTTTTATATCACAAGTCCTTTAATACAGTTATTCTTTGGAAAAGAAAAAGGACAATAGGATATGAATTTTATACTCTTTACTCTATACCATCAATAGTCCCTACAGGTAAAAAAGAATATTGTTTCACATTAACATCTTAAAACAAAACTTTATTTGCAATATGTTATACAAAAAAATGATTTCAAAAGAAGCAGAACAATAAAAACACATCAAACGTCATATTCCTGACTTGGTACAGGCATTTTCTTAAGTTATGTAAAAAATGATGCATTAACCCTGGTTTTAGAGAAAAGTCGGCTTAAGATTGTTTGCATATCGTCTAAAAATCATTATAGAAACATTCCACTACCAAATCTCGTACAATCTGATAATTATCCACTCTGGACAGTTAAATTTTAAATATTTTAAAAAGCTTGGCAAGCCTTGCGTTTTAAATTTGAAAATTTAATGTCTCAGGTGGATAAAGTATCACACTTGATGCAGTTTTAGAATCTATATGTGAACATATAAAGTTAAATGTTGTATTGAAATATTTGTTCTTTAGCTGATCCAGTCTTGTCCAGTTAACTCATCTACAGATTCAGACAATTGGCAGAAAAGTAAACAGGGAACCTATAAACAACCAATAAAGGATGACATAGAGAACCAGTGTCCAGATATATCTACTGAAACCCAAGTGGAATTTAAAAAGGAACCAGTCACTCCAACTGGTACTCCAATTAAAAACCTGCCATTTTCTCCATCACAATTTTTAAACAGTCCAGAAGTACACTTTGGGAAACTGACATCCACGCCTGTCTGTAGCAATCCTAATTTAGCTACGCCTACACCAAATACATCACTCAATACACCAATTACCAAGCTTTCTGACAGGTAAGATTATTCAACTGTATGTAGCTATGCCTACACCAAATATATCACTCAATACACCAATTACCAAGCTTTCTGACAGGTAAGATTATTCAACTGTATGAATTTGTAAACTCTTGTGAAACATACCTTGTTATATAGTTACCCAATGTTTACTTTTGCTCATATACATTTCTGTCAGTACCATATTTTTGTAGCATTTTTGTCAGCAACTACAAATCATAACTTCTTGATAAATGGCACCAAGCTCTTTCTTGTTATGCTATGCTGTGTAATATGTTATCAGTCTTTAAAATGATTATCTTCTTCCTGTTTACCATAAAATTGTATCTTTAACATATCACCCACATATATATGTATAAAAACATTTTGTTACATTTATCTTAGCAACCTCAAGCTAAAGTCTTTTATTAAGCTACACTTAATACACTACTAAATAAAACTAATTGTAAGATAGCATATAAAGTTAATGAAAAGTTGCAATATACATCCTCACAAAATAACAAAAAAGAGTTTATTATTGTAAGGATTATTAAATATGACCATTTAAAAAAAAAAAAAGAACACTGACAAATTTTAAGAAAAACAGAAAAAATAGCAGTTGCTTAAGTGCCTTACATTTGGAAATACAGAGTATGCATTGTTTATGATTATCTGGATAAGTTAAACAGTAACATACTGTGGATTAATTTATTTTCGTGGATTGTGAAAAACTTGCATATTCGTAGATATTTAAATTCGTGGTTTTGGCAAAGTCTGCATCCATTTCATTTGAAAAATTTTAATTCTTTGAATATTTAAATTTGTGGTTCCCCTGTACCCATGAAATCAACAAATATTAACGAATCCACAATAGCTTGGATTGTGAAACTTCCACATTAACTTGAAAATAAAAAAGAGCTCAAGGACTTTTTTTTATATAAATAGAGGCATCTGTTTTCATTTTTACTTAGCCAGTCACTATTTACTTTGTAAAATAGAAGCATAACACTTAACAAAGTAACAAATTATGTTAATTTAATTTTTTTAGATCTACTTTGAATACTCCATGTATTAGAAGAACCATTTTAGACGCCACACCTAGGACACCAACTCCATTCAAAACAGCATTGGCAGAGATTGAAAAGAAATCTAAAGTCTTGCAAGATGTTGTAAGTTGACTACATAATATTGTTACAATTATATCAACATGTTTTAAATTCTGTTTCAAAATTAGTAACATATTTTTAACATTTATGGGATTTGTTTGGGAGAAGATGCACTACGATTTTAAAATCATCCACAATTTAGAAGTTAGAAATTTCTATAAATTTTAAGAATATCAAAGTGGCCTTGTAAACCTATTTTATCTATTGTATTGGACAATTCTTTGGGTTTATTATTTCAAAACATAAATTTTATCATTTTATAATCACATGTGACAAGTAGTGTATGAAATTCAGATATTTTGTCTAGTTTTATTCAGATATGGCTAAATTCTAAATAAAGAATCTGGTAAACTTTTTATATATTTTGGTTAATAATTTACAAAAAATGATTGTCTAGTATTAATGTGTTGTAATAGTGTTAACGTGTACAATTCCACAAAAGTTGAGGAAATATATTGAATTTACCATTTCTGAATTTAAAAAAATCAGTAATTAGACATGATCAATTTTAATTTTCAAGTAAAAATATCTATACACATGTGGAAGTCTGATCACTAATTTTCATATGCTCTATGCCAATGAATTATACTAAAAGGTTGAAATATCTTATATTTTAGAGTCCTGGTCAGATTGAGAAAGACATTGATGAGATGATGAAAGAAGATACAGGCTATGATGCTGATATGTCAACTATGACAATGTATGTCACACCAAGGGAGAGAAAACAAAAGGTAAATAATTAAGATAGAGTAAGTTTATGTCAATTTTGACATGGAAGTCACACAAAGAGGAAAGTAACAAATGTTCTCAAGGAAAGGAACATGTTATTCAAACTGACATTTTGCAACCAGAGAAAAGTAAAAAGTAATGATAAAACAATATTTAACAGAACACAAACATACAAAACCAGCTGAATAAATATAAGTGTGTTTGATAAAATTCCACCCGATTTTTTAAAACAAAATGGATAAAAATTATCCATAAATGAATATAACCAGATGCTTGATAACTTTCAGACACTACATAAAAAGAATGCCACTATTAATCCATCAGTTTGCTTCTGAAGAAGGCCCCATAAAATCATACCTGGTTATGCTATGAATCATCACCAGGTGCTATTAACTACGTCCAAAAATGACATACTTTGGATAAAGTGTTCACATTCAGATCATGACAAAATCCAAGAAAAAAGTTTATTTGCTTTAGTTTACATACTGAAATTAATACAATTTAAACATGAATCACATGACATGTTGTATTGTAAATTGTAGGGTGCTGCTAAGAAGGCTAGACAGTCATTGGCAAACAAATGGTCAGCATCTGACATGAACTTCTCAGAGTCTATGATCATGTCTCCAGAAACACCAGTGAGTATTGTTCCATATACAAATTATTTTACAGTTTTAAGTTGGTATGCAAATAACTTCATTTAGTATCAATCAGAAGCTGTGAATTTCTTAAAATCATTTTGTTATATTTTATTATCAACAAGATAGAACAAGTTCTGAAACTCAAATTAAAATGACCTTAGTCCTGGACTTATTGTACAAAATAATTTCTGATTGATAAGGGAAATTAATGTCATGCTTGTTTGGAATTTTTCTAATTTCTGTTTTTTCTTTTATAGAGTAAATCTTTACTTGGTGATACCAGCATTTTATTCTCGCCTCCGTCCATTATCAAGGACACCTTAGCAGAAGAAGTCATGGATGATGTATTCAATCAACAAAAAGATAATGAGAAGAAGGAAGTAAAGGTAGGAAGACTTCATTGTACTAAACAACTGTGCTAAATTCTACAAAGATTCTTAGTATGTGTAACCAATAAAGATTAGGGTATGAATCCCATTGGTGGATCAAGGGGGGGGGGGGGTCTGGGGGTTGGAATCCCCCCTTTTTTTTGGGCCGATCAATGCATTTGAATGGGGACATATAGTTGGAACCCCCCCCCCTTTTTAAAATGGCTGGATCCGCCCCTGAATCACATTGTCTGTCCATTCCTAAACAATTTAAACACAATTCCATCTACCCACATGTAGTATACCATGTAAAGATGAGCATAAATGAAAATAATACTGATTTTACAAGTTGTACTTAAATTTTTGCATACCTCAAACCTTGGATACCTTCTGCAAACACATCCTTTTATATGAAACAAAAATCTGAAATATAATTTGGTGAAGAGATGGATTTAGAAAGAGACTAACATTATGCAATAAGATAAGGGGTTGAAGTCATAAAACTTTGCTCAGTGCTCGGAGCACAAAAATCATGCTCGAAACATGAAATCCAGCATTTTGATTGGTTGATTCTTGAGTCTAGTACAAAAATCGTGCTCGAAAGTTTTATGACCGCAAGGCCAGGTCACAGTATTTTTATACCCTGCCTACACAAGTACAGTGCATTGTTTTCAAGTCTGCATCTGTCTGTCCTGTATCTGATTTAAGTTTTGGTTATAGGCAGATTACCATGTAATCAACTTGAAACCTATTACATATGTTAATCAGTGTTCCAGCTAGGTTTTCAAAAGGGCATGGTGCCAATCCTGAAAAAGGGCATTTAACGCGCGATATGATAATATGAAAAGGGCATATTTTAATAAAAGATGTTAATCAAACATTTGTGTTTATTCATTGAATCACAGGTTACAAGAACAACATCTTTAGCCCATATAGAACTCTATCTTTCTACTTTTAAGGCTGAAAAACTTGTCAAGCAGCTTGTCACACAAGTTT
This sequence comes from Mytilus galloprovincialis, assembly GCF_965363235.1. Taxonomy (NCBI): domain Eukaryota; kingdom Metazoa; phylum Mollusca; class Bivalvia; order Mytilida; family Mytilidae; genus Mytilus; species Mytilus galloprovincialis. Next base: position 22,916,972 of record NC_134844.1, read on the forward strand.
TTTTATCATTGCTTGGCACAGTTGAACTTTATATGCAGTATGTTTTGAAAGGAGATCTGTTTCATACTGTTTCTATGGTCTACCACATTTTACCAGTTTCACCTTTCTACCCCTGCTGTGCTTGATGGCAATACAGCACAAAACAGCTGTGCTCAGTTAATTCACAATTTTAGGATATAAAGCAACAGTGAAAAATAGTATCAAAAATAAAGAATACAGAAAAAGATGACCAAGGCACCCTACCAACACTGCTACTAAGACCCTCTTTAACTTTTCCCATAACTCAAAATAAATACCTAAACATATATATTCTTAAGCAAGAAGTATGGAGACACATTTTAGAATATGTAAATGGGTTACTCAATGCTAGGAAAAAAATCAGATTGAGTTATCTTTCTTTATTCGGGTGTGCTCCTTCTTTGGAGGATTATAAACAGTACGTAAATATGATGTAAATATGATCACAATATGGCGGCCGATTTTGTTATTTTCGTATCAAAAATGAAGGCGGTCAATGACAAATACGTCTGAATTTTCTGTTTATTTTACAGAAAACAAGTAAAACAATGTCTTCAACGAGTTTATAATGGTTTTCCAACTTTCTGTCATTACGTTTCTTCCATGAAACTACGGTAAACATCGCAAATTGTGCCCAAGTTGTTGTATGCACATTTCTTCAAAGATAATTGCCGACTGACCGATTCTATTTGAACGAATTAATGTTGATGATCATTAATGACCCATCCGATAAACGGATTACCTATAACATCAGATTATGACACCAGTTGTAACCATTGATTAGCTTGGGGTGGTCAACAAAGTCATAATCTTTTCCCCAGGTAAAATTTAGTAATTAGCGTATCATATCAATACGCAAATTAATATGCAATCGATCTTCAAAAAAGGCAGGGCACCCTGGAAACTGTCAAAGAGGCACAGGGCGGCGCCCCTCTGAAAACGGCCTAGCTGGAACACTGTTAATAATTTAAGTTTAACAGAAAGTTAGCAGCTTTATGATGGAATATTCTAGATGAAAAGAAAATGTTGTCTTTAGATAACCAATGATTTTGTTTGATAGTTCAGGTGTATTCTTACATTTTACCACTATTATTTATGAAAGTAATTATGAATCACATGTTTTATCTTTACCATTGCAGAGGTTTAAGTCTAGTAAAAGAATAACATTCCAGGAAAATGAAGTAAAAGACATTAAACAAGTTGCAAAGGTATGTTCAAAATGACTTGCCAGGTAAAGTAAATGTTTACTGATTTGTCATGCAGGTAATTGTAAGATTGTTATAGATATAAGAAGATGTGTCATGAGTGCCAATGAGACAACTCCCCAACCAAGTCACAATTTGTAAAAGTAAACCATTAAAGGTTAAAGTACGGTCTTCAACACTGAGCCTTGACTAACACGGATCAGCAAACTATAAAGGGCCCCAAAAATGACTAGTGTAAAACCATTCAAACGGGAAAACCAACAGGAAACAAACACTTTGACTAATGAACCGCACCAATAAACATACAAAAATTGTTTTACTGTAGGCAACAAAATCAAAATCTAAACTGTAAAAAATAGAATGCTCCACTTCAGTGTAATGGCTATCAGTAAACTTTAAGAATTGATTAAAACTGATAATATAACTAGAATTTCATGAACTTTTTTTCAGCTTAATGCTGCCTATGAACGTATTGCTTGTGGTAAAACAGAAGACCAGTTGTTAATGACAGAGCTGGCAAGACAAATATTTAAATCCATAAAACGACCTGCAAATAGACAGACTTCATGATAACATGTGTTCAATGTTAGACTTCTGTGAAGTTGTGAAATCACCTTATGTGTTCATATCAATGACAACAGTGTTGATGTCTTTATTTATTCATGAGACTGATAATAGACAGCTTTAAATGAATTAGATGTTAGGAACTATTGTGAAAAAAAGGAATTCTGGATATTCACCATGTTCACTATGTATATATAAAGTATGTGTTTACACATAGAATTAGTGCTCAACAACTAATATACCATAGAAAACTTATATGTGTACTAAATCATTAACTGTGAGAATAATTTCAGTTCTATTCTAGAAGACTCCAAATATGTGAATAATGGTCTTCTGTTACATGATATAAACAAACAGACAGCAGAATAAGAATAAGTTCATATTTACAGAATTTGAAATCCTATTCCTACTTTATATGGTACCTTGTATTTTAGAAAAATAACATTGTTCCTCTTTTTATAGCTTGATTAATTGTGATTTTTTTCTAAGTCATTTATAGAGTGTTGTGTTGATACAGAGAGTGTACCATTTTGTTAAATGTAGATAGAGACTGGTCTCTAATTAATGAATGGCTTGATTTTATGTAGCGCTAAATGAAGATATTTTTGTTAATAAATGGAAAAAAATCTGTAGCTGTAAGAGTAAATGCATTGTCACATTAAGAATATCAGAAAATGTATTTTTTCTATAGATGAAAGTTTATATTAAAATTATTTTATTTAGTTTTATAGTGTGTAGAATGATGCATGTAAATTAACACACTCAGTTCAGAACTAAAATCAATACCCATTTGATTTCACATTTCATTCAATGTGATATCGTAACATTCTTTTTATTTTTGAAAATGAATTAACAGTGAAGTAATATCAGATTTCAGGATATTTTATAATACAACTTAAAACCAAGTACAATTTAAAAAGTATAATTAGTATTGCTCTCCAACCCTTGAACACCAGTGTTAGATAAGAAGCCTTGTTAATGTTTATATTGTTATAGTAGAGTAGTATAATTAATTTATTACTGCAGTATGTATGCCTGAGAAATGGCAGTCTTATATTTTTTAAGTATTGTTGGAAACATTTTGCACATTTTCGTTTTAAACCTTGCAATACATTAAACATTGGAAAATGAATGAAAAGAAGAGTTACAGATGCTGGGGTGAATATATCAATGAGACAACAACCTAAAACCCTTCTGACATCAAATTATCACTGACAAGTATTGTGAATTAATGTCAGAATGCAATATAGATACTTATTCATAAGCATGTGCATTTCAAGACTTGGCATGTAGTTAAAATGTCATAATTTTTGTATTATATACATCTCAGCTTACACCAAAAAATCTTTTTATTTTCCCAGTGCCAGGTTTTGAAAAGTCAATAATTTCTTGAAGACACCTTTTTCTTTCTGATTCTGACACTTCATCAATTATTCTAAATATAGAGGATAAAATTATATTGAACACTGGTATTTCAAGAAAATCTGTTTGTTTATTGACAATTGGAAAGATACACATGCATATGAAGTAGGCTACAGCTACAACAAACAAATTTCAACTATCAAGTATTTGTTGACCAATTTCATCAGTGTAAGCTTGTAGCCTGGAATATTAGAATGTTTTAAAGTTCATTGACTTGCAGAAATACTTTAATATAAGATAAAGACCCGGATTAAAATGGAAATGTGCAATATGTGTAACACACATGTTTGTTGTGCATATGTTTTTGTTTTTTGTTGGTAGATATTTATATTTTGTTTGAGGAATGTGCTAACATTTTGTAAAACTGTTGAAACATTCTATAAAATTTTGTTTACTGAATTTTATGTGAATGCAAGATGAATAAAAATGGAAATGATTGATTTTAAAACTGATTTATTTTTGTTTTGCCTGAAAATTTTTAATTGAAGTTCATTTGTTATGATTTTGTTGTACCTGTCCAAAAAAATGTAGATAGTGAGACAGGGTTTATTATCTGGCATTGATGACATAAACTATTTTTATAAAACTTTATATTTCACAAAGAATTTGTCTAAAATGTCTTGGATGTTACATTACTTGAATGCAGATGTTTTATTTTACAAAGTTTCTGTCTGTCACAAGTCCATTGTCCTTGACCTCATTTTCATGATTCAGAAATGGATATAACTGTAATGCATACATGTCTGACTGGCTGGTCTCCTATAACCTTGACCTCTATTTCATGTGTCATTGGTCAATGTTATGTTTTGGTGTGTTTATCAAATACTGTATAATCTATAGGTTAACTATTTATGGTGTATGGAATTATTGTAAGGTATACAAGTCTGTCTGGATAGAATCAGATGACCGTGACCTCATATTCAGGGTTCATTGGTTATTTTTTAGTGTTTAGTTTGGACCTTTTCTCTGATACTCTAAGCAAAAGGTCATCTATATTTGATGTTCATATCTATATCTGGCAGCATTTTGGCTGGCAGGTTTCATCTGAAAGTGACTTTATTGACATAGTTCAATGTTGAGAGTATCCTGGTTATATCTGTTTCTTAGATGCTAATAGCAATAGGTCAACTATATTCCGTGTATGGAATGTGTGGCTTATAGGTTGTATGTCTCCCTTTGATCCCTCCCCAAAACACACAATGATGCAAGTCCATTTGGCTGGGTTCATAGTTTATATATCTTTTATAATTTCTAAGATAAAAACCAAAATCACAAAAAAAGTCTGGTAAATATCCATTAAGGGGCATAAACTGTCGGTTGTCAACTCACTATTATGGCCAGAAGTTTACTGGATATTTTCTGATTTGATTTGGATGGCATTCTTACAGATGGAAGAAATAGGTTAGTGATCTTAGGGTTGAAAGGTCAAAGGTACTGTTATTGAATATAGGCAAATTTGTACATTTGTTACTTCTATTGTTTGATTGGAATGATTTAATAATAATGAAAGAATTGGGGACAGCAAAAACCTATTTCAGGGTCATTTTGTAAAAGGTCAATGTCACTTTTTAAACTAAAAGTACAGTACAAAATATTTAGAAAACTGGTTTCTGGAAGGTAGCTCCAGTTTTCCTATCTTAATTGGAATATAACATGATCCAATAAAATGAGGTCAAGGTCAGATAAACCAAACAAGAAATACATGTACACCATACAATCATTCTATACACCAGTTGACCTTTTGCGTATATTTTCTATGATGCAGACCTAACTAAGAAACTAAACATTGACCAATGAATCCAGAATATGAGGTCAAGGTCAGATTAATGAGGAAAAAAAATCGATAAAAATATTCCTCTTGATACTATCTTTTGATTGTAAGAAGCCTCTGTCCAAGTTTGGTAAAAATCCAGGATAGTTTATGAACCTAATAAATGTTTTAAAAACTTTAAACTGCAGACTGTATGTAATGTTAACTGGAAGAAAAACTAAGTCCATTCAAATACACAGGTGAAAAAATATTAACAAAATTTCCTTCTAGATACTAGCTTTTGATCATAAACAAGCTTCTGTCCAAGTTTGGTACAAATTAAAAATAGTATAAGAAAGTTATTAAAATTTAAAAAAAATTAACCCCAAAGTGAATGTGTTGTTTCCAGGCAGAATATCTAAGTCCATTTAAAAGTAAAATACCGAAAAACATGGATTTAATTTTTTACAAAATTTACTTCTGGATACTATCTTATGATCATAAACAAGCTTCTGTCCAAGTTTGGTACAAACCCAGGATAGTTTAAGAAAGTTTTTAGAAAAGTAAAAACTTTTAATCACAGAGTGAATGTAATGTTTCCGGCAGAAAATCTTAAGTCCATTTAAAAGTAAAATACGGAAAAAACGGATCAATTTTTTTACAAAATTACTTCTGGAAACTAACTTATGATCATAAACAAGCTTCTGTCCAAGTTTGGTACAAACCCAGAACAGTTTAAGAAAGTTATTAAAATTTTAAAAACTTTAACCACAGAGTGAATGTAATGTTTCCTGCAGAAAATCTAAGTCCATTTAAAAGTAAATTACGGAAAAAATGAATTTATTTTTTTACAAAATTTACTTCTGGTTACTATCTTAAGATCATAAATAAGCATCTGTCCAAGTTTGGTACAAACCCAGGATAGTTTAAAAGTTATTAAAATTTTAAAAACTTTAACCACAGATCTAGAGTGAATGTAATGTTTCCTGCAATAAATCTAAGTCCATTTAAAAGTAAAATACTGAAAAAATGGATTTATTTTTTTACAAAATTTACTTCTGGATACTATCTTATGATCATGAACAAGCTTCTGTTCAAGTTTGGTACAAACCCAGGATAGTTTAAGAAAGTTATTAAAATTTTAAAAACTTTAACCACAGAGTGAACGTAATGTTTCCCACAGAAAAACTGAGTCCATTTATAAGTAAAATACGGAAAAAATGGAATTTTATTTTTACAAAATTTGCTTCTGGATACTATCTTATGATCATAAACAAGCTTCTGCCCAAGTTTGGTAGAAATCTAGTACAGTTTAAGAAAGTTAGTAAAATGTCAAAAACTTTAACCACAGAGTGAATATTTGTGGACGACGCCAGAATGTAGGATCGCTTAGTCTCGCTTTTTCGACTCGACAAAAATGAGGTCTAGGACAAAGGTCATCTGACAAACCAAAACTTTTTAACTGACAGCATCTGCCTACAAGCCTCTAGAGTGAAAGCCTTTATAGAAATAGTTTACACCATTGCTGCCAATCTGTAATCCCTCTTGTGACCTTCATTGAGGCAAAACAAAAATAAATATAACATTTAAAACCATTCAATGGGTTTTCTGGATTCACTTTTATCAAGAACATTGAAAGCCAAGAATGTCAAATGGATGTAAAAAATTCTTGAGCTATTTGACCAAAAGGGACCTGAAAGGTCAACTTTGACAGAGAGAGTTGAAAATTAATCTGATAAAAATAGAGATTTGTCAATCTTGTGCTTAAAAGAATCTGAAAACATTCTGTTCTAAGGATTATTACCGTAACCAATGAAATCTCAGACTCTAAGTGACAAAACCAGAGTACCCAAAAAGTCTTCAAAACAGAAAGTAGAAAAGACTGTTGTCAGATCCTAATTTGAACCAGATGCTCCGCAGGGCGTAGCTTTATACGACCGCACAGGTTGAACCCTGAACGGTTGGGGCAAGTATGGACACAACATTCAAGCTGGATTCAGCTCTAAATTTGGATTGTGATTAAATAGTTGACACAGCATAGGTTTCTGACACAGAATGAATGTGTTCTAATGAACTTAAAATTTTTGTTTTCTCTTAGAGCAATTCACTATGCTGTTGAATATTAATCCTCTCAAAAAAATGTTTGAAGAAATTTTCTTTTTTATTTATGAAATTTCAAATGAGAAAAATTGAACCCAATTTTTTTAATCACATCCCCCTTTCCCTTATTCCAAAACTAATCTCAATTAAAATTTCTAATGGAGTTTGCAACAATAACTACTCATTTAAATACATCATAAAATATTAAGATGTAAAAAAACTGCTTGTTATAACTGAATGGTAAAGATTATTTTAATTTATCAGTTGGTAGTAAAAAGTGAATATACATTGTATATTGTATATAACAAAGATTTAAGTTGATTCTGGACAAAGAAAGATAACTCCAATTAAAAAAAAATCTTGCTATTGCACAATATTTTGCAATTATATATTTCTTGCTTACTATTCTGGACAAAGAAAGATAACTCTAATTAAAAAAAAATTTGCTATTTCACAATATTGTGCAATTAGATATTTCTTGCCATTGCGCAATACTGTGCAATTGAAAAGACTTGCTATTGCACAATACTTAATATAATAATTTTAGATCCTGATTTGGACCAACTTGAAAACTGGGCCCATAATAAAAAATCTAAGTACATTTTTGAATTCAGCATATCAAAGAACCCCAAGAGTTCAATTTTTGTTAAAATCAGACTAAGTTTAATTTTGGACCCTTTAGACTTTAGTGTAGACCAATTTGAAAACAGGACCAAAAATGAAGAATCTACATACACAGTTAGATTTGGTATATCAAAGAACCCCATTTATTCAATTTTTGATGAAATCAAACAAAGTTTAATTTTGGACCCCGATTTGGACTAACTTGAAAACTGGGCCAATAATCAAAAATCTAAGTACATTTTTAGATTCAGCATATCAAAGAACCTAACTGATTCATTTTTTGTCAAAATCAAACCAAGTTTAATTTTGGACCCTTTGGACCTTAATGTAGACCAATTTGAAAACGGGACCAAAAGTTAAGAATCTACATACACAGTCATGACAGTTAGATTCGGCATATCAAAGAACCCCAATTATTCAATTTTGATGAAATCAAACAAAGTTTAATTTTGGACCCTTTGGGCCCCTTATTCTGTTGGGACCAAAACTCCCAAAATCAATACCAACCTTCCTTTTATGGTCATAAACCTTGTGTTTAAATTTCATAGATTTCTATTTACTTATACTAACGTTATGGTGCGAAAACCAAGAAAAATGCTTATTTGGGTCCCTTTTTGGCCCCTAATTCCTAAACTGTTGGGACCTAAACTCCCAAAATCAATACCAACCTTCCTTTTGTAGTCATTAACATTGTGTTTAAATTTCATTGATTTCTATTTACTTAAACTAAAGTTATTGTGCGAAAACCAAGAATAATGCTTATTTGGGCCCCTAATTCCTAAACTGTTGAAACCAAAACTCCCAAAATCAATCCCAACCGTTCTTTTGTGGTCATAAACCTTGTGTCAAAATTTCATAGATTTCTATTAACTTAAACTAAAGTTATAGTGCGAAAACCAAGAAAATGCTTATTTGGGCCCTTTTTGGCCCCTAATTCCTAAAATGTTGGGACCAAAACTCCCAAAATCAATACCAACCTTCCTATTGTGGTCATAAACCTTGTGTTAAAATTTCATAGATTTCCATTCACTTTTACTAAAGTTAGAGTGCGAAAACTAAAAGTATCCGGCGGACGACGACGACGACGCCAACGTGATAGCAATATACGACGAAAAAATTTTCAAATTTTGCGGTCGTATAAAAAGTATGGACTCAGGATTTATATTAAAAAGAATTAAGGGGTGGGAAAACTAGTTTCCAAATCATTTCTCTATTCATCAAAAGGAAATTTTAGAAATGAATTTTACAAATCATGTCAGTTCTGTACTGAAGCACTGACTACTGAGCTGATGACACCCGAGGGACTAACAGACAATGAGCAGAGATAAATGAAAATAACACTTCATACACTTCTTCATTCAGGCGCTATAAAATTAAGGGGTCAATAAATCTTATTGACATATTTGAAGACCTAATATTGAATTTTAAGGTAATAGACAAGAAATAGGAAAGAAATTAATGTATTCCAGTGAAGGATGCTTTCAGGCTTGTTGGACCTAACAGTTTTTGTGTCTGTTTTCTAATCTATCAAGGTTCATATGACCTAAACAAATCAATATCGATTAGGTCTCTTGTGGAGAGTTATCTCATTGGAAATCTTATAATTACCACATCTTTCTTTTTTATAGTTACACATAATAATGTAATATGCTTGTAAGAAAGTTTGATTCAGATAAGTTTAGTGGAATCAGAGAAGATTTTTTTAAATGTTAATGATGACAGCAGATGCCAAGTGATAGCAATAGCTCACATTGTCATCAGTGTTGCAAAAAATTTGCTCCCAAGACTAAAACTTTCATCCATTAAAGAACCTTAGTGAGCACGCTCACATACCCCACGTCCCCACATTGTCATTGGAGAAATTAAATAAGTATAAGAAAAAAAAATTGTATAAGAAAAAATATTGAATAATAGTTTCCTGTCAATATACATAGTATGTCCTTATTATCTACAAAATTTCATGAAATTCTGTTGTGTGTTTTCAGGAGGAGTTTAGATGACAAACTGTTGCAGAAGTACATTGAAGCAAATAAGTTCAAAGGGGCATAACTCCTAGAAAAAAAAAATTGAACCGTAATTTCCTGTTGATATGCACATCTACATAGTATGACCTTATTATTTACAAAGTTTCATGAAATTCTGTTGTGTGGTTTGAGAGGAGTTGCGATGACAAACTGTTGCAGTAGTACATTAAAGTAAATAAGTTCAAAGGGGCGTAACTCCTAGAAAAAAAATTGAATCGCAATTTCCCGTCGATATGCACAACTACATAGTATGTCCTTATTATCTGAAAAGGTTTCGTGAAATTCTGTTGTGTGGTTTGAGAGGAGTTGCGATGACAAACTGTTGCAGTAGTACATTAAAGTAAATAAGTTCAAAGGGGCGTAACTCCTAGAAAAAAAATTGAATCGCAATTTCCCGTCGATATGCACAACTACATAGTATGTCCTTATTATCTAAAAAGGTTTCGTGAAATTCTGATGTGTGGTTTGAGAGGAGTTGCGATGACAAGAAACAGGACTGACGGACGGACGGGTCAAAAACATTATACCCTCCGCAACTTCGTTGCGTGGGGTATGGGGTATAATAATGAAGACTATTAAAAACATACTACATAATCACTAGCTAGCACTACTTAATATTGCAAAGGACGGTTGAGCAGGACTACATTCATTGACAGTTTGGATATAACAAATAAGGTACTGAGATTGGAACACAAATAATTTACTGACAAAGCAACATTTAGTACAAGTTAGTCAGAAGTTATCATACAAAATCTAGCACTGGAAATCAACTTTTAAGTCGAATCAATTATGGGTTTTCATTTGAACATGTTTTTCCTTTTGGATAATGGAATGTTATCAATGGTATTTTTCAAGTCTGTCAATTACTAGTTTGTATTGTTCTTCAAATTCCTCATAAGCTTTTTCTAAATAAGCATGCCTCTGATCTAAAGGCCATGAGTTCATGGTAGCTGACAGTTCATTTGGTTGTAAAACTTGTTCTAGTTTCTTATTATCACGTCCATTTTTCTGAAATGGAGCATTTAATCTTTTCTTCACCTCCAACCTATAACTTCTGTACTGCTCCTTGTTGTTGACATTTGTCGCTTTCAGTCGTAATATCTCGTAGATTCTTCTTGTTTGTCGTTTAGATAATTTCAGTTTGTTTCTAGCATCTTGTACCATGTCATCAGAAAATCCCAATAGCAATTTGTCTGACTTAAAGCTGGCTAAATCCATGCAGTTTTTTGCATCCACATAATCTCTAACTCGCTGAAAGTTTTCGGATGGATCCTCAACAGTAATATCCTTGATTTCAGATCGTGAGTAACATGTATTGTAAAATGTCTGCAGCAACTCAGCACCATGGCCCTGCTTCTGAAATGGCGGTAGAATCAGTACCTGACTGACACGAGGACGTTTTTTCTCTGGATATGCATAGTAATTGTAAACGGTCATGTAGCCAGCTATAGCATGCATTGGATTATCATTTACTTTGTATTTCTCAAACAACAGATAGAAGTGCCATCTACTATCATCAACATCGATGAATGATGCCCCATCAATGAAGAAAAGTATAAATGTCTGTAATCGTTCATGATACTCTCTAAACCCTGGAGTGTCGATATCGGTGTGGTAGATCTCGAAGTTTCTCATATCATTTCCTTTAGAGACTTTATATGAATGGAGCATCTCTCCATATGGTTTGAAAGAAGCATCTTTTGGTAATAACCTTGTGAATTCATCCTTATTTGCAACGAACCCTGGAGGAAGTTCTTTAGCCAAAGTTTCCAAAACATTATCAGGCTCAATACCACCAAACATGTTTGATGAAATTTTCTCAAAATACTGCATGTTGACGTAGGTTGTCAGTCTGGAAGCACTGTAAAACATCTCCACGATCAGATCTTTGTAACCAAATATTGATTCCTGTTCACCTGTAATTATAAAATTATTATTACAAGAAATGTCATACTAAAATATCGTGAAGGTTATCAAGTGAAATAGCAAATGGTCAATAAAGCAACAATTTCTAACCTGCAGTGTCAGACTAGTCCAAATAATTATGCATCTGGCAAAGCTATTTAAAAAAAATTCTGGGACGCCTTCCTACGACGGCGTCTCCGAAAAAATATAAAATAGCCTTGCCAGACGTCATTTATATTATTTGGACTAGTGTCAGAACTGACTAAAGAACAGGAATGTAAAAAAAAATGATTAAAATAATGTACAAATGTAGTGCAACAAAATGATCTAAGCAGCAAGAAAATTACTGCACATCTATGTATATACATTTGTAGGTACATGTATATAAACCTTTGGTTGTACAATGTATGCACAAAATTAGGTGTCATTAATTTTCAACTCAATATTTCAGTATGAAGTCAAAATTTTATGGTAACTTTTGTGATGTCCAGTTAATATGGCGGACAACATGGACAAATAGCAATAAGTTTTAATTTATACACCTTATCGCTATTTTTCACCATTACTGGACATCACGAGGGTTTCCATAAAATTTTGACGTCACAAGCGTAGAGAGCTTAAATCTGCTCTCAAGCCCTATCAATAAATCGGTGGCACTATTTGTCCACCATTACTGGATATATCACACAGGTTCCCATAAAATTTTGACGTCATAACACAAAATAAATTCTGACCCCACAATGGAAAAGTGATTGCTGTATGATGTCAAAAGTTCAAGCGTCTGGGTCAGCAGGGATTGGCGATAAGGTGTATTGGTGCATGTACCATGTCAATGTATATTTGTTCCGCCTAACAGAAGTACCAATGGAAACTTTGTTATAAACATTTGTCTTAATATCTATTCCTGTTGGAACAAATATTCTATACCATTTATTCCGTTAGGAACATATACTGTAATATTTATTTTTTCCTTTGGGAACTTGTACTGTTATATTATGAATGAACATCCATACCCAACTTTCTTTTGTCTCACTGACACTGTGCGTGACGTGTGTGTGTGGTTTAGTTTACGACCGTTTACGACAATTAAGTAGTTTGATTATTTGCAAAGAGATAACTACTTATAAACCTTTACCTAACACTATTAATTAAGGTATTTTGTCATATTTTTATAGACAAGGACCAGTCAGTGTGGCTGTACCAGTGGCTTTGTATCTTGTATTTACAGTAAAGGAAATATGTTTTCACACACCGAACAGCTGATGGGTCATCTCTGGATGAAATGTAGTAGAATCATCTTCCATGTCCGACTTCTGTCTCACAAGTTTAAAGTGGATTACATCATTTGCGCAGCACCTAAAAGATTCTAATTTGTTTTTCAATACAGAATTCAGTGTCATACCCGCCATATTGGCTACGTAGATGGCAATGAAAATTCCAGAGATATTCGATTTTTAGCGGGAAAGAACATAAAGTAAAAGAGTCCAAGGAGTTCCGATTTTTGCGGGAAAATGGCGACAATTGGAAATTGGCAAGCTGCTACAGAAAGTATTTGGAAAGCAAGCTCTATAAATTGCATCGATCAATTTAAAAGTTTAAAAGACGAAATTGATAAAATAGCATTTATGCACAAGATGGGTAACATTGGGTAAGATGTCAATTCACCTTTTAGTTCCTAATCATGAGGATAATGTAAAAAAATCAAATTATGTCTGTATGACTGGTTTTAGACCTTGACCTGATTACCATGGGTCAATGATTTCGAATAAGGACACAGTCTCCTCATTTGTCATAATGCTGTAATCGACAAGATTTAATATTTTACACTGTCATTGATCCATCTACAGTGGTGGATCCAGAACTTTTCCTAAGGGGGGGCCCGCTATAGTCATGCTTCAATGATTCCCTATATAATCAACCAAATTTTTCCCACAAAAGGGGAGGCCCGGCCTGGATTCGCCTATGGATTCTCAGTATCTGATATGTTATTATATAAATAAGGATAGATATAATTTCTCATTCAGTTTATAAACATTTACATGTAGTCGCCCTTTCACCCTCTTTATTTCATATCTGTTTTGATGTTTGACACAAAGTGATCTTGAAAGGTTATTATACGCCCATTTATGTATGTATTATGACCGTTGTCCTTCTGTCTGTTCTTCGTCAACATGTTGGACATTGACTCAAAAATGCATTAACCAATTTGCAGTTTTCAGACAATAACTCAATAATGCTTTCAGCAGTTCTTATGAAACTTTGATGAATTGATGTATGCAGTAAACATGGTAAAGTGTCCTTTAGAATTTTATAAATTTTACATTTTACATTTCCAAGTTATGGGGTTTTATTCATTAAAAAAGGGGGGATTTCCCAGTGTTTAGACAATAACTCAAATATGCTTTGAGCAATTCTTATGAAACTTTGGTGAATTGTTTAAATCTATTGATGTATTATTAAGCTCCCTCTGAACAAAATGCTGAATTTTATAAATTTTATTTGTTTATAGTCTGACAACAGATTTTACTAAGTATTGCGCAACAGCACAGTGTATTGCAAAACAGCAAGAAATCTTTAATTGATTATAAATTCAATTCACATAACCAATTTCAAGTTCTATGACTACATTTATTCAGAAACCTATAATAAGTCAAATATTTAATCCAAATTCAGACCTGTATCAAGCTTGAATATTTTGTCCATTTTTGCCCCAACTGTTCAGGGTTGGACCTCTGCAGGCATACCTAGCTGCGCTCAGCGAAGCAATTTATTACTTTTAGAATGCCAAATATATTTGTCCTAATATACGGCAAATTTTAAATATGACATGATTTTTTTTTCCTTTTCTTGTATGAATTGTTATACCACTGAGCCAGAAAAAATATAAAGGAATAAAAGTAGACATGGGGCTGAGACAGATTCATTTATAATGAACATGAATCATACTGTGGATTCATTTATTTTCTTGTGTATCAATATTTCTAGATTGAGGAAAGCTTGCATTATGGTGGATATTTTATTTGTGGTTTTGCCAATCTCTGCCTATAACATGTATACAGTCGATAGAAAAAGTGTAATTCTTTGAACATTTGAATTCGTGGTTAATTTATACCCACAATAGCCACGTAATTTGGTATACAACGAATTATACTGAATCCACAGTACATCATCCATGGGTGCCTATTGGGGAAAGCTTTTTCATACTCCTTACACAAAACCTTATTGCTATTTTAATTAGTGGAAGAAGACGTCAAGTCTTCTGAAGACTTAAGGGGCCGACCATTGGCTTTGAGTCTCCGTATGCCGCATTCATTTCGTGTATTACAATTTCAAAACAACTTAGATTCCTGACACCGATTTTTACACATGATTGGGCATCTGAATCATTTAATTTGTAAATTATGATTGTAAAACAATCACTATCGTAAATATGACCCTTTTATTTATGTAAATTATTAGATTTCATCTCATCCACATGAACGTAATTTGTTTACTTGTAACAGGATGTTTTAACTGTAGATATTTGTATTACGCATGCGTGAATTTGGTATCGGTACAACTCGCCCTGTTTACAAGTTCGCCCTTGAAGTTACGAATTTGCAATCCTGCAGACAAGAAGATTTTATTTTTATATAAATAAAAAGGATATATAAAGTGTTATCTTTATTCATAGGTTTCCTTTGTCATGTGAATTAGATGCCCTTCGTAACATACATGTGAACCTCCCGTTTAGGAGAAAAAACTCCCGTGTATGAAATTTTTCAGACGCCATATTTGATCATTTCTTTATACTACTGTACGGGTGTAAATTGACACCTGTGTTAAATTTTACCTGAACATCAAGAAGATGTATAATTATATGGCTTCACTTGACAGCTTGGGTGTCAAACATACTGGTAATCAACGATGTTTACCTCCGGCTAACTGCCGTTGTGTTATCAAAACGATGTGTATTGGGAATATTGAAATACTTTTTTGTTACTTCCCTTTGTTTTATCCTGTTTTCAGTTATTTTGCTTTTAAAAATGTAAATGGTAAAAAGACTATAAATGATTAATATTTTAATCAAATAATCATAAAAGGATGTTAATTAAATGAATTTAAATGATTTTGGACAAATAAAAAAATTAAAATTTATAAATTATTTTATTAATTTAGACCTCCTTTCAAGGATTAAATTGAATTTTTTATATTAAATTTGTTTAGTTAGAAGGCAACATACAATATGTGCAACTAGGCTAATAGTCTAGCTTCTACTAGCTTCATGTATAATTTTTCTACCGATTTAATATATAACTAGAATTATGCAAACAGACTTAAGGAAAAGGCATGTAAGTCATGTAAGTTCATACAAATATGACACTTTTTCTAGACAATCCAGATCTTGCAAAATACATCGCTAAAAATTGTAACCTTTAATTTTGTTGTTGTGCAGTAAAAACCCATATGGGAACTTTCAAAAGTTGGCAGGTATGTAACAAGTCTTACTATTTTTATGCTCCATTTATGGGCAATATGTTTTCTAGTCTGTCCGTCCGTCCTGCTTCTGGTTATAAAGTTTATGGTCGAGGTAGTTTTTGATGAAGTTGAAATCCAATCAACTTGAAACTTAGTACACATGTGTTCCTCTTGATATGATCTTCTTAATTACTGCCAAATTAAAGATTTTACCTAATTTTCATAGTCAACTGAACATAGAAAATGATTGTACGGATGGGAAATCCATGTACTTATGACCTTTTCTTGTTTGAAGAAAAAAAATACATTTTAACGATAATGGAACAAAGCAGCCTGGGTAAGTGGGGCTGCTTTTATGGTAATTCAAGTTACCTTTTATTCACCTTCTTCCACTTCAGAGCTATCAGCTCTTTGATTTATTCCAATCCTGATAAGTTGGCTTAAGTTCTGAAATAACAATTTTTCAACCACATACTTGAAGCTACATGTATGTGGGCCCTGTTTAAACCAGGGCTTCCAAAACGGTCATATATTCTGTTCATTTGTATAATGTCCGGTAAAAGTCCGGCTGGGCATAGCATGACACGGTCATCTACTTTTTAGTTTTTGTGAAGGCTTTTTCAGTCATTTTAACATAATTCAAGTTCTTTTTGACCCAACATTTTGCCTTTAACTTCCACACATTTCTGGTCATAAAAGTGACATGATGATTAATTACTATCAAAACAATTTTCTTTAATACTTTCTAATTTTAATCAAGGCTAATTAGTTGTTGGACAGCTGAAATCTACCTGTTCAGGTGACAGGTAAACTATTTTCAGTACCGGACATCGTATAAATTGATCGGTCTATTCACAATTATTTTCTTACATTTCAGCTGTTTGTATCTAATTGATTTAGTCCAAAAGATTAAAATTATAAGAAATTAGTTTATCAACATGATTTGATGCAAAATTTAAAAAGGTTTTAAAGGAAAAATCGTCAGAACTATGTTGTATGAACTAGAACACGTGTGCGCATGTGCACCGGTGGGAAATTTAATTATGCATCCTACATTTCTTCAAAAATGCTAAAATTATCATTGATAACTGTATCTAA
Organism: Mytilus galloprovincialis; assembly: GCF_965363235.1. Taxonomy (NCBI): domain Eukaryota; kingdom Metazoa; phylum Mollusca; class Bivalvia; order Mytilida; family Mytilidae; genus Mytilus; species Mytilus galloprovincialis. The sequence goes on from NC_134844.1 coordinate 22,934,140, forward strand.
CTATCATTTCAAATATTTTGTTGAAGAAATAATGTGGAAAGAGCTTCTTCACTCAGACGTGCTTTGTAAACATACACAGATTTTACGTATCCGGGATATGGTCCATGTTTTAACATTGTCAAGTCAACATCCTGTTTTTAGAAAAATGTGATTTTAAAAACGAAAGTAAAGTTTTTGACATTGTCATTTTGCACAAATAAAGAATCTAAGGGAGATATGAGCACAGTGATGTGCACACTTTGAATGATGCACTGCCAATTTAACAGTTTACATCTGAACATCAAATTCATATCAAAGTAAAGTTTAAAATCGTTTTTTTTTTAATCTAATGTCAATCATTGGAATGGCCATCTGATTACCATAATTGCCTTTTGTGACTAAGTCTTAAGGGATTAAAATTGGGATCAGATATAAAATGTCCGGCTGGCTCAAATATTTTTTGGAAGCCCTGGTTTAAACTAATGTATTATGCTCAAAATGTCCAAAGATGTATGTTTAAACCATTGTAAACACTTCAAACAAAGGATTTTATGATTTTAATTAGCATTTCAAGAAAGTGAATCATGATCTAACAAAATATTCCACTCTAGTGCTGATATAGCAGCCCTTTTGCACTTACTAAAAAAAAAAACTGACAGCAGGGACAACCTTGACACGTAGACAATTCAGAGCCTGCTCAGTGATACAATTATTAATCAACTTCACAAACTGCTTCCAATACAGCCAGAGCCAAGTGTAGGAAAGGCAGACAAGTTAACTTGCACTTGTCATAGTTGGTTTATGGAATAATTGTGGGTAGTACATGTCTCTAGGATATATGCATAAAAAAAACCTTGACCTTATTTCCATGGCCTCTGCTTTTAGTCTTGAATTATTTTGAAACATTTACATATAGTTAAATTATATCTCATAGAGTGTCAGATCATATAGTTGCAATGATCAATAAAGCCAGCTGCTCTACATGAATTTAGCATACTATTATTTGTTCAGGTTAACTTACAGCCTGAAGGCTAAACAGAAAGAATAAACATTTAAGAAGGTTATTCAGGATAAGTAAGGAAATAAATTCAAATGGATGAAAGTTAATCACAGTACCACTATAGATTAGGTAAGAAAAAATATGACACCTGTATGTACATATGTACTGTAAATTCAGAAAATATTGTGTGCATTTATTATTGCGATTTTGTCATTTTAGACTAAAATGCGATTTTGATTTCTGCGGTATTGAGAAAAATCCTGTTAAAAAATTTCAAAATGTGAGTTTAAATTATTGCGATTATAACCCTGACTCAGTTTTTGCATTAAATGTAATAAAAACAATAATTTATGAATTTACAGTACACGTATCAGTACTAATATTTATAAGATAACATTTGTTTTCCAGAAATGTATCTTGGCTTCAGTTTTATATGGAATCGTGTGAAAAACTTCATTTAAAATCACCTGAAAAATCAACACAGCACAGAAACTATGGAAATAAATTGTTTCAAGAGAAGAAATATAAAGATGCATTGGAATTTTATACACAGGTACAGAGGAAATATGCAGTACAGTTAAACATAAAACCTGGGTCATGTATGCACATGATGTATCTATGTAAATACACATATATTCTATCATTTGTTCATGCTTTTATGAAATACAACCAAGAAAGAGAACCTACAATGTATTTAAAAATTTAATATCAAAACATTATAATTTGGTAGAATCAATAAGGTTTATCGTGTTTATGAAATGGGTTCACTCAAAATTATGAATTTTAAACGTTTTCTATTTGACTTTCAGTTACCTGTTTCCATGATTTTCCTAGTTTTATTTAGAATTATATAAAATAAGATGTTGAGTGAAATCCGTGAAAGTCGGACTCAAAATATCCAACAAAAGTTAACCGAAATAAATTAAACATCTAAAAGGTACAAGTTCAGGTTAGGATACGCTATAAGTATTTTTTTTAACTTTCACCCCTATTATCAGTAAAATAAATCAAAACTTTGTACCAGATAAAAATGACATTTCTCCAACATGATACATACAAATGACATTTCTCCAATATGATGCATAAAAATGTAAACACTTCTCAGCTTTTTGAAACAAGTAGGATTTTTTTTGTGTTTTAAATATTATTTAATACTATATGAACTGAAAAATTTGACATTATATTCATGTATGATCAAGTATTAATTATTTACAAAAGATAATTGGAGTAAATGTCTTTAACCATGTTAACTGTTTTAGAGTGTAATGGAAGCACCAGATAAAACCAGAGATCTTGGTCTAGCTTATGGAAATCATTCAGCTGTCTGCTTCTACTTAAAATTGTATCAGGTATTTTATATAAATTTTAGAACTCCATTTAGTGATTTTATATTAATTTTACGGTACTTATTTTGTATTTTTTTCCTGAGCGCACACTGTGATGGGGACACAGAAATACAAGGCTTCCCTTTAGTCTTGTAATCCCTCACATGTGAACAACTCTTGAGATTTAAAAAAAACTATATCAAAGGTTTATATCAGGAAAATCTTGTGACTAGTTTGAAAAAACATGGAGATCAACTATTTTTAAAATGATAGAAAAATAAATTAAAAAATTCTAACATCCAGTGTAATTATCTCCCCTGAAATTGATTTGCTATTTTTTAGAGTAAAGATAAATTGCAATCAAAACTCAATTCCAACAAATTACAAAATGATGTGCATGATCATTATTATCAAGAAATCTATTTTATTGACAATTACATTAGCTGCAGAAAGTAGTACACAACATATATGTATCTCTCTGTTTTACCTTCACTTGTATATATTGACTAAGGAAGATATCTCATTTCAAAATATTATCTGAACATATCCCTTTGCTTTGTACATTAAAAATGTTCAACATTAGTTCACAATTCAAAATGAAATCAATCTTATCACCTCAGTGCTCACAATCTTTTTGATTTGATTTGATTTGGTACAAGACCAATCAGTGCAGTTAAATATTTTATTGAAAAATTAGAGTCTAAAAAAGTTTGGAGTTGAATTCTTTTATTTGCAAGATAACATACTTCTTCATTTAGTGTGTTTTGTGTATTTTGTAGGAGACTATAGAATCTATCAAATTAGCATTTGATAACCAGTACCCAGAACCTACTTCATACAAACTGTATCTAAGATGGGCTCACTGTCTTTACCATACTGGAGACATGCAACAAGCAAGTAAAAGTAATTGGTTAATATATTTTCTTTTGTTAAACTGAAACATAATTGTGTTTTGCCTTATTGCTGTCTAATTTTATTTTCAGATATATATAGTTTTAAATAGAACAGCATTCAAGCAATTTATACTGTTTACATTTATATAATGAACATTCATTATAAATAATTGCTGACCATTGAGTTAAATTACTATTGTCCTACCTCATTTATTTTTATATGACCGCAAAACAAATAATTTTTGCGTTGTATAATGCTATCATGTTGTCAGCGTCGTCGGCCAAAGACAGATTTAATTTCTGAACAATAACTTTAGTTTTAGTGGATAAATCTTTACAAGTTTTTACCTGAAGGTACAATACCACTAAAGGAAGGTTGGAATTGATTTTGGGGGTTATGGTCCCATTAGTTTTTTTGAATTGGGGGCCAAAAAGGGGGCCCAAAATAAGCATTTTTTTGTAGTTTTCAAACAATAACTTGTGTGTAAGTGTAGGAATCTCTCTGAAATTATACCACAAGTTTCCATACCATAGAGGGATAGTTAGTATTGATTTTGGGGGGTTATGGTTTCAAAAGTTTAGGAATTAGGGGCCAAAAAGAAGCTCTAAATAAGCATTTTTGTAGTTTTAAACAATAACTTGTGTTTAAGTGTGTGAATCTCTCTGAATAATACCACAAGTTTCCATACCATGGGGGGATAGTTAGTATTGTCTTTGGGGGGTAATGGCTCAAAATATTTTGAAATTAGGGACAAAAAAGGGGGAAAACTAGGTTTTTCTGGTCAATGGACAAGGTTGCAGTCTTGTAATTGACTGCTCCATAGGCTTACATGCTTACATGCAAAACAGCTGATCTTTGACCTGTATTATGGGTCATGCCACGAAGAATAAAAAGTTACGTAAACCTGAAGTCAAAAATTTTTTTTCTACTTTCTGTTTGCTGTTTTTACTAGGCCGCACCACTTCCAGTAAACATGATATCCTTTCACTTTCCTGGATTGATATCCCCCGAAAGATGCAAGATTTTTTTTTAAAGTCTATATATATATATTTCAATTAAGCATAAACCTATAATCAAACAGAAAAAATTGAGTTCAGACAAAAATTCAGAAAAAAATGCACTATTTTGTTTCCCTCCATGTTTTGACATGCACCGGAAACTGGAGTTGTAATACAAGACTGGTACCACAATAAAGTCAATTTAAAAGCAGTGTAAGGGAGGTAATTCATAAACATTTAACATACAATGTTGGGTATGTTCAGATTTACCTCCCTTATACTTCTTGTTAATTATGTATAAAGAAATGTCAGGTTATGGACTAATTGAAAAAAAGGGGGTGGTATTAGTTTTCAATGTTTTTTTTTCAAATTTGAAGAAGAAATCTTTAATTAATTTGTAAGATCTTGACATTTGTTTTGTGTAAGAAACCAATATAAAATCAAACATTAAATTGCAATCGGAATTTAGAGCTGTATCAAGCTTGGATGTTTTGTCCATACTTGCCCCAACTGTTCAGGGTTCGACCTCTGCAGTCGTAAAAGGCCGCGCCCTGCGGAGCACCTGGTTTATTTGATGATTTTTTTTTTCATTATTATTACACATTTTCGGAGTAATTTATTAACCACCTTGTTAATTTTAAAATTACTATGTGAAAGTATATTTTAGATATGTTTAAAATATTATATAAAATTTAAATATTTCAATGCTTTATAGTATTCAATCATTAAAATATACCTTTTATATTATTAGAAGTAAATACTGCAAAAAAGGAAGTTTTTGAAAATAAAGAAATTGAAGAAAAAAGAAAAGGTATTTATATTACAACATAAACCCATGCAATTTCACTGTATATTTGTGATTTTTTTTTCAAGAATTAATATAAAGTTAGTACACAATTCTAGGATTCAAATAGACATTTAACTTTTTACAACCATTCTCTATGATTATTTCTCTTAAAAATAGTCATACTAGATTTATGTGACTTTATTGCCAAAGTCTAGGCAATTTGCATGTTTTACAATTTCTCATATATGCTAATACAATGCCTATGAAATGTTTACACACTGCTTAGTTCTTTCAGTGACATGACAGTCATGTCAAGTATGTTTGATCATTATATTGAAGACTGGAAAAGTATTGTTAATTCACCCTCTTCCAGACAGGGAAATGGGCGTTTAAATTAAATTAAGAACATATATGATTTAAAGCAGGATTATGTTGTTGGAAACTACTGCAAACTATTGATGCTTTTTGTGAAAGAAGCGCCTTTGCAAAATTTAGATGTGGGGTAGCTCCTATTAGACTGGAAACTTGGAGGTATGAAAATTTGATGCTGAAAGAGAGATGTTGTTTTAATTGTTTTAATACTGTTGAAGATGAATATCATGTTATTTTACATTGTCCTGTTTATAATGATATAAGATAAGTTCTTTTTACTGAGTCTCTTAAAATTGATGAACATTTTTTAATAGTTTTACAGATTGTCAGAAAATGGTATTTTTATTTTCAAATCAAGATATTATAAGATTATGTTCCAAAACCTGTAATTTTATTCTGAAAAGACGCTGAGTAGTTTTTTATCGTACATAATAATTGAATATTTTTGTTATATAATTTTACCATTCAGGTTTAATATTTATTATGTACATACATATTGTCTTAGCTGATTATCGTTTCTCATAAATTTGTACAGATTGGCTTATGTATACAAAACGTTTCTTTTATAAATGTATTGTGTAATTTTATACATAAGGTGAGACTTGAATAAAATATTGAATTGAATTGACTTGTCTTAATTCACCGTCTTTGAAGGGAACCTCAGTGGCCTAGTGAATAATGAAAAGCTGGCTGTCACGAAATAGCCCAAAAAGATGTGCTAAAAAGTGGCATTAATAACCAACAATCAATCAATCTCTTTGATGTAAGAACATGTTTGTCATGTGCTCTTGGCACAGCTGTTTATATCAGGTACTGATGGTCTATAAAGGTTATAATGTTTCAGTTATATGTATTTTTATCATAAACAACATATATAAAATTTTGTTATATATTTATTCAAAGTGAAGCTGTTAGAGGAGATTAAATTATTGGATGAAAATATTGCTAAGAACAGGTATGTGATACTTGATATTTTGAAATATCTGTAATGAAGTAGCAACCCAACAACATTAATTAGCCAAAATATAAACAAGGAGGTAATCATATTGTAAAGGGGTTTATATTGAGGCTCTTAAAATGCCTTTATTTAGAAAAGTTTCAAATAATTTTTATACGACCACAAAATTTTTTTTGCGTCATAAAATGGTATATGTTGACGTTTGTGTCATCAGTGTCGTTTGCGTCGTCTTCAAAAGACACATGGTTTCCGGATAATAACTTTAGTTAAAGTTAATAGAAATCTATAAAATTTTAACACGATGTTTATAACCACAAAAGGAATGTTGGGATAAATTTTGGGGGTCATGGTTTCAAGAATTTAGGAATTATTGACCAAAAAAGGGCCCAAATAAGCATTTTTGTAGTTTTCAGTCAATAACTTGTGTTTAAGTGTATAAATCTCTCTGAAATTTTACCGCAAGTTTCTATACTACAAACGGATGGTTATTTGGGGGTTATTACTCAAATCTTTTAGCAATTAGGGGCATAATAAGGTGGAAAACAAAGTTTTTTTTCTGGTTAAGAGACAATTTTGACAATTTAAAAACAGTGTAAGGGAGGTAACTATATTCCATTTAAAGAATACTGTTATATAAAATGAATATGTTTTATAACCTCCCTTACACTGCTTGAAAATTATATATTAAGAAATGATGATTGTCTTGAGGTGATTACCTGTAAAATTATTTTTAAAAGATACTACAAATATTAGTTAATATTAATTTTAACCATGACTGTATGTCATTTTATATTTTAATATTTAATGATGTATTTAAATGAGTAGTAATTGTTGCAAACTCCATTAGAAATTTGAATTGAGATTATCGTTGGAATAAGGGAAAGGGGGAGGTGAAAAAAAATATAAGAAGGGGGAAATGTTGTACAATTTTTCTCATTTCAGATTTCAGAAGTTAAAATGAAAATTTCTTCATTAAATTAATAATAACACTAAAAATCAAAAGAAAATTTTTAGGTTCATTAGACCATATTCAATCTTTGTCAGAAACCTATGCTGTGTCAATTATTTAATCACAATCCAAATTCAGAGCTGTATCAAGCTTGAATGTTGTGTCCATACTTGCTCCAACTGTTCAGGGTTCGACCTCTGCGGTTGTATAAAGCTGCACCCTGCAGAGTACCTGGTTATCAATCTTATAACTGATTTTATAAATCTAGATAGATAAGATTATTTTTATTCAAATGTGCAATGCAAATGCGATCAGTATGTAATACATATTATGTATAAATTCATCATCATTAGACAGCTCTTTTCGGGGTGTCAGGGAGTCATACTTAACAATAAAACTTATTTTATCAACTAGTGTATTGTATTGAACGGTAGAAGTAATTTAAATATCACTCAATTACTTCAGGAGCTATGAAACAACTGAAGATAACAAAGAGGTTCAACCAGAGCTATTCCATGACAGGGATACAGTCCTAACACAGGCTTCCAGTGCTGTTACAATGAAGTTTCACAAAGACCGAGGACGATATCTACAGGTGAAATAATATCAAATTAAAGTAGAAGGAAAACAAAATTTAAAATGATTATTTACTTAATCTATAAGAAGATTGATCGTTTATATAAATATACAGTGTTAATTTCCATTGTTTAACGCAAGCGTACATTTTAGATGAATAAATACGGTTCCTTATTTGTGCATTGTGATTAAAAATTTGTATGTTTTATTTACAACTCTGTCTTGTATTGTTCTGGTCGTATTACTTATTTGAATAATAATTAAACATCTCTCTGTCAAACATAAACTATTATGGTGTAAATCATTAAGAGCAATCTTTTATTATCCTTGCAAAATAAGTCTATATCTCAGTATTGGTATTGTGAAAAAAAAAAACTTTTTTTGAAAATTAAGGACCAGTTTGTGACTTATTGTTAAGAAATTTACTTAAATTTGAAAAGATAGATTATAACTTATATATTATTTTTTTCTGTGTATTTCCAGGCCACATGTAAAATACCAGCAGGAAGTGTGATTATTGCAGAGAAACCCTTTGCCACAGTGTTGTTACCGGATCATTATCAAACACATTGTCATCATTGTATTGGTCAGCTGACTGCTGTTGTACCGTAAGTATTCAAGCTAAAACATTCCAAACTTGTCTAACAAGAGCATGTTTGCAACTGTAGAGATTATAGATTTTATTAGAGCCCCACTGTCCGTGTCTGCTCTATATCTAGAGAACTGTTATAATTTCATACTTAAACTTGACATGTATCTTAATGAACACCAAAGGGTGTGTCATAATGTATGTACAACTTCCTAGGTCAAAGGTCAAGTTCAAAAACTTTGGTTTCAGTTGACAAACCCATGTCCTATGATAAAGATACAAATTTTATACAACACAATATTCACAGCGGGCCCACAGAGATGGCTCACATCTCAATGATGTCTAGTTACCAATCAAACATGTAACAGAAACACGTGGTAGTATTACAACCAAATTATGCTTTTCTTCTTCACGTTTCTGTTGTGTAATCAAATTAAAAAAATGTGGTTGCTATAAAATTATCTTTTTTTCACAAATCTGATTCATTTCACCAAAAAGGAGGCCTTTAGTTCATCTGTTGTATTGCTAACCTGTCAACACTGTGAGGATAAACATTTTTGCTTATTTTATTTACATGCTTATAAAATGTGTATCTGTGACTTACTACTGTGCTTTTGAGATTGTTTTAATGATCCATGATTTGACTAGTTGTAGGAGATGTAGCACTGTATTATACTGTAGTGAGACATGTAGACAACAGTCCTGGTCAATATACCATCAAATAGAATGTCAGTATTTAGATATATGTCATTCTGTAAGTATTATTTTACAAATAATGGAAAAACATCAATTTAGATATTAAAAAAGAACAGATGAATTTGACAATTTTGTTCATTATGTATGCCAGGTTAATATGACTACTGTCAATACTGGTTATTTTGTTTAAGCTTAAACTCTTGGCATTATGTTTAATAGTCAACAAGATCAATACAGGGTTTAAGCTAGGATTTTGAGGTCTTTAGTCACTTTTGCGCGCTATTAAAATGAACTTTTTTTTTGTTTAACAGCAAGGGACAAAGGATGTCTATTACTAGCTTCATCTTTGACTTTGTCAGATTTCAAAGGATTTATAGGCATGATTGGCAGTTATTGTATGATTTGACTGTATTGGCCCTAATAATGAAAGATTCTGACATGGGGTTAGGAAATTTAGTTCACAATTTCTCTTCAGTTTGTTTCAGGGGACATTTTTACAGACACTTGTTTCTATCCATGGGAAGACCCACTATCAACATATATTTACGTTGATAGTGGGTCTTTCGATGGATAGAAACAAGTGCCTCGGGAAATTCCTGATCAACAAATGTTGGATTCTTTTTTAAACCAGGAATCACAGCAGAAATTAACTTAAATGATGTTCTCACTGCATAATCATCATCCTTATAAAACGTCTAAATCGATATTTGGATATCATTTCTATTAAGTTGGAACTGTATAAATCCTTTTTGGAAGGATTATAATGACTGTAAGGAGGTTGTAAACAATCAAGAATTGATCACATGTACTACTTTCGGTTTTAAAATGAAATGAAAACGGGAAGTGACACGTGGAAAATAAGTTCAAAACAAGTCCAGATTCATCAGGAAATTATCATTTTTCAATTTAAATTAATTTAGTAAGAGATATATATTTGTCTCTCTTGTTTAAATGATACAAACATTTCGTATTTTATGTTTTTGGTGTCTATGAATAGTCATAGAAATACATTTGTACTTTCATGCATGTGTAGCACACAGTACAGGAAGCACCTGTTTGACTCGTGAAAACATTTCTGAACATTTTGAATAAAGTTCTATATTTAAGATGAAGATTGTCGAAATTGTTTTTGAAGAAAATATATATCAAATATGACAAAAATGCCTTCGAATGACGAATCTATGACAAACGAACTTCAAACTATGATCATCTGAGAAATATTGAAATTCAAATGTGAACTGTCTTGGGGGAAACAATTTTAATCAAATGACTAAATTATACTCCTGATTGTTATAATGCCAACTGACTGATTTTCCTGGGGAAAATAGTTATGATGGTCAGTTATGAGGTTTATTATAGCGAACCCTATGATAGTTTTCCATAGATTCACCTGCAAGTTACCTGTCGATTTAAACTTTTGGCAGTTCTATTGACCCATCTAACAAATACAACAGGTATTGTTCTCTGTATAGTTTATTCACTCAGACCTTTAAATTTCTTCTAGGAGAAATATATCACTCATTGATTAATATACCTGAACAAAAAATTGAACTGTCAATGATGAAAAAATACTTATACCAAATTACTAAGAAAGGACTCACAAAACTGCATGTGGTGTTGTATTTATTCAATACCAAAAACTCGTTTTTAATGTGTTCAATATTAATAATGATTTAAAAATTAAAAGTTGATTTCTGATCAAATATTCAATAAATATTTTTGTGTGTTTGATAAATAAAAATTTGAATATTATTATTTTTAAATTAAGGTCTTCATAAACATAGTCTATAAATTAACAACAAAAAAAAACATGCAAATTCATTGGAAAATACTAAAAAATATGTCTAAAATAAACTTTTTATTATTAAATCAGATTTTATATTGAACAGATTGAAAATATATTAATGATATATTGAATAAATACAATATTGCATACAGTTTATGTGAGTTTATAGAAGTATTTCAATAAAAAAACAGATAATTTTTTGGTCAGGTAAATTAATCAATGAGTGATATATTTCTCCTAGAAGAAATTTAAAGGTCCTGGTGAATGAACTATACAGAGAACAATACCTGTTGTATTTGTTAGATGGGACAATAGAACTTACAAAAGTTTAAATCGACAGGTAACTTGCAGGTGAATCTATGGAAAACTATCATAGGGTTCGCAATAATAATTAATGGATGATGGACTCATCAGATGGCGATAAGCAGATTAGTTGTAATCACAACTTGTAACACCTGTTGCAAATGTTAATTACCTGGTGGTCATAAACTTGTCAAATACATAAAGACAGGTAGATATATAGTATTTTAAAGCAAACAAAATTTTACACTTTCAAAATTTAAGTGATGAAAATTGATTTGAAATACTTTTGTCAATGTGAAAACTGTTTTGTAACTAACGAAAGTGACGAACGCTAGCAAAATCACTGGGTCAATACCATAGATATCGCATTATGTATGTCTTTACGCATGAAGTCTGTAATATCGGTATACATACATGTCAACCTGACAATGAGAAATCATGTCATGACATGACATGATATGTCAAAAAGCGTGTGAAAACGCGTGACGTAGATGCGGACTTGTTAATATGAATGTGGTAATGTTCATAATTTCATACAAATTTGTGAATATAAAAAAACAATATATATTCTACTGTGAACTTTTATTGTATTAAGCAGTGGTCTGTTATGTTGCTTTTAAAGCACCACCACTAGGCACATATTCAAAACAACTGCCAGTTTCAAGTTTAGATATGGAGCTACCATTTGATTTTTAGGGGGGGGGGGGGGGTGGCTAGGATGAAAAATTTTGTCCTGCATTTTTTTTTAGTTGTAATCACTGTCCTGCCTTTTTATTTTTCACTCTATTCGGTCCTGCCTTTTTTTAAAAAGTTTATCCTGACTTTTTATGCCCCACCTACGATAGTAGAGGGGCATTATGTTTTCTGGTCTGTGGCTCCGTTCGTTCGTTCGTTCGTCCGTCTGTGCGTCCGTTCAGGTTAAAGTTTTTGGTCAAGGTAGTTTTTGATGAAGCTGAAGTCCAATCAACTTGAAACTTAGTACACTTGTTCCTTATGATATGATCTTTCTAATTTTAAAGCCAAATTAGACTTTTGACCCAAATTTCACGGTCCACTGAACATAGAAAATGAAAGTTGGAGTTTCAGGTTAAAGTTTTTGGTCAAGGTAGTTTTTGATGAAGCTGAAGTCCAATCAACTTTAAACTTAATACACTTGTTGCTTATGATATGATCTTTATAATTTTAAAGCCAAATTAGACTTTTGACCCAAATTTCACGGTCCACTGAACATAGAAAATGAAAGTTGGAGTTTCAGGTTAAAGTTTTTGGTCAAGGTAGTTTTTGATGAAGCTGAAGTCCAATCAACTTGAAACTTAATACACTTGTTGCTTATGATATGATCTTTATAATTTTAAAGCCAAATCAGACTTTTGACCCCAATTTCACGGTCCACTGAACATAGAAAATGAAAGTGGGAATTTCAGGTTAAAGTTTTTGGTCAAGGTAGTTTTTGATAGAATTGAAGTCCAATCAACTTGAAACTTAGTACATATGTTCCCTATAGTATAATCTTTCTTATTTTAATGCCAAATTAGATTATTACCCAATTTCACGGTCCATGGAACATGGAAAAGGATAGTGCGAGTGGGGCATCCGTGTACTTTGGACACATTCTTGTTTTTACCTAAATTGTCATCCTGGCTTTTTTTTTTTACTCAAAATTCCTGTCCTGCCTATTTTTTTCAAATTTCATCCTAGCCCCCCATAAAAATCAAATGGTAGCTCCCTTAGATTTATTTCATAACAGCACACAATACAAATGTAACATAGTCAAGTTCTGATCAGAATTCAGTGTCAATTTCTTTATAATTGAAAAGGCTCTCCAACAGTAGGAATTGATATTTGACTGAATTAGCTTCATCAAGATTTGAAATAATGTCACAATGGTGGTTTTTTTTGGCAATGTAAAATGTCATCTATTATCTCTTCCATTGCTCCCATTGCTATTGCCTGGTTAAAACTGGGAAGTTCATCAGAAGAAAGCTGGTACTATGAGAGCTGATCCAACAGTTCTGTGATATTTTTATCCCCATGGCCTGTAGAAATCTGTTGCCGTGTTGGCTAGATTTGAAACTGAAATTGAAAAAGAAAAATGTTTTATAAATTTGATTTCCATTAGATAAACATGTTAAAAATGCTTATTCAATTGGCTACATTGTATTTCTCCTCTCACATGTTTTTTTTTTATCATTGCAACATAGAATGCACAAATTATGCGTTACTTGTCACTCGATCATTTAAACTCGAACTCCAAAATATAATTTATAAATCTTGAATCTTGCCGTACACATCATTTCATTTGGCTTAACAATCGGCACTTTAGACGACAGTACAGGCCCTGAAAGTGACCTCTTTCTGTGTACATTTCCCCTATAAAGTGAAGTTGAAAGAAAGTCACAAAATCGTTAAAACTAATCACAAACTACTTACCTTTTACTGTTTGTCCTTATAGAAAAATAAACAATATGACAGCCAAAGAATTACTTCGAATTTTTCGGTATTTATCGCCAAATAAGGAAAAAACCTGAGAATAGCAATATCACTAACGACCAAAAAATGAAAAGAATGAAAAAGCGTGTAATTGCGTGTTAAGTGGTGAACATGCCATGTGACAAAATCCTCGCGTGTAAACCGTTGAAAAAGCGTGTATTACACGCGAATATCATGTCACTTGACATGTATGTTGGTATATTTTATAAGAAATCAACACTTTGAATTTTTACAAACCACATATACTCTCTTCACTTAAAAGTTCTGTTAGAATTATACAGTTTTAATGAAATAAAGCACTAAAACTGATCAAGAGTCAAATTTGTAGAGAGGGATCCGATCAACATGTAAATGAAAATGATAAGATCCCTCTCTACAAATTTTACTCTTGATCAGTTTTAGTGCTTTACTTCATTAAAAATGTTTATTTTCAATTTATTTCAGATAGTAATTTTTCACTACCAATTTTACTTTCAGTCTGTTTTGGTGATATATATTATTTTGTATCTGTTTCAGATAGGTATAGCACATTTAAGTTTAAGAATTGTTCTCACAGCAGGACTTCAGCATCTTCTTGGTACGTTTAGGAGTTATGTGTGGTGTAAACATTTTTGTGGGTTTTGCAAATTCAACGCATCAACTAAATATAAAGAGTACCCTTTACAACAATATTGTTTATTTGTAAAAACTATTTGTGCAGGGGATACTTTGGAACATTTTTAACGTTTCATTTTATGCCATATACTCTGATGACCTTAGTTGCCAAAAGTGTTTGGTGATAATAAAAATCATATAATGACCTGATGACAGAAAATGTTTTCAAGTTATGCATTTATTTCATAGTTGCAGATTCATTACAGCAAATTATTTGATTTATTGTTCAATGAAATGGAAACCCTTGATCACTTATGTTAATTTGAAGAACAGAATATGCAAGTTATCATTACTGTTTATGTATTCATAACCATCATTCTGCTAAAATCAAACCAATATATGTCACTTGACTTTGACATATTGTTTTAGCAACATGTAGACACTCATTTAAAAAAATCAATGTTCATTTATATTCATTTCATTCTGAAATTGTTTTTTTCTTCTTGATTTTATTTTATTTTAAACTAGTGCAGTATATATTTACATTTAAAAAGTACATGTATATTTAGCATCAGTTACAGAGTGCTGTTTACTTTTTTGTAACTTAATTACCTAAGAATATATATTTGATTTATATAGTAAAACTGATTTAAAGAATGTCCTTGTTCTATTGCTAATAAAATGTACCTTCATTTGTAGATTTTAGAGACAAGTCAGCATCAGAATTTTACCAAAAAGAAGACAGAATAGGAGGAGTGACAGAAGAAGGAACATATGATAAAACTTACCTGTCTGTGTATGACCTTATGACCCATGCCCTTGATATTGAGACAGCAGACTCGTTCCAGTACACCTTGGTAAATATTGATGAATAAAACTATGTAATGTATCTAAATATTAGATATCAACATAAGTTATAATCACATGTACAGTGATATTGTAGTCAATTTATAAGATACTGTTATTGAATATGATTAAAAGGAGCTGTGCTATATCAGTCAAAATAAGAGTGACCATCAGTTTACCCGGTTTATCTAGAAATTCTACTCTAGAGTAAAAGTAAATTTTATAATTAGTTTGACAAACAGTATATCTGATGAGGTTTTAAACCAAACAGAAGCTGATGTAGAAGGAGATGTTCTCCAGATTGATAATAAATTGACAAAGCAAACTAATATAACGTTTGTTGCCTGAAAATTTTCAATTTGTATGGTGGTCAGCTTCAGACTATATATAAAGGTTTTATTAATTTAACACTCATATATATATATCATTTTAGACTGCCTTACTTCTTTTGACAATTCTGAAGAAATCTGGTTGGCTGGAAAAGAAATCAGGTGATGTTGAAACAACCAATGATAACACAGAAAACATAACAAAGCTACAGTTTTCTCATGATGACCTCTATATTGGAGGACTTTTACTGCGACATATAGAACAACTTGTATGTAATGCTCATGCCATCACTGAATTACAAGTCACCCAGACCTCTGATACTTCATTAGTGGATAGTAAAAGTCAGGAGAGAGTTGCTACAGCAATATATCCCACCACTAGTTTGCTGAACCATTCCTGTGATCCCTCTATTATTCCAGGGTATGGATTATTTGTACCATATATAGATATAAGAAGATGTGGTATGAGTGGGAATGAGACAACTCTCCATCCAAGTCACAATATGCTAAAGTAAACAATTATAGGTTAAAGTGCAGTCTTCAACACAGAGCCTTGGCTCACACTGAACAACAAGTTATAAAGGGCCCCAAAAATTACTAGTGTAAAACCATTCAAACGGGAAAACTACCAGTCTTATCTATATGAGAAACACTTATGAACCACATCAACTAACGACAACTACTAAATATCAGATTCCTGAGATTACATTGTATACTAGAGATTTTTAATCAACATATTTATTGACATTTTTTATGAACATTTTTCTAGCAAAACTAGAAATTCTTGTATGAATACATCATGACGGATGTGCAATAATATGATGTACCAGTATTCTCTAAACAAAATAGTTGTAGAAATTTTGCATTATTCATATTGAAGTTACAATGGTTCCTTAGTTCTGAAAACATTTTAGATGTATAAATATAAACAATAAAGCAAAAGATAGTGATGATAAGAATAAAACATGACTATTTTTCAGTTTTGATAAGGACAAGTTAGTGGTGAGAGTTATAAAAGATGTTGAAGCTGGAGAAGAAATATTTAATTGTTATGGTAAGTGGTGTAAATATTTGGAAAATCATATGGGGTTCTTCATTTTACAGCTTATTTCATACCCAAGATGTCAATATCAGCTTGAAAGCTTAACTCATAGAACATGATTTTGATTAACATTAATATAGGTAGTTATATAAAAATGTTCAGCATTTTTTTCTCAAATTTTCCTGTCATCTTTTTGTATGAAAATTTTCCATCTCAAGCTACTTTAGTGATTTATCAGTCTAAATAGTAAGAATATTTAAATACTTGCAATGAAGAGACATAAGGTTGTGAAAATGTAAATTGTATTAACGAAAAAGAAGTCCTTGGAATTTATTATTTATTTAAGCTGACTGAACTTTAATAGCAACTTGCCTTTTCCATGTTTCAAAAACTTGCGAAACATATAAACACTGGCTTTTCTTTTATTTCTGTTTGATATGTATCCAGAGTGTTTAAAATTGATTGAAAGTTTGGTTCAACAGTCACTTTTTTGCATATTTTAGGACCTCATCATAAAAGAATGAGTAAAATGGAACGTCAGCAGGCCTTGAAGACACAATATTTCTTTACTTGTCAATGTCCATCTTGTCAGGCATATGATGAACAAGACATTTTTACGGTAAGTTTTTCATGATTGCTTGATAGATTTTTAAAAAGGACAGAGTCAGTCAGCCTTTTTGTTCAACAATGTAGCTAGAAAAACTGCTTAATTTTTGAACAATGCATTTAATAAGAGAAAAAAACTTTTTGTATAGGAACAATCAAACATGAATTCTAACTTTGTCCGCTGTTAAATGATTATTATTTTTTTAAGTGACTTATAGGTCCAAAAGGGCCAGGTGTTGATACATGTAATTACAACTGCTTATTGAAATATTGTATATTGTTATAAAACACATGTCACTATAATAAACAATTTGGTATTGGTATTGGTATTGTAGCACGAATACTAAATAGTTACTATGTACATCTCTACCAAAATATATAATGAGATTCAAACAAATTATTTACATCTGTTTGTTTATAATCACATTCATACACTATTTATCAATTTCCCAAAACATTTGAGAAAAATATGTTTTTATTTTAATTTTAATAGACTTTCTTAATTTATTAAATTAACGCTTTGTTTCTTGCTTCAATGGTCCTCATTTTTAGATTGTTTTATGCCCCACATACGATAGTAGAGGGGCATTATGTTTTCTGGTCTGTGGGTCTGTCCATTCATCTGTTCGTCCGTTTGTATGTCTGTTTTTGGTCGAGGTAGTTTTTGATGAAGTTGAAGTCCAATCAACTTGAAACTTAGTACGCCTGTTCCCCATGATATAATCTTTCTAATTTTAATGCCAAATTAGAGTTTTGATCCTAATTTTATGGTCCACTGAATATAGAAAATGATAGTGCGAGTGAGGCATCCTTGTACTATGGACACATTCTTGTTTTATTTAGTGACACTACTGATTCTTTAAGTAGGATTTTCTTAAGACCAAGTCTTTAAGTAATCAATTATTCAATTCAAAATTGTTATTTCGATATGTAGACTAATTTTAAAGATTGTGAATAAAGAGAGAGTGTGGTGTTCATGATTATTTCCATTTCAGTAGCATTAAAATTTATGTTTATTTACCCATTTATAAATAAATGATTTAAAGTGAAATCCAACAAATCTTGAGGATGAGATTATAAAACAAATCTTTAAAAGTATTTACATATGTATGCCCTTCATTTTAATTGAAAACTAAGTTAGTATGGCTGTGTTTATCAGTTTTTCAGAAAATATAAAAGTATTTGAGGTACCCATTAAATCCATCGAGATGAAATATATTCTTATCAGCTGATTTCTTCTTTCATTTTAGAGCTACTGTTGTCCATTATGTAAAGCAGCACTAAAAGAGAATGAAACAACATGTTCTTGTACAGCATGTGACTTCACTGACCATGTGACAATGTTTTTAACCAATGAGAATACGGCAAAGAATATGTTTATAGATGGATTAAAATGTTTACAGATCCAAGATATTGAAGGTTTGTGTTTATAAGTCATGCCTGGGGCCATTACATTACAATTACTTTTTGATTCTTCCATTACAACTACAATTTCTCACATGTACTGCATTACATTACATTACAATTACTTTGCCTGTGTAATGCATTACATTCAATATAAAAACTAAAAACATTCAAAAACCGATTTTATAGGAAATTGAGAAATATAACCATGATATATGTACATATATGGTGACATAGACTTCAAATACTGGTTAATTAACATGTCCATTACACTTTATCATCATACATGTTTCCAACATTTGAAATGAATAAATTATTATATAATTTTGTTTCTAACATTGATCACTTAATCATTAAGACATCATAATGGGATTTCAAAGGGATATAATACATGTGTCATCTAAGGTTTATCTTTTTAAATGCCTAAGGCCTCTGAGGACAAACAAAAGTTGAGAAAATTTGATTGCAACAAAAACATTTTGATATTAATTAGGTGAAAGAACAACACAGTTGGCATAGGGGATTAAGTTATGAATCCCTGAAGAAAATTATAAAGGACATATCTATAAAACTATCTATACTGATTTAATACAGTAATTAACTTTGACATTAATTTTATTCAATACTTTCTTTTGTTTTTGTTAAATTTTTTTTTACTATATTCTTCAATTTTATGTATTTTATCAATTTGTAACGCAAAGTAATGTACCGTAACGGAGGCATTACATTGATTTTTAACTAAAGTAATCATCACATTACATGTAATTGTAATGCAGAAAATGTGCATAAAAAATTACTTTGCATCACATAAAAAAAATGTGATATTACAATGCATTACAATTATAAATTACCATTACCCTAGTCAGTCCAAATCAGTTTTCCATACTTTTTGCTAAGTGGTGGAAAATATTGATTTGATATTTGGTTTATTGTTTTATCATGACCAGTTACAGATTAAATTTGAATTTTATTTCGGTATGGTGATTTTGTGCAGAGTTATGGTTTTTGGACTTACAAAATTCATTTAAATAATCATTTTTCAAAATTGAAAAGTGCTTCAAATTACAGGTTATACAAACAAGTTACCAGTTTTCCACATTTTTTTTTTATCATGCTTGAAGATGTTTATTTGATATTTGGTATATAGTTTAACATGACAAGTTGCAGATCAAGTATAAGTTTTGTTCTGTTATGATGATTATTTTGCAGAGTTATGGTTCTCTGATTCAGAAATTCAGAAGATTTTATAAATTCCGAGATTGAGTTAACGTCTTGTTCCAGTACAATGTATTTTTAACCTCTAGGGACTATGTATTGGCAAGCCATATTCTCAGTATGCTTGTTAATTATGCTTCATGTTCATAACAAGTAAAGTTCCTTTCCATTTCAAACAAATATAAATAAAGCTATGAAATATAAGTAAACAGCCAGAAATCTGAATTTCATTTTTTTTTTGGAGATCTGAAAGTAAATGCAAGCAGGTGAGATTCAAGGTATATTTTTTATGCTTCAATATTTTCTTTCAGGTGCTATTCAAAATTTCACAAACTGTCTAAATGTACAGTTAAAGGTTTTATACAAACATCATAAAAGCTTGGCAGAAACAAAGGACTGTCTTGCTCAGTGTTATGCTCTTTCAAGTAAGTAGTATACTGTTGTATGTACAAGTTACAAACAATGCTTATATATTATCTACTCTCTCCTGATGCTAAAGCAGCTGAAAACAGAGATACTTTTCCGGATATTCATTTCTTTCCATAATATTGATACAAGAAGTTTTGTTAATTTTTCAAATTGATATAAAGTTGTATCCTTTTAAGTTTTAAAAAAGTGACAAATATACATATGGGAGTATTGAAAATTGATTGTCATGTGAGCTATGTTCCAACAATGTTGTTCTTGTAGAAGTTTTGTAAGATAACTTTTTTTTGTTTCCTCTTTGATCAATAGAAATGAAATCAACCTGTCTTCAGTTCCCTCCCTTTGATCAATAGAAATGAAATCAACCTGTCTTTACTGGTTATTAGCACCAGTAATTCAGCATAACCTCTTTGATGATGTTTTTTCTCTTTTTCCAAACTAGAGCCTCATATTTAGCATGTCTATTTCAACAGAAAAGTAGAATAATGGATATATGTATTCTTTATTCCAAAAGCAATACAGCTTATAGGTATAAAGTTTGAATTATTATATTCAATATAGTAAGCAACAAATAGTACAATAAGGTAAATATAGAATTCATACAATTTATAAACAAAAAAGCTAATGGGAAAAAAATTATAATATGTATGGAAAGTTAAATTTTAAAAGTCATCAGTTGTAATTTCTGAAATCTGTTTAATCTTTATAATTGATTGTATTACAGAGAAGTACAACAAAGCTATACCATACCTACGAGACAGTGTCTGTACATTAGGGAAGCTGTATGGAGACACTAGTATAGAGTATGCTAATGAACTGCATAAGTTTGCTGGAGTACTATATTATGCTGAGGGATTTCTGGAGGAAGGATTAACTGTTATAGACAAAGCTGTTCAAATATTTACTTTACATTGCGGAAATAAATATGAACTTGTGCAAGAACTAGAAGAAATGAAGATCTGCATGCTAGACAAACTAAAAATAGAATAAATTAATTGCCTATATGATTTATTATTTTTGCACTATACAGATTTGCACTATCTTAACCCATGAAATGGGTAGCCATTACACATATCCATAAATTATAGCAGACTGATTTAAACTCAATAATGTAGTGTTAGGATTTTTAAATTGTCAAAGTAGGGCCTTTAACACAGAGCCTTGGCTCACACCAAACCTAGCTATAAGGAGCCCTAAAAATGACTAGTGTAAAACCATTCAATCGGGAAAACTAAGTCTAATAATCTATATAAAAAACTGAGAAACAAGAAACACTTATGAACCACATTAACAAATGACAACAACTGGACATCAGGTTACTTAATGGAAATCTCAAAAGTTTTTTTTATGACCACAAAAATAAAAAAAAAATTGGTCGTATATTAGTATCACGTTGTCGTCGTCAGCGTCTTCCGAAGACAAATGGTTTCCGGATAATAACTTAAGTATAAGTAAATAGAAATCAGTAAAATTTTTGGGATTGATTTTGGGGGTTATGGTCCCAAAGGTTTAGGAATAAGAGGCCCAAAACGCATTTATCTAGTTTCAGGACAATAAGTTGTGTATAAGTATTTCAATTGCTTTGAAATTGTACCACAATGTTAAATACCATAAATAGAAGGTTGGGATTCATTTTAAGTGTTATGAGGCAAACAGTCTAGGAATTAAGGGTCAAATACAAACATTTTTCTAGTTTCAGGACAATAACTTGTGTGTAACTGTATGGATCTCTCTGACATTGTGCAACAAGGTTCCATATAACAAAGGGCCGGATGGGATTGAATTTGGGGTTAATTTCCCAGAACATGTAGGATTTAGGGGCCAAAAAAGGGCCAAAGAGAAGCATTTTTCTAATTTACAGACAATAACTTGTGTTTAAGTGTATATATCTCTCTGAAATTAAACTACTAGGTTTCTTACTAAAAAGAAATCTCTTGAGTTGAGTTTTGGGGTTCTTGCTCCAAGGGGGGTTTCAATAAGTTGGGGGCAAAAAAAGGGGCCCAAATAAGCATTTTTGTAGTTTCCAGTCAATAACTTGTGTCTAAGTGTAGAAATATCTGAAATTATACCACAAGTTTCCATACTACAAAAGGATGGTGATAGGGATTATAGCTCAAATCATTTAGCAAATAGGGGCAAAAAAGGGGGGAAAACAAGGGTTTTTCTGGTTAGAGGACATAAATTTCAAGAAAGAAATCCAGATATGAAATAGGCCTGATCTCCCTCAATAGTATCCCTAAAATCAAATTCACAGTGATAATTTTAGCTAGATGTTTTTCTCCTATCTTTCTGCATGTTTGAAATAAATCCTGTTTAAATGAACAGAACAACTAGCAAGGGTGCACATAAAATTGCCAATTTAGAATGCAAAATCTAGTCTATATGAAAACAATCTATTCCAAAATCAAGATATATGTTGTAGATAATAAACAGCTGCGCCGTGAGCGCATGATATGTCCGTCGTTTTATGCAATAATCATAGATAGTTTCTGAGATGCAGCGTGACATGTGAAACACACCGTTCTTGAAGTGTGTAAAGTTTTAAGCAATAATCGTAAATTGTTTTTGAGATACAGGGGGCCATGTGAAAACACACCTTTTTTAACCAAAAACTCAATAACTTTTAAATAAAATTTTAAACCATCACCAAAGAGTATACTGATCTTAAGATTAATATAACTAAGAAGTGTGTAAAATTTTAAACAATAATCATAAATTGTTTTTGAAATACAGCGCGACATGTGACCCCCCCCCCCTTATTTTTACAAAGAACTCAATATCTCTAAAATAAAATTTTGAATCAAAACCAAAAAGTATACAGATCTTTAGATTAATATAACTAAAAAGTGTGTAAAGTTTTAAGTAATAATCATAAATTGTTTTTGAGATGAGGCGCGACATATAAAAAAAATATCCCCCTTTTTTTACAAAATACTTCATAACTCAAATATAAAATTTTGAATCATCACCAAAAGGTATATAGATCTTTGAAGTATGTAAAGTTTTAATCAATTATCATAAATCGTTTTTGAGATACAGCACGACATGGGAAATGAACACACCCCTGTTTTAGTTACAAAGTCCTGCAACTCAAAATATTTTAATCTAATTTTCACCGAAAAGTATACAGATCATTTGACCATCATAAGAAACAACTAAATTTCATGAAATTTGGATAAGTTGTTCTCAAGTTACGGTGCGACATGTTTACGCTGGACAGACAAACGGATGGACACCGGACATTTATATACCATAATACGTCCGGTCAAAATTTTGACGGGGCGTATAAAAACAATCAAGCATTATAATCTCTACTTTGTTGTAAATGTCATTGAAAACACCAAATTGGTTCTTTGCTAAGATTTTTATTTTATTGGCATAAAGTTAGAAACTGATATTTGTGTTTACCATTTTATAGAAAAACACTTTTGAATCAGAGACAAGATATAAAAAGAAGATGTGGTATGATTGCCTTTGAAACACCTCCACAAAAAACCAAGTGACACAGAAATTAAGAGCTGTAAGTCACTGTACAGCCGTTAACAATGAGCAAAGTCAATACCATATAGTCAGCCTTAAAAAAATGTAAACAATTGAAACAAGAAAACATACCGCATAATTGATGTATAAAAACAAAACGAAGAACACATGTAAAACATCAACAAACGACAACAACTGAATTACAGGCTCCTGACTTAGGACAGACACATACATACAGAGTGTGGCAGGGTTAAACATATTTGCATGATCCCAAACCTTCCTTAACCTGGGACAGTGGTGTAACTTATAGTCTTGTTATTCAAAATGTTGAACTGAGCAAGATGAAGAAAGTTTAATACTTTAATACGAATGCAATGGATTGCAAAAAATGAAGTACATATGTATCATCACTTAAGTTTTCTTGAACTAGTATTTATTGTATTTATAGAATTTTTAAAAACATAGGTTTACAGTAAAACTGCCGAGATAGATAAGAGTCCAAAAATAATGTTTAACCAGGGTCTGTCATTTTAATGATTTGCTAACTGTGACCATTGATAACAAAAATTGACAATTTGTAGGGTAAGAATAATAGAATTGTAAAAAGTAAAATTACAAAATTACTGAACTCGGAGGATATTTCCAAAAGGTAAGTCCCCAATCAAATGGCAAAATCAAAAGTTCAAACACATCAAACGAATGGAAAACAACTGTCGTATTCCTGACTTGGTACAGACATTTTCTTATGTAGAAAATGGTGGATTGAACCTGGTTTTATAGCTAGCTAAACCTCTCACTTGTATGACAGTCGCATCAAATTCCATTATTTTGTCAACGATGTGTAAACAAAACAATCAGACACAATAGGTAAAAATATCAAAAATAGGGGTAAATATTGTAACAGACAGTAAGAAAATGTTACCAAATATCCTTTAATACATTTATCGACTACAACCTTATCTCTAGATATTACCTTGATTAAAGTTTAATTACATGTGTTGGTAGTAGATAAAAGCATGGTAGTACTGTCAGGTTTGTACTTTCACTTTGTACCTTTTGTTAGATATTTTAACATGCTTTGTATCGACTTGAGTTGATGTGCTTCCCTCAGTTTTGGCTTATGATCCGGATTTGTTTCAATTATACAGTCTAACAATGATTTTTGGAAGCTATTTTTTTTTATCACATAATATTGAATTAAGTGTTAGTCTGCACTGTTTGTAAAAATCCCAGTCACAATCATATCACAACAGGGAGTAAATTGACAATGAAGTTATGTAAATATAGGCACATGGTAATTACTTAATCTGAATATATAGACATTTGGGAGGGGCTAATATGTCAATAACCTGTTGATACCAGTGTCCAGCTGTTAATCCCCGACCACAAGTTCTGACTAGTGTTACTTAAATCTATTTATGACGATTGAACAGCAGTATACTGCTATTAACTTTACTTACATTCATTGAAATCCAAAATGTTGCAACATACACGGGCATAGCGAACCAGTTGTGATATATAAACACCGTAAGATTGTGCATACGGAACATTACCAGTAATGAGGAAAATAGAAAATTAACTATAGGGAACGATCGCAAAATCGTACCTTTTGTTGTAAATTTTAGTATAAAGTTTCCCATGTATTACTTAAATATTTTAAGCAAGGACAGTTTTTACCGTTTGCATTTGATTTATTTAGAGTTATTTCCTTTGGGTAAATTTCGGCAGTATATTAAGAACAATCTTGATTATTTAACGAAACAATATCACCAAGATAACGGTAAGTGTTGTTGAATTAAGCAATTAAATGCAATTTATACGAGTCTTTACTGTGTTTGGTCATGAACTGTGGTTCATACAGTACAAGCACTAGTCTGATATTAAAGGGGCACAATTGGTGTCCATATGAATACCTACAGGCTGTCGATAAACTTGAGGAGGCTCGAGGGTATACAGATTTCAGCAAAAATTGTATTTTATTACAAATTTTATTTATTTCACTATTAGTTTTTACTTTACGATATGGTACAAAAATCAAGCAAAAACATCATTTTTTTTTGGCCCCAGATTTACTCATCGGTGACCAATATTTTTTATTACTTTTTCAAATAAGCTTTACTAATTAAACAATTGTAAAATTTAAGCTACTTCTGTAATTAATTTCTTTTTTTACTTCGATATTACCTCTATTTCTCCTATTAGTTCAACAACAACAAAAAATACCTTAACAAAAATGCATGATACTTTCAAGGGCAGATTGTGAGATTAAATTAACGGTGACCCCATTTTTTAAATTTTATTTTTCTATTAAGTAAATGATAAAGTTCATTTAGAGAAGAAAAAAGCGAAATCCTATATTTAAAATAAAATTGGATTTATACCCTCGAACCCCCTTAATTGACAAAACGTACATGAATATTATCAAAGAGAAAAATTAACAGCTTCAATCATCTCATCACACCTACGGAAACAATATATAGCATAATTACCACTCTCTTAAGAGAAGAATGCTTTGGATGAGTTCAAACAAATATATTTGGAATCATATTTATCAAACGACCATTTGATTAAATAAGAAAATCATGTGGAAGTGTAATGTAAAGAACTGACCATATGTAAATTCCGTACTTAATCCATTAGATCCCTTTAGTAGTTGAATAATAAATTGAATTTGTCCTCCATCTAGGTTGTTGAACTCTTTTTTTTTTTATTTTCCAGTATGAATGATACTTGCATAAAGATTATATTTATACAACTTATTTGTTTACACCAAGAATTTATGTGAGACTACTATGCATATATTTGTTCCCATATTTTTCATAATTTTAACTAGTAATGGACATGGATTATATCTGCATATATATACATATAAAAAAAGAGAAAAGAATGAAAATGAAATATGGTTCCTTAACTCATGAACGACATTATGACAGTAGAAAACTGAAAGTATGTCGTTTTCATTTTTCATATTTGTATTTTGAATGCTTAGTTTTTCTACGTGTACTGATTGATAATTCATATTTACTCAGTTATACTATTTTTACTTAAATAAGTTGAAACACATAATGTATATATAAAGCTTTCCATCAATGTATCTTAAATAAGGATAATGAGGCTTGCTTTAAATACATAGTCAGTAAACAAATGGGTCATTCATTATCATGTTACTTTGTCTTGACTGCAGATTTGGTGCACTCAAATATTTGAATTTTTCTTTTTATCAGTAATATATAATGTCTATATTGACGTGTTTACCATTGATAATCAGTGTTATCATACGGGTACAAGGGTGCGATAGGATAACTCAGTGACTATTGTTTTTGGTAGTTATCCTATATTTGGATTATTTCTAATGTAACGCATTAAAATATAAGAAAACTAACAAATCAGGTGAGACAATTATTTACTAGTAGAGTGTCACATTTATATAGTTAT
This sequence comes from Mytilus galloprovincialis, assembly GCF_965363235.1. Taxonomy (NCBI): domain Eukaryota; kingdom Metazoa; phylum Mollusca; class Bivalvia; order Mytilida; family Mytilidae; genus Mytilus; species Mytilus galloprovincialis. The sequence goes on from NC_134844.1 coordinate 22,961,219, forward strand.
GAGTTTTAACAAACAACAGGATCTTTGTCGGTTATAGTTATCTAAATTTACAGAAAAGGACGAATAATTTGAACAGTTATATAGATAACCCATGTTAATCACGACAACTTAAATCATGTTTAATATGTTGTATTATTTCCAATATCGACTTTTATATTAATATATCTAATTTTCGTGCCCCTTTTATTTGCAACTTTATATGACATGTTATTTGTAGATGTCGTTAACCTTCTGACAAGCTAGACTTGCTCTAAATATCTATTTATTTTATATATATATTCTTTTGCACTTTTTATAGAATGAACTTGTGTTGTTTTTTTCAAAAACCCAAATTTCAAAATTTAACCTCATCAGATCAATAATAAATGTTGGTCTTGCATTTGTATAATATGGCCACTAGTATCTAAAAAGGGGTATGTCTTTTCTGTTAAAGTGTTTTAGGCATTGTTTAACTGTTGTTTACTGTTTTGAAAATATATATGCTGTTGTTATTGACTAATTCGCTGTATAATTTTCTTGAAATCTACATTGTTGTTAACTGATAGTATGGAAAAGAGTCTTATTAACATTTATTTTATTTTTAAAATCACTGTTTTCTATTTTATTATCAATTGAATGGATGTTACTGGTTATCGGTATCAGTATTTTGAATAAACTGTTATCTGATTTGAGCAAAATAAAAAATTGTCAACCTGTTAATGGGCCACTCTTGCTCCTCTTTAGTATTAGACGGTTTATTGTAAAAATAAAAACAACAGGTAATATATTTCCCAATGTGTGTTTGACTTTTCATCGTTCAGACTTTCCGTCTTAAGTGTTCAGCGTAAAGGAAAATCAACAAAAACGATTTAGATTATGCAAAATTATCTGATTTACCATCACTGGGTCCGTAACACTGAGTGTTTAACATATTAAACCCAACCAATTAAGGATTATGTACCCTTGTGTTGCTTCAATGCTAAACATATGGAAATTTTATAGAAAATCCACAGCCTTTATCCTTGTTCTATCATATTTGGCAATTTGATGACCGATAGATATAGAATTATTACATGCAGTGCTAGCATTGATTTCTTTAAAACAAGTTATTGGTTAGAACAAATAAAAATATGGACTAAATCAAGTACACCTTTTAGGGTGCGCTCGAATTTAGTTACTCTGCACGAGGTATTTTGGAATTTACAGGTTGGTTAGAACTTTTTGTAAAAAAACAAACACTAGTACATCATAGAAAAGCAAGTGAGTAATCTATGTTTCAAATTTTATAACAAAAATCTCTGTATTAAAGGCTGTGGATTTTCTGTACAAATCTTGGTTTATTTGCCACAAAGTACTCCTTTTCTATTAAATGCATTACAACACTAAATAATAATGCTTTTCATCAAGTTTCCCCCTAGTATATGTTCAAAATGGCCTGTCTCTATTATTCATTATATCTGTAGTTTTGATACAATTAATGTTTAAATAATTCGTACAAAAATGGCTACAGAAGGGTACATAAACCTTAAGGATTTCAGTATTTGGATCACTTATTACATACAGGCATTATGATAAAATTCGAGTTTGTCCAATTTGCACAGAGACCAACATTTATATACTCTGCGCAAAATATTTCCCCCTACTCCCTATCAAGATTAAAATTCCCAAAGTATTGAATATATGTTCACCTGAACATATGTGGTATGATTGCCAATGCATTTTTTAGTTTTCCAAAATAAAATAAAAGATAAAAAACAGTTTCTCTCTTTATAATGTTTTACTTTACCTTACCTTCTTTTATTGTTTAATACTTGCCATCAGTTGTCAATGAAATGATGACAGCGGGATAATTTTATCGAGGCATAGATTGATGACATGTTGAAACTACAATTATATAACACATTTTATACGAATAATAAATAATTGCAGGATAATTTTTTTTCAAGGTATGGACTGTTGACGTGTAAAGGTACAATTATATTATGTAAAGCCAATCAAAAGATGATTGTTTTTATTAACTTGTGTTTTAGATGACGAAGTATGTAGCAGTAGTTTTAGTAGTACTCTTTGCAAATCTCCAGCAAATTTCAGCTAATGTTTTTGGTTTTGATAACTCAGTATGTACATATATCAAGGTTTCAGGTCAGTATACTAAACAATTGTTGATATTAAAAGTAAAATCACAAAAATACCGAGCTCCCAGGAAAATTGAAAATGAAATTCCCCTAATTAATTGGCAAAATCCAAAGGTTAAGCCATCAATCGATAGGATAACACCTGTCATATTCCTGATTTTGTACAGGCATTTTCTTATGTAGTAAATGGTGGATTGAACCTAGTTTTATAGCTAGCTAAACCTCTCACTTGTATGACAGTCGAATAAAATTCCATTATATTGAAAACGATGTTTAAAAACAAAACAAACTTACACAATACGTTAAAATTTCAAATTGGGTACAGCAGTCACCATTTATCTTAATCAATATAAAAACAAACAGATATGTACTAAAGAATCACAAAAAGGCACATAAACAAAGGACATCAGCAAAAATTAAAGACAAGAATACAAAAAAAAAAAAATACCATAACACAATAACGGGATGTTTAAGTACAGAACCACGTCATATGTAACAAAGAAACACAAAAGGCTTACAGACAAAGCACATCAGCAAAATTGAAAGACAAGAATACAAATATTTACTATTACACACTGACGGGACTTATAAGTACAGAACCACGTCATATGTAACAAAGAAACACAAAAATGCATATAGAACGGTATTTCATTTTCGACAATGAAAGTATAAAAAATAGCTGAAGTCAATAATTATTAGATGTTTGAAATACAAAAGTATATATCAGTTGTTCTGAGTTGAAACACAAAGTTCAATCAAATGCTAAAAAAGGTATATTCAAATTCGGCCAACAAGTTGAATAATCGTACCAAAACAGATTATAACATATTAAATACATTCTTTTGTTGGCTTTACAGAAGGTGGACCTATGCCCTCATGGTCAATAGGATACTCTACAGATGTTGAATGGAAGATGTTAGGCAAAAAAACCGTTGTCGATGTAAAAGAATTCTGGGATCCTATAGACGAAGTTAGAAGCATAACAGCTTCCATCGAAGGAGTTACTGTACAAAATATTATAAGCGATAAACATACGGAATATTATACTATCGTCAATAGTGAGTAGAATCTTATATAGTAATATAAAATATACTGAGCACGGCACCTTTTATCATGAAGAAATGTATGATTTTCTATCTTGATCATTTATTGATAATTTTGACATTTACAATTTCCAAATCTTGTGAAATTTACAACCGACTGTTCGCAGATGTTTTCATAAATGCCTGCTTTGGCTGTACTTGTTCACCACATATGTACAGAACATGACTGCATTTAATAATAGAAAACTTTTCTATCTGTCTTAATGTTAAAATAAGTGAATGTAAAGATGAATCTTTATTTTCAATTTGTCTCGTGATTAACCCTTCAATTGTGTTCAGTGTCTCCGACTTAGATGCATTTTAGCGGCTTTATACGTCTATGAAATACAATTTGCATTGAAATAATACAATTGTCAATTGTACAAAGATATAGTTTTAGCACATGTAATATCGCTTTCTCACGATATATACGCTTATACTATTGTTCTGTGTATTAAAATTTACATTTATATGTTAATATTACGTATTGCTCATAACTTTATTTTTTGTATTTTCTGTTATTGATATACTGATTTGTTATTCATGATAAAATAATTCATGTAATTTCTATGAAGAGGAAATTAGATAAACGAATGAATGAATAAATGAATGAATGAATTAATTAATGCATAAATGAATGAATGAATTAATACATAAATGAATGAATGAATGAATGAATGAATGAATGAATGAATGAATGAATGAATGAATGAATGAATGAATGCATAAATGAATGAATGAATGAATGACTGAATGAATAAATAAATAAATAAATAAATAAATAAATAAATAAATAAATAAATAAATAAATAATAAATAAATAAATAAATAAATAAATAAATAAATAAATAAATTAATTAATCAATGAGTACCAATAACTGTTCTAAAGTTTTTAGAAACTATCAGTGATCCTTCAAATGTTATTCTGTTAATTCTTAAATTTTCTTATACACAAGACAAGCAAAGTGAACTGGTTGTTTAATGTTAAAATCTGTAAAAAGAACAGTCTGAATAAAATCAAACCTCTAACATGCTATTGTTTATACATATGTCGCGCATATTAGAAAATAGTCATATATATGTCGCACGGGACGTATTTGAAAACGGTAAAGCGCTGGGAGGTTTGATTTTAATCGGACTGTTAACACGAACTGTAGTCGTCGAAACCATATGCATGCCAATTATTCTATCTTCAGATAAATGTACAGTTAACAATCTAGAAACAGAAATGATATTTTTCCCGGATATATATGGACTACAATGGTTGACTATGACTAAAGATTGGTATAAAATCATGCGTCAGACAACGAAAGTATGTATGGCTTTCTTTCTTTGTGCTGAAATAATCCATCATTTTCTACGTAAGAAGATGACTGTACCAAGTCAGGAATATGATAGTTTTTATCCATTTGTTTGATGTGTTTGAGCTTTTGATTTTGCCTATTAATTAGAGACTTTCCTTTTTTGAATTTTACTCGGAGTTCAGTATTTTTATGATTTTACATTTTAGTTCGAAATACATGATAATAATATATAAGCCGGAATTATAAAAAAGGTTATAATCTTGTATCTCGTTAATATAGGATTTATCCATTTATATTTGGTGGGCGGCCTACGTTTAAAAAATATAAGTAACTGAAAGTGAGACAATAACTTCAGTTGCTTCTTCTTTCCTATTTTCATTTGATATAGCATACTCTTGTTTTTTTTCTGTATCCAGTCATGAAGTATAACTGAAAGCGTTATCTTTATTTATTTGTTGAATATATCGTGAGGGCGATGTGGATTGTGTTCTCTTATGAACGTGTGTTCATCTGTTTTTCTATTACGCAACACTTTTCATTTTTTTTGTCATTGCGCATATGAATAGTTTTCTTTCTTTCCTGGCTTTGTTACTGTGCATACCTGTAAATTTATTTCAGTGCTATTTGTTTTTCAGACACATCGCTTTATTCCCTATTAATACTATATTGACTAGAGATATTATTCTCTCTTATATGATAGAAAATGATTAAAATATACAATTTAAACTTTTTTTCTTACAGATTCAGAATAGTTCAACAGTCATTAGATCGATGGATGTTGATCATTGGTCGTCGTGTCTCTATGTATTGAATTTTGATATTACAGCACAAGTAGATATATATTTTGCAAGTGAGTATTCACACATTATTCAAGATGCTTTAAGTGTACTTGTCGTTAGGTAAGACAGTGTAGGAATCATTATACCATGAATGTGTAAAAGGTTTTAGGCAATGTGTGTTAACGAAATCCCTGACTATTTTACCAGTACCAGTTATACATAAATAATGTTCATTGAAAATTGGTAAAGCAATCCAGTTGGGAAATAAATACTGTAACGTGGAGGGAAAAAAACTTTACCGTCAATAAAGAAAGAAATTTAACAAAAAGAGAGTTATTGCTGTTAATATTTTATTTATTTTAAGTGAGTTTCTTCGGATAAATGTTGACAGTATATTCAGATAATTCTTCATTATCTAACGACAAACTGTCAGCAAAATAATGTTAAGTGTTGTTGAATTTTTCAATTAAAATCGAGTTCAGACGGGTTTTTACTGAGTTTGGACATAACAGTACAGTTACAAGTCTAATATTAAAGTAACACACTTGGTGGCCATAGGAATACCTACAAAATGTCGATAAACTTTATTGCAGAAACGTACATAAATTATTGGAAGAAAAGGCTTTTCATTAGTTGCAGTTAATAAATTGACATTCAGATTTTCCTAACGACCATGTCATTAGGCCGTTCAATTCTCACTGAATGAAATATTTCTCGTCCATTATTCTTTATTGATTCATAACTAAACTAAAACATTCACAGAGGACTTAGTATTATATATATATATATTCATGCATTAGATGAATGGTGTTTCAAAATTATAATCACCAGAGAACAGAAATACGTTTTATATGACGATGAATAACTAACACTCAAACTTTGAAAAAAAACCCAAAGTTGAAAAAGAAATGAACCAGAGTAATCATATACATTACAGACATGTGAATATCTATTTGTTTAATGTCCAGTTTCTGTCTTCACCAACAAACATTTCACATATACATTACAGACATGTGAATATCTATTTGTTTAATGTCAAGTTTCTGTCTTCACCAACAAACATTTCACATATACATTACAGACATGTGAATATCTATTTGTTTAATGTCAAGTTTCTGTCTTCACCAACAAACATTTCACATATACATTACAGACATGTGAATATCTATTTGTTTAATGTCAAGTTTCTGTCTTCACCAACAAACATTTCACATATACATTACAGACATGTGAATATCTATTTGTTTAATGTCAAGTTTCTGTCTCCACCAACAAACATTTCACATATACATTACAGACATGTGAATATCTATTTGTTTAATGTCAAGTTTCTGTCTTCACCAACAAACATTTCACATATACATTACAGACATGTGAATATCTATTTGTTTAATGTCCAGTTTCTGTCTTCACCAACAAACATTTCACATATACATTACAGACATGTGAATATCTATTTGTTTAATGTCCAGTTTCTGTCCTCACCAACAAACATTTTATGTTTTTCCATAAATAAAGAATACTAAAAATACATTCCACTTAAAACTAAGTAACAGTTGTAACATTAAAAACGAATAGTAATGATGAAATTCTATTAAAATTACAGATTTCCAATTGCATTTGTAAAGTATATATAAAGGAATAAAAAAAATCAAACCATTCTGTTTGGTATTTAAAAAAATACGATTGACCGGTGCATACTAAGTCTTTCAAAAGCTGGTTTATCAGTGATCACAGTTATGAAAAGTTACAAAGCAACTCAATCAAGTGATAAATCTAAGTTTGTTTTAACATGCTTTTTAATAAGTTTATAGTTGCATTTACAATTAACGTGTTTGTTACAGAAAACTGGGCCTTGCCACAAAATGACCCAAACGTTTTCATACCAGTGCGTGTTGAAGTTCGAGGGAGAATAAATGGAACAGATTCCAATGCCTTTCATGTTGTTGGAGATTTGTATAATTTTAATGCATCTCCACCAGCCGATCCATTGAATTTACAGGTATTTTACATATTAAAGACTTTAATTTAAGAGAGCAAATAAATATTAGAAACCAGGAAACGCCTTGAATATGAAATGCATTTTTCTTATGGGTCTAAACACATTCGTAGCAGTTGAAGGTTTAGGTTTGATGGTTCCCAATGAAGGCAAATCAAGAAAAGCGTTTCGGATGCACGAAAATATTATTTACTAATGATATACATAGGTCTATTACACATGTGAATCCACCCTTTTGTCCTTACTAATTTGGAATAAATTAAAAACAAAAGTGCAAGGTACCGAAATTGATAGAAAAGACTACTAAAGTTTGCCTTTAACCCTAAATATCTTATTTTCGATCTATGAGTTTGACTGCTCCACTGGTAACTTTTGCCCCTCTTTTACAATTTTTTTTTCGAAAAACTAAGGATTTTCTTACCCCAGGAGTAGATTGCCTTAGCCGTATTTGGTACAACTTTTTGGAATTTTGGGTCCTCAATGCTCTTCAACTTTGTATTTGTTTGGCTTTTAACTATTTTGATCTGAGCGTCACTGATGAGTCTTATGTAGACGAAACGCGCGTCTGGCGTATAAAATTATAATCCTGGTACTTTTGATAACTATTTACTGATTGAAAACAATTAAGATAATAAGAAAGTCAAAGACTGACGAGTTTCCATAGTTATGACAGGCAGATTTATATGTTTAAGGATTTAAAATGTCATTGAATATTTCGTATTCAATCATTAACTTTCTTCGACATAACACAAAACATGATTCTGTAATGAAGAGTATCCAAATTGTATCGGTGCTTAAATTCACATCTAATAACTCATGTTTTGTTTTATTTCTCCAAATATTTAGAACAATTTTACTATAGCTGTCTATTCATTTTAAAGAAACAAATGTCTGTAAATTTTTCAATTTTAAAACGTAACTGTTTGTGGAAGTCCTATGATAACGTTTCCATTTATTTTCTTTTTTCCAGTAAAGGCTTAATCGGTGTATATTTATTGTGAACGTTTTCAATATATTTGTATATCTAGCTATGCTGAAATACTTCCATAATGTCAAATCATATAAATACAAACTATTTAGTCTCGAAGCAAATTTCTAAGGTTTCTACTGCTAATTGGGTGCCTTTTTGGTACAGTGACGTTATACTTCCAATATAAATCATCAGATTCGTGATACAATTAAGCAATTTGTTGTATCTATTTTACGAAACACAGAGAGATATGGTATGATTTTACCATTTCCTGCATAGAAAAAGCTTATTTTCTCCCCATATTTTCTCTTATTTATGCATGATTTTATGTTTTCTTTTCTTATAAATTAAGGTAGTCAATCACATCAAAGAGCCTAATGCTCGAATTTTTTTCGCTAAATATTATGATATAATTTAGTAAAAGTGAAATAATATCATATGATTTGTAAAAGTGGGTTAAATGATCGAATCAAAGGAAAGTTTTATACTGCATATATATCAGCGCATGCATATCTTTGTATATCTAGTCTTTATCCTATTCTGGCTCCATACATATTATTCTGATTTTACGGGTGATGAATTTATATCAGATACTTTTATATGTCCGCACATCTGACCTTTTTGCGATTTCCTCATTTTATGTCTTTCACCTTGACAATGCTTGAGTTGTATCTTAAAATAGGTTTATGAGATATTATATGAAAAACGGTCAACTACTTTTGTCTACAGACTTAACTCATCATTTTTCTTTTTGGAAAAAATCTGTACCAAGTGTGTGACAGTTGCTTTCTACTAGTTCCTGTGGTTGATATACTCGATTGTTTGATGTTGTCCGGTGTTATGGACTTCTCCCTTTTTTAATTTACTTTGGAGTTCGGTATTTTTCTTTATACTTCTTACTTTTCAAACCGACAATATGAGATAAAGAACTATGTATGCATATGAAGTATTTCAATTTATTATTATTTTGAAATTTAGTTCACCGATTGTATGATGGATACATGTCATTGGTATTAGTCTGAGATTACTGGATAAATCTGGCAAAACAGCCATTTGACGTCAGTGTAATCTTGACTCCTTGTAGAAAAATGTGGTATTTATATATAGAAAATGACGCCTTAATATTTATCTTCAGGTGAGAATACTTCAGTGCATGCACTCTTCCCCATTTCCATTCTCAGTTTTATTGTAAATTTTAACACCACAGTTGTTAGATTACATATTTTATTTGACATTAATTTTTTGCAACCAATTGAAGTTTTTGTAAGTATTACATTATTTATTTATTGAAGGCGCCTGCAGGTATATTCTGTCCTGGGAAGTATCCAGGGAAACCGATAATGAAATTGCCTGATAGTTTCTATGGAATTATTGAAATAGTCAACAGAGAGCAGTCAACAATAATGTTCCAGGAAGTGAGATTCTATCATTTATTGTATTTTTGTTTTGACGCACTATAGAAATGGTTTTTATTAAAGTTATTAATAAAATGATTCAACAAACAAAAACAAAAAAAAACCCCACCATTGAGATACCAGGCGTATGAATTGTTACGACAGACGACCATTTCGTCTATATAAGACATGTCAATGGCGCTTGAATCCACATGTTTTTTTCACACTCTTTTCTAAGCATTAAAACCATATTTATCCCACAATTATCTTCGGAAATACCTATACCGTGTAAGTTAGGTATATAACAATTGTTTTCCATTCGTTCTGCTGGTTTATAAAGTCTTTCGTTTGATTTTGTCAGAATTTTGATCATCAAAATGTTTTTTAAAAGAGGAGATACCAAAAGATAAATGAAAAACAAATTGTAAGTAAAATAAAAAGACACAACGCTATGGCTAAAATGAAAGCAAAAACAAAAACAGAAAAAAAAAATCATTTTAACATTAAAATTCATAACCCTAATATGTTTCATTAGTAATATCTTATCCTGATTTTTATTGCTTAGATATTGGCGTCATTTTACCCATTTAAATACTTCTTACAATTGAAAAAACACACGTCTTTTACCTACTTTTTTCCAATTTAGGGTAGCAGAGAATAAGATTTATTTACCAATAAGCGATTTAAGAAGGATTAACATGTTTATGACGAAAACTTTCTGATGTTCAATGAAATGAATTTAATCTAAGATACCAGTTATTGTAAGTACGTATTGAAAGATGACTTGTCTTATAGCAAACGAAAATGTGAAATACGGCCATTGATTATTCTTGTTCTAATTGTGCATAACCAATTACAGATATGGTATCATGCTGATCAAAAGATAATACGATATGACACAAAGACCTCTGATGGAAGTGATTCGGATCCATATATGACCATATTAGACTTTAAAACAGGTATATTTCCGTCAGTTGATATGACGTTGGGAAAGAGCTGTGAAAAAGAGGCATGATATCAAAGGGTTAATTTAAAAGCAAAAGTCAAGAAAAACAGAGAGCATTCTGAAAAAAAACCCAGATTGAAAGACAAACAGCAGTCATCAAAACATTCAACAGAAAACTACAGATTGAGCAACATAAACCTTACCTTATCAAAAACCGAAAGTTATGGTGGAAGAAAAGATGTTTTCATCGTGTGGTGTAGCTAGGGAGTCATTATCATTTCGTGAGACTCAATCGTTTTACTTCGAATAGTCATGAGGAAATGCAGTTTTAAATCCACTCTTGTTTCGGATTTTTCTTGCAATCTGTGTGACAGTGTATGAGTTCTGTCAATTTTAATGAAATTCTTTCTTTGTTTGAGTACTCCACCTCATTGTATATTATTTTCAACTGAAAGGGATTTCAAATATTGGACACAAACATTGTACGACATCTTTTTTCCATGCACGCACAAAATACTGAAAAGCAAGTATGTCAGACCCTTCTTATTATCAAACTTAGGTCAGTTTCTAGCTCTATTTACAATGGAGTTCTAAAAATACATTTTGAATAACTGAATTTAACATTTTAAACCCAAATCAGATGTTTAATTCCAGATGTTAGGTATTTTTCGCTTACGTTTTGACGTCGAAATGATTCTTGTTATTTCAGGAATCCGTTATAAGATAGATAAATATATAGGCAATTGTGAGACAGAACTTGTTGTGGTCGGAGATAACTTTGTTAAAGCAAAGAGTTTAAACAGTAATAACATTGCTATAATGTCTGTAACAGAATTCTTTCATCTAGCCAAAGCGTATATACAGTATGTTGGAAAAGTAAGTACCGAATAGTTTATAGTAAAATTAAATTATAATAAATAACTGAACATATAATATAATTGCCACAAACCCTTTCAAAATAAAATGGCTGCAAAAGATGAAACTAGAGATTAAATTAAATAGCTCAACGTTGATTTTGTATTGCTGCAAATGAGATAACTAGAGACCAAGTTACATAGCTCATAGTACGGCCGTCAAGAATAAAAAAAAAACGTACCGCATATAGTTAGCTCTAAAAGGCCCGAAAGTACAAATGTAAAACAATTCAAACTAGAAAACTAACAACCTGAATTATGTCAGAAAATAAAAGAAAACAAATATGATATACAACTACAAACGACAATCACTGAATAAAGGGTCCTGGCTTGGAACAGACGAATACACAATGTGATATAGGCAAACCTGTTTGCTGACATCGAACCTACCCAAAATAATTTCATAAAAACCTGTACATATAAAATTCCTTAGCATGCAATTTTTGTATTAACGATAATTGGAATATGAATAACTTTCTATTTTAAATATATGTAGTCAATGGAAATATTAACTATTTTCCAAAGAATTATTTCATGGATTTTTGTTTAAATCCATGTAGACATTTGTACAGAATAAGTCTGAAACAAAAGCATTTTATTTTTGTAGAGATTGACACGAGGTATTTTATGTGACGTATGGGTAGGGACGTACTTCGATGATTCTGTGTCAAGAAACTTTACTGCAGAATGGTATTTTGCTGCTGTAAGATTTTTAAATAACATAGGAAACAAATGGTTAAATTTATTATCAAAGCTCTTTTTATTTTTAATAATTTGTGGTTGCAGTTTTGCTTCATTCAGGTTGAGTAGATTATTTATTTTGTTTACTAATAGATAAACTGGTACACTGAAAAACTACTTACGGACTTTCTGTTTTGAATTTTCCTCTGCGTTTGGTATTTTTGTTATTTCAATTATTATGGGTCTGATACGAAAGGCAATAGTAGTATAACGCTGTTCAATAGTCTTAAGTCGATTTAGCGAAAACAAATCCGCGTCACAAAACAAAATTGATGGAAACACACAAAAGAAAAACATAGAAACAACATAAACTGAACTGCTACAAAAAAAAAACCCGCCAAGATACTTAAAACAGACTATTTTGTTACAACTGTCATATTCTTGACTTGCTACATTGCATATTAAGAAAACATGGTGGATTGAACCGGGTTTTATGGCTAGCCAAAGTGTCCGCATATATGGAAATGTTGAAACTACAGATAAAATGACTATATTGACGTGACATGAATACCGTACAAATCAATGCAAGAACACTCAGGACAGAGAAATAAATAAATACATGATATAATACATAACAACATGTAAACCACAGAAAACAACGTAAAATATCCATTAATGAAACAATAGAATTATGAGCTATGCGAAACACGAATGTATCAACGCCAATAAATGTAACAGGTAAATGTCAAAAAAATAGAATATAGAAATGGAATAAAGTTTGTAATGGTGTTATTTTATGTATTTTCTTACCATTACAAGAATATGAATATATAATATTTGTATTTTCTAAACAAGTCGGCTCACTAAATGCAAACTGTGTTAAAACAAATAAAAAATGTGCATATAGTTGCTTTAAACTAAAAATCAAATAATTGAGATAACTGATTATAACTTTTACACACTAATAGATAATAAAAATAGAATTCAAACCACAAACGAAAAGACATCACACAATATCCAATAGACCTTACAAAAAGAACATCTTAACCTAATACATGAATATTGGATGTATGAAAACAGAGAAGTCTAATATCAATATGATTTCCCACTGGCTAAATCAGTCATATTCGGGTATATGTCACATTCGGTCATAAGCAGACCAGACGACGTAGATGGTAACCCACAATTTAAGACGTGGTAAAACATGTCGTTAGTTAGTTTAGACACAGACATATCGTATAGATTAACCAATTCGTGATGGTGTCCATACTATGACATTTTTAAACTTTCCTCCCATAATCTGTTAGAGCAGTTTCTGCGTAAGGACTAAACTCATGTATATGAAGTTCGAATAGTGCAAACATGCACAATCATAACGTATCAACTGAGATATGTAAACAGCATACGATGGAGCAATGGTATGTTACTGCTGGGGAATGGTAAATTTATTATTGGGTAGTGGAAATCGCTCCGTTGGTCATAAATTTTAATGTGAGGTCGTCCATCAGTATCAATCTTGAGGAAGAAATCAAGATGTGAGGCAGTCCTTCTAGTATCAGTAGCACACTTAATTTCAAGTTAAATGGGGTATATTAGATGTAAGTACTCACTGAAATATGGGTTATTCAGTAATAGGACATCCTCAATATATCTGAAAGTAAAATTAAAGAAATTCGCAAGGTGCTTTTTCTTTTTGTCTTTTAGACCATACAATCAGTGTTGTTCTTCACAAAATACAAAAAACAAAGAATGGTTGTAACCAAAACAAGACATTTATATCTGAAATTCCTATTGTTATAGATAAATCTCAATTCGAGTTGATCTTTCAGTTTAGCATGGGGAATAGCAGTGTAAAGCGTTGAATAAATCAAAGTTCTAATATTGCTTCAAAATTGCAGAGATTTTGATTTAATATTATGCAGTAGCGTGTAGCTCTTTAGAATCTTTAACAGTCCACATGTATGTGATTGACACCACAGGGTGAATATATCTTTTAACAATATTTCTGAAGGCCATCGTTTACTGTAGAAAATAGTAGTCTTGCCGACTTTAGAACATCTTCCCCAGCTATGTATCGTTCTTTATAAGGAGTTTTGTAACGTTTTGGTATCCAGTATAATGACGGTAGATTTTCTTCGTTTTCTTTGCTGTTAATATCAAAGGAAAGAAGGACAGATGTCATCCGTTTCAAATGATGTTAAAGAATATGTCGGATTACTAGTTTTGCTGTTTATTCCAAGCTCTTTTGTAGGACATTCTATATTAAGGATTTTACACAACAAGACACTATTACTGGACGCTTTATCTGTTGGAACTATGACATATTTGTCGTGCAAAGTTCTTATTCAACTTGATTGGCTTGGGAGTCTATATTGAGGTCCATTGTCATGGTGTATAATTTCTGAGACCATGACTTCTATTTCGTCGAGCAGAAGTGTTAAATAATTGTAATGCATTAACAATACTACACCTGGAATCTTTGTCAAGTTTCTTTGACACAATATTGAAAGCAGTAAAATTAACATTCTCATGGCTGTGTGTATTGTAATTTGTGGTGGTCATTTTACTTTGAAAGTAGGTATCAGATATTAGTATATCATAGGTTTTACAATTTGTGTGGTTACATTTGGAAATAGTGCAATAATGCAAGTTGTTTTTGAAATCTGAGATATCTGAATGTTTAACAGTACAGTCCAGAATTGATATTGATATATCATAATTTTTAGTGTGGTACGAATTTGATGAGCAAACCAACCGTTATTAATAAGTTTTCCTATCTTCTTTCTCCTGTGGTTAGAAATTTTAAAAAATGTGATGTAATTTGTTAATGTTTTATTACAGCAAGGTTGGACGGAAGCTGTTGGACTGATTTTGCAGACGGGATCTTTTATCAAGATGGATATTTTTGGGGTACTATGACATATTATATTGTAAAATTAAAACTTTATTTTTTATATGTACTACTACTTTAAATTAGTCTTTTGTTATAGATTTAATTGATAAACAAATGAAGCTCATCATCATAAGATTTATATTCATGAAGTATGAAGTTTGTAAAAAAAAGTATCACATATTATACAATTGCATTAACATTTTCTGTGATATTCCTTAACATATAACATTGGAAGACAACTTACCTTATTAATACTAATTAATAAGGATTTCTTAAAAATCATTAGTTGATACATATTAATAGACAGACGTGATGTGGACTATGACAGTTGTTATCCACTAGTTGTATGTGTTTGAGCTTTGATTTTCCGTTTTGAATTTTCCTCGGAGTTCAGTATTTTTGTGATTTTACTTTTTGCATATTTTAGGGAGCCCAATATCCCATGTCATATCAGATACACAGAATGGACCCTATAGAACCATCTCTATCTTCATTTGACTTATACAATTGTTTTAAACCAGCCCAAAAAGCTCATGTAGTTGCACGTTTTAGTGGTAAGTATTCAACAGTAGACTATCATTCAACGTATCAGAGGGTTCCTCATATCTTGCATAGATATTTAATTATTAAAAGTAAAAATGAATCGTAAACGGATGGTAACGAAATGTTCATTAAACTTAATTTGCTTCCCATGTTTGATATATAATTTATCAAAATCAATTCTCTTCAATGGTAAGAAATGATTTTTATACCGTCTGCATTTGTCATGGATATTAATAAGGAACTATGCAAGGGGATTGGTATATCAATGTTTTGTAATGTATGCTTTTGGTTCCATAACCAAAATAATATATCTAAAATGCTTAATTAGCTTTTGAACTCGACTGATCTGGTGTTTAAATATTTCCTGGTGTACGAGTTTACCCTTATCATTGAAAGAAAAGATTGCAAACCTGAGGTCTTTTAATTTATTGTTATTTTAAACTACCCGTTAAGTAATTAAAATAAACTTATCATAGATACCAGGACTAAATTTAGTATATACGCCAGAAGCGCGTTTCGTCTACAAAAGACTCATCAGTGACGCTCGAATCCAAAAAAGTTGAAAAGGCCAAGTAAAGTACGAAGTTGAAGAGCATTGAGGACCAAATTCCTAAAAGTTTTGCCAAATACAGCTAAGGTAATCTATGCCTGAGGTAGAAAAGCCTTAGTTTTTCAAAAAATTCAAAAATTTGTAAACAGTAAATTTATAAATATTACCATATCAATTACAATTCATGCCAGCACAAAAAGTGCTGACTACTGGGCTAGTGATACCCTCGGGGAAATGAATCTCCACCAGCAGTGTCATCGACCCAGTGGTTGTAAATAAACTCATCATAGATACCAGGACTAAATTGTCGAATACCCTTTTACAGTATCCAGAGGAAAACTTATTTCACAGATAAGTCAGCTGTACCTTCAGGACATCCTACAAGCCAAGCTTACAGACTTAGCACAGATAGATTCTTCACGAATGACCAATATACTTGTAAGTAGAAGCTGTTTACTTTATGGAAGACTGTTATAACCGAATTTTCAAAGAAAAATATCAGTTATTAATTTAGTGATGTACGACACGGGGTCGATTGCACGAATTAATCGGCCGCCAAACAGTGTCCGTGCAATCACTTGAAAACGCTTTTGACGGAATCTTTTGAAATTTAGATATGTGGTTTGGTATGACTGATAAAGGTCAAGTTTGATTATCGTTGTTGATTTGTAGACCTTGAAATAGCGAAAATTGGTACTTAGATTGATTTTGGCCTGTCCATTTCTAAACCCTAAAAACATTCATTTATTGATATTACTCTCATTGATTCTGTATAGGTTTGAGATTTGCAAACATCATTTTCTTGCAGTAAATCCGGATTGCCATCAATCATGCGCTTTTAATATAATGAAATTGTGTGCAACTGTCATGCATTTGAGAGGTTTAGCTAGCTATAAAACCAGGTAGAGTCAAGAAAGGGGCTGTACCAAGTCAGGAATTCCACATTTTTTATCAATTAGTTTGATGTGTTTCAATTTTTGATTTTGCCATTTAATTAGGGACTTTCCGTTTTGAATTTTCCTCGGAGTTGGGTATTTTTGTTATTTTCCTTTTTTTTTTATTATTAGGTAAAATGGCGGATTTTTTACTTATATCTCGAATGCATTGCAATAAAAAAAATGTTTAACTGATGTTTGAAACACTCGTAAAACGTTGCTGTTTTCCCTTTTTATACAAATTTCTTACCAAGGTCTCCTTTATACTGGTGCTCATGTGATTCTGACAAATTTTATGCACATATTTGCTTATGTGTTTTAGTACTACTCAGCTTACTGCATCACCGATTAAGTGTTATTTGTACTTACATTAACAACGTGGTCGGTATCACAAGTGGAGCAAGATGTGCTTACCTTTCAGGATCATTACGGTTTTTTTTTTGGTTGGGTTTGTGTTTTAGGGATATTTTTCGTCTTCATTTCTGAAACTAGATATTTGAACAGATATTGGTGTACTACAGGTAATACTGTAGATTCATTTATTTTTATGGGTATCAATTTTCGTGGATTGCTGAAAACTGGTATATTCATGTGTATTGGATTTCCTTCTTTTGACAATCTCTGTATACAGAGCCTATTGAAAATACGCTATTCGTTGAACATTTGAATTCGTGGTTCACCTGTACCCACGAAACCCACGAAAATTGGTATCCAACGAATAATAATGAATCCACAGTACAATATTTATCCTTGCTGTATTTATGCAAGCATGGTGGGATAGGTTTAGAGTAAACATACGGCGAAGTGTTTTGTGAGAAGAAAATAAAATACATATGTAGGCAGTATAGAAGTCATACGTGTGGGAAGCTAGATTTGAATATCAACATCAAACAGGAAAATCAACGATATAATCTATATAAAATACGAGAAACAAGAAATACTTATGAGAATCAGTGTATATCTACTTTAAATAACATATTATACATTGTTATGTTTCAGATGGAATATTATGATGGAAATGAATTTTACTTTAGTGCAACACTTCTTGACAAAGCACCGCTAAACAATCCTAGACTTATTCCTCCAGCTATATATCAGGTTCCACTTTTTGCGGCATTCGACTTTTTAAGAGTACAAATAGAAGGAAAATGGTCACAAAATGTATCGACCAGTACAGGCGATGTAAGTTTATATGAAATATTTGGAATGGTAATACGATTTAAATTCTGTGATGCTAAAATTTTTATAGAAAATGATATAGGAAGATGTGGTATGAGTGCCAATGAAACAACTCTCCATCCAAGTCACAATTTATAAAAGTAAACCATTATACGTCAAGGTACAGTCTTCATCACGGAGCCTTAAATAGATATAGGAAGATGTGGTATGTGTGTCAATGAGACAACTCTCCATCCAAGTAACAATTTATAAAAGTAAACCATTATAAGTCGATGTACGGCCTTCAACATCGTTCAGCAAGCTATAAAGGGTCCCAAAAATTACTATTAACCGTTCAAAGGGAAAGCCAACGGTCTAATCTATATAAAAACGAGAAACAAGAAAAACGTATGAACTACATATACAGACGACAACGTCTGTACATCAGATTCCTGACTGAGGACATGTGAAAACATTTGCAGTTACATTAATGATACCAAACCTTCTCCCATTTCTGAAACAATAGTTTAACATAGAAAAACACACTATAAAATGTCATTCAGATATTTTTTATTTGTCTCTTTCATTTTGGTTCCCAGACTTTTCTTAGTCTGTGTCATCAATACCCTCTAAGATTTATTGTTTATTATCTTTAAAAGGAAAGTAAAAAACGGCAAAAGGTCAAACATAATATGACATTAATTACTTTCTGTCCTGAAGTATATATTTTTTGATTGATCATTCTTACTAATGCAATACTTATTGTCCAGAGAAAATTATGAAACTGTTTTTTTCTTTAATACAGCATGTAACATTTTACGGAGTGAACATTGTACAACTAAACTATCAAGCAGAGTTAACAACAACGACAGCGCCGACTACTCCTACTCTCCCATACAATGTCCCAACCCTTCCACATCCCACAACACCTCACACGACAAAAGTCCACACCCCACCAATACCTCCCTCGGTAACGACTGAACGAACGACTATAACTACTTTCATCCCTACTACTCCTTCGACTGTTTCGTCTACATTGACAACACAAATTACCTCTAGACGAAGTAAGTAAGAAACAATATCAAATTTTTGTAAAGATGAAGATGACTAAAATTTCATTTAATGAGAGAACGATGACTCGTAGAATAGAAATCATTTGATCGTGTCTACTTTGTTGTTAAAGTAATGGTCAGGAGCAAGAAGTCTTTAAACGTCTTAAGCGCAAAAAAATATTAATTTGCATTACAAAGTTTATATTTGACCAAAAACAATATTTTTAATATAGCTGATAATAACATGAGTTTTTTTTCTGTTTATAATGTTTTTTAATAAATTTTATTTCATAATGCGTAATAAAGCAACATTTGAAAATGCTGATGAAGAAAAGAAAATGATAACGATTGGAATAATAGCATTTTAACTTTTAACCCGTAAAAATTACTCGATAAACAAGAAAATGCAATTGTAGTGTTCTTTTTTACAGCTGCAACCCCCAAACCATGTATGTGTCCAAAAATAACATGTCCACCTGCTCAGACGCAAACACCTCTACCTCCGTCAAGTTGTCCACCAACAGTACAAGAGCCATCAGCTAAACCTACTAAGCTGAAAACAGAAATGCCAATAAAACAATCTACAGTTACGTTAAAGCAACCAACAAAAAGTAATCAGAACTGTTCAGCTTTAATAAGACAGATGCAACTTGCGGCAGACAACGCGAAGAAGAGCACCACAGGAGTTAGTAAAGGTATAAATGCTTCAGTAGAAATCGCTTGTAACTTGACATAAAGGTACCAGTAAAACCTTATAAACTCCTTTACAATCCGGGAGATAGTAAAGGTATAGTTGCTACAGTAGAAATCGCTTGTAACTTGACATAAAGGTACCAGTAAAACCTTATAAACTCCTTTACAACCCGGGAGATAGTAAAGGTATAGTTGCTACAGTAGAAATCGCTTGTAACTTGACATAAAGGTACCAGTAAAACCTTATAAACTCCTTTACAACCCGGGAGATAGTAAGATATAGTTGCTACAGTAGAAATCGCTTGTAACTTGACATAAAGGTACCAGTAAAACCTTATAAACTCCTTTACAAACCGGGAGATAGTAAAGGTATAGTTGCTTTAGTAAAATTCGCTTGTAACATGAATATGAAGGTACATACAAAAAGTTATAAACTCCTTTACAACCCGTGAGTTAGTAAAGGTATATATGCTTCAGTAGAAATCGCTTGTTACATGATTATGAAGGTACATACAAAAATTTATAAACTCCTCTTAATCCGGAAGTGCTTCAGTAGAAACACTTGTAACTTGAAATAAAGGTACAGGTATAACGTTATCAACTCTTCTAAACTCCGAAAGTTAGTAAAGGTACAGATGCTTCAGTAAAAATCACTTGTAACTTGAAATAAAGGTACAGGTAAAACCTTATAAACTCCTCTACACCACGGGAGTTAGTAAAGGCATAGATGTTTCAGTAGAAATCGCATGTAACGTGACATAAAGGTACAGATAAAAAGTAATAAACTCTTTTACTCCCCAGGAGTTAGTAAAGGTATAGATGTTTCAGTAGAAACACTTGTAACTTGAAATAAAGGTACAGGTATAACGTTATCAACTCTTCTTAACTCCGGGAGTTAGTAAAGGTATAGATGCTTTAGTAGAAATCACTTGTAACTTGAAATTAAGGTACAGGTAAAACCTTATAAACTCCTCTACACCCCGGGAGTTCGTAAAGGCACAGATGTTTCAGTAGAAATCGCATGTAACGTGAAATAAAGGTACAGATAAAAAGTAATAAACTCCTTTACTCCCCAGGAGTTAGTAAAGGTATAGATGCTTTAGTAGAAATCGCTTGTAACATGAATATAAAGGTACAGATAAAAATTGATAAACTCATTTACACCCTTGGAGTTAGTTAAGGTATAAATGCTTCAGTCCTAAAATAAATAATCTGATCCCCAATTTGTGGAAAAAAATATTCTGGTAAAGCAGATGAGAAAATAATATTCTGAATGTAGATTTATCCCATATCTTTAAACGGTAAATTAAAAAAAATAATCGATTGATTGTGTCGTAAACAAATTTCATTTGTTCACGCTTTGTGCTAAAAAAAACCCCAACAGTTTACGATAATATATATAAAAATATGGTGAAGTGTGTTTAAAATATTTATGAGTCTTTTATAGACGAAACGAGTGTTTGGGGTACAAAATTTAAATCTTGGTATCTTTTATGAGTTTGCTTCCTGAAATACACGTTGGTGTATACTAGTATAAGGATGACATTTATAAAAATCTGTGTAACGTTTGATGAACTTCTCTCTAAAATTAAGATTTCTTCTATGTAATTGCTTTACTTAAGACCTTCGTTGTATGTCTGAAATTAATTCAATTAAATATATGACGGTATTTAAGTTTTCAAGATAATGACTTAGTGACCTGCTGGTGACCTTCTGCTGTTGTCTGCTCTCTGGTCGGGCTGTTGTCTCTTTGGCACATTCCCCATTTCCATTCTCAATTTTATTGTAAGATGCTTTATTAATATATATGTATAAAGTATATTTCATTAATTAAGTAGGGTGGGTAAACAATTGTAAGCAGATACAGAATATTACAAGGCAATTGAACTTTAGAATGAGTAATGTGTTTATGAACTCCTTAGTCATGATATTGATTGACGCTCGTTAAATATCAAAAGAAATCTTAGAAGATAAAAAAAAACTAAGCGAATTTGTAGGACTAATTTTAATAGACTTATGTATGCTTTACCAATAAGGGCTCTTTGATTTTTTTATATATTTTTTTAATATATTTTAGGAGGAGCAGCAGGAATTGGTATAGCAATGTTGATTGTCGGGGCTGTAATGGGATTCATACTGACTAGGTTTTACCATGTAAAATGGCGTCGTAATAATCCGGGACTTATTAACGACATGGAAGATAACAACAGATATTAGACTGGTACATGTTGTACATGGTGAAGTAATCTCATATGTCCCTAGTATGATATGTATTTGGTCCTGGTAATTCTCCAAAAACTATTCAGGTTCTTCTTTGTTTGGTTAGAAAATAAATGTTGAATATTTACCTTTGTTTGTGGAATGAAGACTAACAAATGTTTCCAACTCTTTAGTACAGTTCAATATTGACAATCTATCATTTTAACAATAAAAGTACAAGACAATAAATGAAAAAGACTAACACAAGATTTTAAATATTGAAACAATGGCCCCCTAACAAGTATTAAAGATTTAAGCAGATATATGACGTAATTATCTGCTTATTGTTTTTCTTAGTAGTTAATTATCATCAGCAACAGCATTCAACCAATAGCTACTGCTGTGCATGTCTAGATAAGCGTACAAGTATTATGAAACAAGTTTTGTCTCTTATTCCTAAATCATGTTCTTTTTCAAACATTATCATCTAAGTTAGTGGTCATTTTAGTTTGTAGGCTTACTGAGCTTGATTTTGTTTCTGACAAATGATCTATATATCAGGTATAACATATATAAATTATGCTATGTTGTTACAAATGATACAGCTAAATGTTCTCTTTATCTTTCGTGTGCCAAGAAAAAGCTTAAATACAAATTCTGGTCTTCATTCTTGGTATTTGTCCAATAAAGGCAACAGTACTGATCAGCTGCTGATCAAAGTCGTAAATTGATTAATCGAGAAGAGAAACCGGGTCACAAATCAAACCCGAGGGAAACATTAACTTTAAATGGAAAACAATGGTACAGCAGAAACACTAGACTGCTTCTAAAACAAATGCAAACATACATAGATAAAAACAACAGTAGTATACCGCTGTTCGAACGGACTACTAGTATTTGATATCAACTGCCATATTCCTAACTTGTACAAGACATTTTAAGAAAAAAATGGTTGATTTAACCTGGTTCAAAATTGATGTTGTTTGTACAGTTAAAATTAATAAAAGAAAAAAAAAACGAAAAAATCCATAGATAAATACTACACAGATCAAGAAACAAAAGAAAAAAAGATGAAAACGTCCAGAGCACTAATGATCATGCACCCCGTTTTTTTTTTGTGGTGTTGTTCGGACTTTAGTTTTCTATGTTATGTTATGTGTACTGTTGTTTGTCTTGTGGTCTCTTTCATTATCCTCACTGCTTAGTCGATTTATTTTCGACGTATGGGTTTCCCATTGGTAACTTTCACACGTCTCTTTCAAACACAAAAGTGGCAGTTTAAAGGGAAAGTTTTATCATTAAATATTAATAAGTAACAAAGTTGTATTTAACACATTTAAAAACGATTTATATTCTATCATCCATTTGCTCTTCGATATCTTCAAGAAGTTTGTCCAAACTGTCGGTTAAAGAATCGTGATATGTGACTGGTTTCTGAAGCTTTGTATGGTTTTCCTCCCATTTCCACATATCATCCTTAGTGGGTGTCTTCTTTTGCTTTGTGAGATATGGTTTCTTTATATTCTTTTGTTCTTCATTTTCTAACTTTGCTAATAAAGTGTCAATTTCATCAAGTGCCTGAAATACAGCGTACCAAATGTCATTAATTCACGTTACTACACATAATTTTACACGCTATAAAAGATGCCCCACGATCAAGCTTCTTTGATTAAGGCTAGAATCTAATGTATTAATGTTTATTTCGTTGTCCGTACAGTAAAACATAAATAACAATACACCGCGGATGGCTGTATTTTGTTAATGATGTTTTCAACTAAAAATTTTTTTTGGACTTTATGTCGTAACCACAAATTTAATTTGTTATCCTCCTTTTTGTTGTATTTGTCGTAAAAAGATTTAAACTATTAGAACGAAATCTGCTTACCCTTTTGGAGCAGCTTAGTTCGTCTCGTTATTTTGTTATTTACTGGTTTCTTATTAGTCTTTAATAACATTAACGGTACCATTTTTTTCTGCACCAGATGCGCATTTCGACAATACATGTCTCTTCAGTGATGCTCGTGGCCAAAATATGTAAAATCCAAAGCTTATATAAAAGATGAAGAGCTATAATCCAAAAGTTCCAAAAAGTATAGCCAAATCCGTGAAAGGAATAAGAGCTTTGCATGAGGGAGATACATTCCTTAATTTATGATAATTTGTAATATTTTGTAACAGCAAATTTGATAACACAAAAAATCCGTATGTTCATGCCAGTACCGGAGTACTGGCTACAATTGTAGTGTTTTGCAGTAGTTTATTTTTGTTCTTTGCGTCTTCGGTGGCTCGTTTACTGTAACTTGCGATAGCCAATCTTCATACCTGTTTTGGTGTAAATACTTTTAAATGTACTTCCCAGACTTCTTAAAAACCTGAAACGGTGTATTTTTTATTTGTATTTTTGATTGTGTATCTTTTATCTGCCATGTTTTGCCCTCTGATGGTTTACCTGAGGCATTGAGTGCATTTGATATGTATATAATTGCAACGAATGCATAGATTGAGGGTATATCTGACTATAGAAGAATACACGAGCCAGAATAAACTTCATTTTTACATGAAAAATTACATGGCTTTAAAGGGGCACTAGCTACGAGATATTTTAAAAATTCCGAAGTATGATATTTTAGTGCAATCATTAATAAAGTGAAATAGTGCACGAATACGCTTTCTATTTATATCTATATTTATGTTAATTTCGATTATATGACCATTGGATGTCATTGGATGTCAACCCAATAGTTAATTAGATGGCGTCAAGACTGAAATACACAATGAAACTACATATTATCGAGCACATGCCCTATCAATTGTTTGTTTAAGACTTGTTATAATTTGGATAAATATTTTCAATGGTTATAAATCAAACATGAGAATTGAGTCAAATCGGTAAATATGAATTTGACAGCTAGTGTCTCTTTACATTTAATATGATTATTTACTAAAGTTAAAAGTTATTTTATTGAGGATTGAATTGGACATCCTACCTTATCTTGGTTAGCTATTCTCACTCTTTCAGCTTTGTCAAATTCTTCTAATTTTTTTTGCTTGTGTAGAATATGTGGCAATTTCGAATTAAGCCTATTTCTTTCGTTTATTTCTTGATTATTCTTGAAATCTACTGTAAAACAAACAAACACACGACAAATATTGTAGCATTTATCTCCATTCAAATGAAAATAATTCAAAATATCGAGTTTCGACAAGATAAGTCTGTACCTAATGCAGTTTTCTTTGTTTCAACCTTGTGTATTAAAAAAATATTTTCTGGTCATGCATACATAATTTGTTTTGTTCGTATTGCTTTTCTGTATTAACTTTCATCAGGATGATACTGAAATTTTCGGATATCAAAAGAAACAGGGGGCAGTGAATTCAATATACATTTATAACGAATTGCTAAAAAGTTTTTCGTCAATATTGCTGACATCTAAGTGTTTGTTATGAGTTATAGATCCAGAGGCATTGGTATAAGTCACGAAACCTACTGTTACTGCTACTGTTGTCTTACACATTGAAATAAATAAAGTCCCATGGTTTTTCTTGGTGATTTGTCTTTTGTTACCTACCGATTTTATAGAAAGTTCCCGAAAATTTTAATCTGACTAAAACAAATATCCGTTTCTTAATAATATGCTTTTGAGCACTAATTTGTGCTTATATGAATTATTGCTCATTATGCTTTCCAGGAGAAAAATATGCAAATTATATAAAACCCAATCACAGATAGTGACTGAGCTATGTTTATCTCTATGTCATGCTCCCTTCACTGCGCCCATGTAACATAATTCAGAACATTATAACCTTCTACCATACAAACAAACTATATCAAAAACAGAATAGCATAGAACAGCTACCTTTATGATCTTTTGTTATCGTCTGTGTTTTCATTTTTCTCGCTTTGTTAGTCTTTCCACAACTATTTCCTGCAAAAAATGCGAGTGAGAAAAAATTAAAAATGTCCTATAATAGAGAACTTCATTTCCCTCTTTAAATGTCTTATATGATTTATAAACTACGATAAGTTAATTGACCAAAAAAGTTTACAATACAAATCTTTTCATTATTTTAAAGATCCTACAGTAACAGACACGCTGCCACGGTAGGCAAAAGCTTAAGCTTTTAAGTGAAGGCAATGATACTTCCAGAAGTTTTTATTTTCATCGAAGAAATCAAACGTTTTTGTTATCCTATAGCCTTGTTTCTGAGATAAATGATCCTATGGTTTTTTGTTATCCTATGCCCTTGCTTCTGAGATAAACGATCCTATGTTTTTTGTTATCCTATACCCTTGTTTCTGAGATAAACGATCCTATGGTTTTGTTATCCTATACCCTTGCTTCTGAGATAAACTATCCTATGGTTTTTGTTATCCTATACCCTTGCTTCTGAGATAAACGATCCTATGGTTTTTGTTATCCTATACCCTTGCTTCTGAGATAAACGATCCTATGTTTTTTGTTATCCTATACCCTTGTTTCTGAGATAAACGATCCTATGGTTTTGTTATTCTATACCCTTGCTTCTGAGATAAACTATCCTATGGTTTTTGTTATCCTATACCCTTGCCTCTGCGATAAACAATCCTATGGTTTTTATTATCCTATACCCTTGCTTCTGAGATAAACGATCCTATGGTTTTTGTTATCCTATACCTTTGTTTCTGAGATAAACGATCCTATGACATCGTCTATGCCAATTTCTCATGTATCATCTGTCGCTTTAGACTTTCATAAAATATTTATTTGAAAAATTACTCTATTTTGTAGTCCTACCTTTGTTCCATGACATAAATGATCCTGTGGTATCTTCTATGCCAAAATCTTTGGGATCTTGTGGTGGAGATTTAGATTTTTTACTCCACCAGTTCTTTTTCGTCACTAATTGTCCAGCTTCAACGCTGTCTCTGAGTAATTCGCCTAACGATCTCAGCTGTAATTCAAATGAAAATAACCGATTATGAATTTAATGCGCTCCTATGGGTTTTCTGAATTCATCTCCATCGGGCACACTCAAACCCAAACATTTAAAAACCAGTCATGCATAAACACTCCGAAACGCTATAGGAGCTATATATGAAAATAATAGCCTATGAATAGCATTATACAAGTATGATTTCGTAAGTATTTATTAAGAACTGTGTGTCATTTTTTCTTTTCAAAATACTCCAATTATCTTTTAAAACGAAAACGTTATCAACAGAAACAGAATATTCAGAAAATGTTCGTGTCCTTTTATTAATTTATTCAACCTTCGCCGTGGAACACAAATTAACATAGAACCTAATGTGAAAAACTTATAAATAGCAAGAATCATCAGGTGGGAGCACAACAAAAAAATCTGTAATGACAAGACAGTAAAAAAAAAATGCCACACTTCTGACTTAATTTATATTACTACCGTTGAAACCTTCATATGCTCCTTGTGTGTTTTGTTCTAAAATAATCCAGATAAACCAACTATAGGCGTTTGTCCATGGAAATGATATGTGTATCTTTTGCCTTTAAAATGCAATAAGTATTAAAATTGGTATGATGTGACATGTGTACAGGTCATTGCTATAAACTTATTACTTACTTAATTAGCTCTAGAACGATAAATACAATGACCATATGTCGTGAGACTGTCACATTCATTTGATTAGCCAGCGTGGTATGTTCATGATGTATACAAAACGTTAATCATCTAGAATATTATTGATCTACGTTTTCCAGTAATCAAGCATTGAAAAAAAAACACCTTAAGACTGTTTTAGCCAGACATAAAATATACGATATTATTTTATTATAAAAGTGGTAGGGCCAATTTACTCTGACTTTATATCACACCAGGGACATTTTTTAAAAAGTCTTTCGATCATAGCATGGGAGTAAAATGTCAATATAATACTTCAATGAGCATACTATCACAGCCCAATATGGGTACTTTGAGGTTCTAATAATGGTATGGCTTATTTTAGATCACCAAATTATAAAGGCCTGAATTAAGATAGCTCAAAACCGCAGTGTCAGATAGATTTGAGCATATTTGAGTATGCATCCCAAAATTTCAAAGTTCAAAACCAGATTTATGTTGGAAGAAAAGCTAAATATTGACTTTCGCATATAAATTAATTCATTTTAGCAATCTTCATCCTTCGATGCAAAATTTTACCGAAAAAAATTTATTATTTTGTTTGAAAATCCATTCAATTACAACATGCTGCGCTTGATATAATTATGATTTTATTGAAATGTGTAAAACTGTGAAACAATGTTGTAACTATACAATAACTTTTTAATTTTCAAGTTCCAATAGGATTTGACAACTTTTTAAATGTTGACTTTGTGAGTGAAACAGATACAGGGTAAATTTGCCCTAACTTTGTAATTTCTATTTATACCAAGTATTTGGCGATCGTATGTGTTTATTTGTATTTGTGTCTCTTAGCCATATACCCCATGATGAAACATTTTAAACTATACACATAAGCTTCAATAATTATCTAACTTCATCGGCAATAAGCAAAACATCCTAGCTGTACTGTGAATTTGAAACATACTTACCACCACGGTGCCTAGTAATGGGAGGGTTCATCCCTCAAAAACGTGTTTAACTCCGACACATTCCTTTTGTGTCTGTCCCAAGTCAGGCGCCTGTAGTTCAGTGGTTTTCATTGGTTCATGTCTTTTACTTTGTTTTTCGTTAAACGTTTTTTTCAATTTAATTGTTTCAAATTTTTCATGTCAGAGCCTTTTAAAGCCCACTATACAATATGAATTTTCTCATTGTTGAAGGCAGTACTGTTGCATATAATTGCTAACATCAACTTCATTCGAACTTTGGTGAATAGTTGTCTCATTGACAATCATGAGGCTTCTGCAGGGTCAAAAACGACCTGCGACCTCTGGGCTTTTTAGAGACGACTTCCGACCTGAGGGCCTTCTAAAAACGACCTGCGACCTGTAAAATTTGGAAAAAACGATCTCCGACCGACTTCCGTCCTCTGTGTTGGGAAAAAACGACCTGCGACCTGTACATTTCCCTTAAAAACGACCTCTCGACGAATTTAAAAGCGACCTTGCGACCTGAGGGGGGTACCCTGTGGGAGCCCCAATCATACCACATATCCTTATTTGTATAATGAGTCTTGATAACTTTAAAACATCTTAATAATTACATCCTACTTGCATGTGTAAAACAAAATATTGTCCTATGAAATATTGTACCACAAGACCACAGGACAATATTTCATAACTATGTATCATAAAATATTGTCTTCAAAGGAATATTGATTCTAGTTTTGCTTTTTATCTATGGTTGACATTTTGGGGTTTTCTGAATTTCCAAGATGCAATGTTCCATTTTGTAAGGATGATAATAAATAAGTAATCGTTTCCCGTCACTTAGTTTGCCTAATTAAATTCTCCTGATAGCCCCAAGAATGGACAACCGCACCGTATCATGCCAGTTAACTATCAATGACAAGAGAGTTTATTAAATATAAACGACCAATAAGAAAATATAAGAAGAAACCAAGAGTCCAAAAAATAAAACAATGAACAGAAAATATCATAAACATAAGTTAAATAAAAAACAAAAAGGATACATTACCAAATATTGGCGATACATTACTAGAGATTGGCGATACACTACTAAAGATTGACGATACACCACCAAAGATTGTCGATACATTACTAAAGATTGACGATACAACACCAAATATTGGTGATTAATTAATAAAGATTTGCTATATATTTCTAGAGATTGACGATACAACACCAAAGATTGGCGATTAATTACTAAAGATTGGCGATTAATTACTAAAGTTTGGCTATATTACTGAAGATTGATGATACATCACCAAAGATTGGCGATACATTACTATAGATCTACGATACATTACTAAAAATTTACGATACAAACACCACCAAACAGGTGATGAACTGAAATTATAAGAAATGCCTAGTCTACAAGTGATAGTCACCGTGTTTCTCATTGTGTTTTATAAAAAAAAAATGAAAAATTTAATTGTAGTTTTACAATTTGTGAATTTTGATCCTATAATTACAAACAGAAAGAACATATGGTGAATAACACCTGAGCATAGAATGTCAATAAGACTGTAAACAGAGAGGTAAAATTGTTATATCAAACAAATTAGTACCCCTCATCACCAATACTAAATGATGCTTAAACTGAAGAAAGTTAGTCCGTAACGTCTTTTGAATTATACCTTTGACTTTTGACTGTTTCACATTACTGATTATGTCCGACTTGAAATTGTGTTATCATATTTAAATATCAAAAGAGCAAAATAATTAACCCAAGATTTCATGCGCCAAAAAATAAAGATAGAGAAAATAAACTCAAGACGATAATCTAATATAGTAGATTATTAAAATCTCAAAATTACCTGGAATAAAGTTTCAGCATCCGAGTTTTCTCCATTTTCTGTATCTGTCTGTACACCTTGTTCTGATTCTCCCTCGGTTGGCACTGCCTGTTCCTTCTGGAATGGAATCAATTAAATCTATAACCGTATGAGTAAAGATGAAAGTCTCTACAGAAAATAACATGATTAGATATGTACATACTTTGTTGATGAGGATATCGATTGTAAAAGCTTGTTGATTAATTGTAACGATAGCAATCAGTTTTCTTCATTAACTTTTCATTGATGAGATTAAATTCAAATCTTGCTTAAACAGATAAGTATATTTAGTGGAAATGTCTAGTTAAGACTTAATTACCGTTGTACATATAATGTAATTGAAAATTCGTTAGTCAAAATAACTTTTTATTGGTCTTTTTATTTCAAAATAATATCATACCTTGAAATAAACCCCTTTAATGTGCACACGAAAAAGACTTACATCAGTAAACCCCTTTATTTTCAACCCCCTCCCCAAATAAAAGGAAAAGAAAGGGAAAACGAAAATGAGAATAAGGGTGAAAAGTTAATGTGTGCCGTTTCTTGCTTGTTTATCCAGATTACCGGGTCTCCATACTCCAAATTGAAAGATACATGCTGCAGTAAACTGTAAACGCGAACCCATCTAAAGAACATCTAAGCTTAAAATTAACTTACAAATTAATATTTTTCATGTCTGTCAGTATTGTAAATTACTACAGTCAAAGTAAACCTGCCAATCTAAATGTTTGGTAATCAGTCGGTTAATTCTATCTCAATAATCGCATGCCGTCAGTCCAGCAACAGACTAGAATCGAATCAAAACAGCAGAAGTAATTTGATACGTCTACAGACGATTAATATATATGAAATCTTACCATAATGTTCAGTGTCACCAACCCGTTTGTGCAGATAGCAAGAAAACTTGTAACTACGTGGTCATTGTGACGTTAGATAGGCGTTGTTATTAATTGATTTGAC
Organism: Mytilus galloprovincialis; assembly: GCF_965363235.1. Taxonomy (NCBI): domain Eukaryota; kingdom Metazoa; phylum Mollusca; class Bivalvia; order Mytilida; family Mytilidae; genus Mytilus; species Mytilus galloprovincialis. The sequence continues at coordinate 22,992,798 of NC_134844.1, forward strand.
GTTTTAGTTCTGTTACATAATGCATATTCATGAATTTACCTCAGTAGTTGGATATAAGAAGATGGGATATGAGTGCTAATTAGACAACTCCATCTAGATTACATTGTGTTCGGGCATTTTTAAACCAAGTGTTTATGCTTTGGCTCCTCAGAAAAAAGAAAAAATCATCTGTTTTTGTTAGCGGTATTTGTGTTTGTAATTCAATCGGTTCCATATAAAACAACAATAATGATGACATCGCCAAAGCATACTCTTATTTTCTGCAACAGTTATCGGGGAAAATTCGAAGTGTTTTGCAACTAAGAGGTCAATGGTGTCAAGTAGCGGAAAATCATATAAAATCTTTTAAACAATGAAGAATCTTAACTAGTTGTGACGAGCGTTTTTTTTTTTCTTTTTCTTTGTTGCCAGTTGTGGGTATCCTTACATCCCGTTTTGGTTATAGAATCCCATGGCTTTGGTTTGGCAAAGTATTGGTTTGTTACCGGTGATGTATTGTGTGTGATGTTGTAACAATATGTCTGGTTTGGCAAAGTATTGGTTTGTTACCGGTGATTTATTGTGCGTGATGTTGTAACAATATGTCTGGTTTGCCAACGGTTTTAAATTTGGGTGATAGAAATAAAACTACACCATAGAGTTCCAAGACAATATATGAGAATATAGCTCTGATAATATGCTTTCAGATAAAAAAAAAAGAAATAATTGGGTCACTGGACTCGTTTTTTATTGCTACATAATAAATAGGTAAATCCACAAAACATTGAATTACAAAAGTCACTTTGATCTAGTTATCTCCCCTTGTATCTGAGTTCCCCGCCACATTATTTCTGTATGTGCCTGTCCCAAGTCAGGAGCCTGTAATTCAGTGGTTGTCGTTTGTTTATGTGTTACATATTTGTTTTTCATTCATTTTCTTACATAGATAAGGCCGTTAGTTTTCTCGTTTGAATTGTTTTACATTGTCTTATTGCGGCCTTTTATAGCTGACTATGCGGTATGGGCTTTGTTCATTGTTGAAGGCCGTACGGTGACCTATAATTGTTAATGTCTGTTTTATTTTGGTCTTTTGTGGATAGTTGTCTCATTGGCAATCATACCACATCTTCTTTTTTTATATTATATGTCGGCAAAATTTAAATAAAACATGAATAAAGCAAATATAATATGATTTTTCAAAAATACAGCAGTAAATATGATAAAACATATAAATTTTTATATTAAAATGAAAAGTCTTACGCATAAATTACATGCCAGTCTCATAATTTGCACATTTCATTAATGATTTAGACCGATTGTTATCTGCTTTTTCAAGATCCAAGATGGAAGAAGACACCCTATATACCTTAATACATCTTAATACAAAAAAATGAAGATAAAGTTGTTAGCAAACAGATTTAAATCATAGATATCAAAATAAAATAAACTTTTCGAGCACTTGAAAATTATGCCTGTCTGTTCGAATTTGAAAACTTTAGCCGTTGCAGTGCGTTATTGCATACTAACAAACTACAATTTGATTTTAAGATAGAGTCACAACGGAAGCGGAAGTGCACTGAATAAAACTAGCCGAATGCCGAATGCTGAATTTGTTCATGGTTTGGGTTTTTGAAAAAGTTAAACGCTGCTGATCGAGCCATGTCGGGTTCTATTGAAATCCCTTTAAGGGATACAGACGAGGTATGTGCGTTTATGTTACAGCATGATCCAAAATCCACCGTTGACTTAGCCTAGGGGATTGAATCTTGATCCAAAATTTACCTTTTACCTGTTTACATGGGGAATAACTTAAATTAGCACCTTATTCTGTGGGAAAGCAAAAACCAATGATATAAATGATTTTAGGCAGGTGCTACTTTTATTTAGTGAGCTCCCGAATGTAATTGAGTTTTAATAAGTCGATTTTGCATGCTTGTTTCACCTGTTCACTTTAGTCGGAGATATATGTAACTGTGGACATTTTTCTAATACACCTTATTGCTATTCCCGGATGAGTGTAGAATCTGTACCGCCTGAACTTTTGACGTCATACAACAATCACTTTTCCATGTACTTTGAATTATGACGTCAAACTTTTACTGGAACCAGTGCAATGTCCAGTAATGGCAGACAATTAGCGATAAGGTGTATTGCAGTGATTTTGCTAGCGCTCGTCACTTTCGTATTTTACGAAAGGGTTTTCTCATTGACGAAAGTATTTCAAATCAATTTCGTCACTTTAATTTTGAAAGTGTAAAAAAAAATTCGCAATAAAAACTATAAATCTACCTGTCTTCATGTTTTTGACAAGTTTATGACCTCCAGGTAATTAACATTTTCAACAGGTGTTACAAGTTGTGATTACAACTAATCCGCTTATCGCCATCAGATGGGTCACTTATCCGTAATTTATTAATTAACCCCATAATTGAATGATCATCATAATTATTTCCCCAGGAAAATCAGTCAGTCGGCATTTCAACAACCAGGAGTATAATTTCGTCATTTAATCAAAAATGTAACAACCCGGACAGTTCGCATTTGAATTTCAATATTTCCCAAACGATCACAATCTGAAGTTAGTTTGTCGTAGATTCGTCATTCGGCATTTTCGTCATATTTGATTTAAATTTTCATCAAAAACTTTCAACAATTTCCATTTAAAATAAAGACCTTTCATGTGTTTATTCAAAAAGTTCACGAGAAATGTTTTAAACAGGTGCTTCCTGTATTGTGTTCTACGCATGCGTGAAAGTATCCCTTTGACTATTTATAGACATTAAAAACGTAAAATACGAAATCATTTAGAATCAATTAAACGAGAGAGACAAATTATATCTCTTACTAAAGGAATTTAAATCGAAAAATAATAATTTCCTGATGAATCCGGACTCGTTTTGAATTTATTATCCACGTGTCACTTCCCGTTTTCGTTTCATTTTAAAACCGAAAGTAGTAAACGTGATCTATTGTTGATTTGTTTACAACCTCCTTTCAGTCATTATAATCGTTCCAAAAAGGATATAATACATTTCCAACTTGATAGAAATGATATCCAAATATCGAATTAGACGTTTTATAAGGATAATGATTATGCAGTGAGATAATCATTGCAAATTGATTTCTGCTGTGATTCCTTGTTTAAAAACATAGAATCTAACTTTTGTTGTTCAGGAATGACCCCTGGAATAAACTGAAGAGAAATTGTGATTCCATGTCAGAATCTTTCATAATAATAGCCAATACAGTCAAATCATACAATAACTGCCAATCATGCTGGTGCCTCAATCCCTTAAAATCTAAGTCAAAAGATGAAGCTAGTACTATACATCATTGTTCTATTGCTTATACACAAAATAAGGTTGATTTTAATAGCGCGCAAAAGTGACTAAAGCCCTCAAAATCCTAGCTTAAACCCTGTGTATTGTCAGTGACCCATTGTTTCCTGCATTCTAATCTATTTTTAATTGGAAATCAGATAACGAAAGACTTCACAGCCTTGAGACTGAAGTATGCAAATTTTTATGCTTATTTCATCAATTAACCTTAGTAGCCAACCATGATAACAATCGGAACACACTTGGCCATTCAGCTTTTTTGCATCTTAACTGAAGAAGCTGCTAGATTATGTATTGAATCATTTGCATAAATCAGCTCTGATAATGCATTGCACTTACTTTTTCTCGCTGGTCATTTGAAAATCTTTCAGTGTGAAAGTTAAAATGTTATCGATGGGTCACTGCGAAATCTATCCAAATATGAGAAAATAAGAATGGCAAGTAAATCAAACTTAAATAAATAAAGGGATAAATTAAAAGTGAACAAATTGAGGCCCAATTTGTATAGATCTAATGTTGTCAGTCAGCTCTAGAAGTTACAAAGCAGCCCATCCATTTTGGACAGGCATATATCCACTTTTGTTTATGGGACGAGCTCTGATGACCCACAGCCTCATCTTTTGGTAGAAAATCCTTTGGATTTTAGAGTAATCTGGTCTAGTTTAACCTTTTTCCTCATGCTATTACTATTTTAAAATTGTCCTTACTTATTGTGAGGTCTTGAAAGACAAATTCTAGTCACTTTGGAAGCTACATGTACAAACATGTAGTTAAAATCGGTCCCTGGCTAAATCTGCACCTGCTATAGTCATTTCATCACCTGCATTGTAGTAAAATCACAGATTTTCATTCTATTCACCATCTCAGAGGCACAAAAATTCCAATATTCATTTTGACCTCTTCACTGAACACCTCACTGTGACTTTGAGATGAAGAACAGCAATAAAAGAGCTGTTCCATTCCTTTTTTTGTGTTTTTTTGTTGTTAATTTGCTGTGCATGAACTGATTTTGTGTCATGGATGGATACACCATATCCTTTGTTTATTTCTACTACATATATTTTTGTCAGAATTATATTTCAGTTGTTTAAAATATAAAAGGATTTTTGTTATTGTGATTACGATTTCATGCAACAATTAGTTGACCACTGATGGCATTAGACAGGTGTTAAATTATATAGAGAAAATGTTTGAGACTGTAAGAAAGTTACCATAAGAGGCAGATGACCTCTGAATCCAGGTGACTGTTAAACATTTATTTCCAAACTGTCATGTCTGTTTCAGTATCCAAAATAAATTATTGATATTAAAAATCAAGAAAATAAAACTTGTATTAGTAACACATAAAAATCAGTTGTGAATGTCTTGTAGAGCATAAGTTATAATATATTTTCTAAACAAGACTGATTTATTTATTTCAGGTGATAGAATTAGATTTAGATCAACTACCTGAAGGAGAAGAAGTCCTTAGTATTTTAAGACAGGAAGTTGCTCCATTACATCTCTGGGTCGTTTTAGCTGTAAGTCTTGGAGATTTAGTTACATATTCATCTGAGGAGTGTGTGTATAATCTCATAGCTGTGCATTAATTGTAGATTGATTAGGGTATATAAAGTAGAGAAAACATCCAGAATCCATATACATGCACAGATGTCACATGTTTTATGAATATAACATGTGTGCATATAATGGTATATATATATACATGTATGCATTAAATTATAAGGATTATGGTTGGATGTGACACACGACTGTGTCATACAAAATATCAGAAAAACTACTATATGACATGTGTTTTGCTGTTCTTACATTTTGTAATCTTAAAAAATTGTAGTGATATCTTTAACAAATGCTTATCTACTGTGTTAAATTTGCAAAGAAAGGAAGACAAATAGTTCCATTCTGTATTTATTTTCCCCTGTGTGACACATTATTATATAGTTATGTCCCTTGGAAATATTAATAATGTATGAAAAAAAATTGCATTGTTTTTGCTCTTAAGCCTTCATTTCTGTAAAAGATATTTCTAAAATGTTTTAAAGAACAAAAGAAAATAGTTATTGTCCTTAGACAGATAGCATACATTTATTATTTTATTAATTTAGAAAAATATTTTTGTGTTAATTCAGTTGGAATACTATAAGCAAGGCTATGTGGAAGACTTTGTTAAGATTCTGGATGCTTCCCGTACAGATGCAGGACTGGACTATCCTAACTTTGAGAAGGACCAGATGCGAGCACTGGATACCTTGGCAGCTTACTATGTACAGAAAGCTCATAAGGAGAAAAATAAAGACAAGAAGAGGGACTTGTTTACACAGGCAACACTTCTATATACAACTGCTGACAAAATCATAATGTACGACCAGGTAAGATTGTAAACAGTATTTGACATAGGGTTTAATCTAACAATGTGAAATTGTTAACAGAGAAGATTTGAAACCGTGTCTCATGTTACAAAAAAGATAGCACACAATACATGTTGTTAAGACAAGACATGACCCTTTGTCCTTCGTATACAGTGCTTAAATTATGTTTAGGGAAATGTATCACTATACCTTTTTAATCTCAAATGGCATAAGATTCATATTTTGTAAAATTCTAGATGTAATTCCTATCTTTCAGTATTTACCACTCACCTCTTCATCCACACAGCACATTGCTGAACTAGAAAGAAAAGTTTTTTGTATAATAAAATTGGTTTATAAAAAGAAATTAACAATGATATTCTTTATTTTCTGTAGAACCACTTGTTAGGCAGAGCCTATTTCTGTTTGTTAGAAGGAGACAAGATGGACCAGGCTGATGCCCAGTTTAATTTCGTGTTGGGACAGGTAATGAATTTATTGATAATGAATATAATATCAAGTTTATATAATGTTTGGATTGGTAATGTTCTGTACTTCTTAAGAGTGTTTACAGCTGTTGAAACTCACACAAACACATTTATATATATGTTGAAATAACATGATCTTTTTTTCTCTTGATAAAAAACCTAGAAATGACATACCTCTAACATTTTCTTACCTTTAGAAAAAACCCAAATAACTAACTTTTTCCATCAGATATGTTGTTGAATGAACAAATTTTTAAACTAAAAATTTGTTTAGCTATGATTGACACAGAATGATATTCCCTAAACAAAATTTTTTTTTTTATGTATTTTGATATCTAGGTATAGGAAGATGTGGTATGAGTGCCAATGAGACAACTCTCCATCCAAATAACAATTTATAAAAGTAAACCATTATAGGTCAAGGTACAACCTTCAACCCGGAGCATTGGCTCACACCGAACAAGCTATAAAAGGCCCCAAAATTACAAGTGCAAAACCATTCAAACGGGGAAAACCAACAGTCTAATCTATATAAAAAACGAGAAAGGAGAAACATGTATAAATTACATCTACATGCATAATGTAGGATTGTTGATATAATACATAATGTTTGATATGGACAATTTATTTTCAGGCTAACAATATCCCATCACTCCTAGGTAAAGCCTGCATTGCCTTTAATAAGAAGGATTATAGAGGAGCCCTAGCCTACTATAAGAAAGCCTTAAGGACAAATCCTAGTTGTCCTGCATCAGTCAGATTAGGAATGGGACATTGTTTTGTTAAACTTCAGAAAATAGAAAGAGCAAGGTAAAAAAATTAACTTTTTAAGGGAATAATTTTGCAGATATAATTATTGTGCTATTCAAAATAAAGATTAGAAGATGTGGTTTGATTGCAAAAGAGACAATTACCAACCAGAGTTCAAATGACATGGATATAAGAAATTATTGGTCACCTTCAGCCTTGGGAAAAACTCTGCTCATTGTTTGCTATAAAAATTCTCAACATGAAAATCTATATATTCATTTAGTGATTATTGAGCAAAATGAGTATAAGGCAAATATTTATTAAATGAGTGAGATGTAACCATATTGATGTTTAAAAGTTTAGAAACAAAAAAAAAATACACTCAATAAAATAACTTTATTTCACTTAATTCATTTCGATACATACAAAACCCATTACTTAACCAAGAAATCAATAAATGCCAAAACTCACTTCTCTATAATAGTTTTATTAACACACATTATACAAATGATACATTAATAAAATTAAAAAGGCACGAGCTGGTAAATGTTTTACATAAAAGACTCGTATTGCAAAACATACATCATTCAAAATTCAACACTTTTTAAGTCATAAGCTATGACAAGGTCTTTAGTAAAACAAAAATCAATGTGAAATTTTGATATATTTTGTTTCTTATAACACAATTAAGTGACTGACAATTTTTTGGTATTTTCTTGGACAATACTGAATGCCTGATATCATTTTAATTGACAAAGCTACCTAGTCTTGACATGCTGAATTATATATACAACAACGAGTGTTTCTTAGCAACATAATTTGTTTTCTTCAATGTATGCAATAAATGTATGAATATTTATTCTACTTGTAGGTTAGCTTTTGAAAGAGCTCTACAGTTAGATCCATCATGTGTTGGTGCATTAGTAGGACTGGCTATTCTAGAACTGAATACTAAAACCCAGGACTCAATTAAGAATGGAGTCCAACTTCTGTCTAAAGCTTATACCATTGATTCTGCTAACCCTATGGTCCTAAATCATCTTGCAAACCATTTTTTTTATAAAAAGGTTTGTATGACATATCAATACTTCTGATGCGTTCACCTTCACTTTCCTTTTTGGCATCAATCATTAGATTGCACTTCTGATGTGAGGCCATTACTATTGTATAAATTATTTAGTAATTAAGTACCGGTCTTTGTAAAAATCATGCAGAAGGTGATTCATGGCATGTCACAGAAGTAATTTTTTTTGCCCTATATCATAAGAACTTTGGTAGATGGTCAAAATTTTGTCTTTATTTTCCCTGTATTATGCCCGTTGCCATGGTAACCATCAAATCAACATTTTGCCTGAATATGTGAAAAAAGACCCTTTTTGAAAATATAAAATAAGGGAATTTAAAGTCCCATAGAAATAAAGTTAATCAATACAAAGGATATGTATATTTACAGTATTGACAAACAAAACCCCAAACTATATAAAAACGTTAAAATTGTGAATTTACTAAATAGTTTGTTTCCATAGCAACCATTTAAAAATGTGTTAAAATTCGAAAATGAAAAATTTCAAAAACTTTAAAATTTTAAATCTGTTTATCTCCCAAGACCAACAATACCATGACATGTCATTGACAAATTTTGAAAGACCACATTCTATATATTCAGAAAATAAAAAGAAAGTCGTGTGTTTTTTTTTTCTTTAAAAAAAAAAATTTAGTCAAAAATTGTCAATTTTCACCAAAATTCAGATTAACAATCAGATGAATAATCAAAAATTTTGAACTTAAAAAGCTAAAACATTCCATTTATATGTGCAATTCTGACACACATTTGTTAATTTTAAAGGAGAATATATGATAAATGAAGATATACTTGTACAAAATGAAAAATCATCACTCTGGGTATGGTGCACCCCCCTTTTTTTTCGATTTTTTTTTTTTTTTTTTTTCAAAATTATAAAATTTGTTGAAAGAAATGTGGTATCTCATTGTGTTTACTTGTGAACTAAGTATTTTAAGAATTTAAGCATAACACAACTTCTAAAGTTGAGGGCAGCATATGTACCCCCTCCCTTCAATCTTATATGTAAGATTTCTCAGAAGTTTAAAAAAAAAATGGTAATACGCATAACCCGTTGTCGTGTCTAAGACTGATGCTGTCAGTGAAAAAGAATAAAGTTGAATCCAAAACTTAATTACTAGTAAGTCTATGTATAAAGATAAGAGGATGTGTTGTAATTGTCAATGAGACAATTAACTCTCAACCAGAGAGAGCAAAGACATAGAAATAAACAACCACAGATCACCGTATATCCTTCAACAATGAGCATAACAAGATTATCTATAAAACAAATCTTAATGAACATTTAAAAAAAAATAGCTCAGGATACTTTCTCTTTCAAAATGGCTATAAAGAAGTTACAGTAACAATTTAATACAACTCATTGTTGGTTTTTGAAACAGATTGATGCTTTAAAAACTTTAACCCTAGACTAAGATCTGCTAAACAAGAAGACTCACCCTGAAATGTCTGGTTGGTTTTATTTATAATTGAATTACTTTTGAAACTCTGTAAGTGTTATGTAAAGATTTTAATACAAGTATCATATTAACTTAACATTATCAATGTTCTAAGAAAATGAGGTCAGGGTAAGATGAACTATGTCAGACAGACGAAAAAAAGAGAACGGAAACGGAAAATTCAGCATTTTTTCCATTTTTAAAGGGGCATAACTTATTGACAGTACCTGTTACACCAATAACATTCTAACTGTTCTGAATTTTATGGAAATAAGCATTGTGTATAAGTTTCAAAACATTTGATTGTGGCAAACTTAAGTTAGAGAACGGAAACAAAAAAGTCAGCAGTTTTTTTCCATTTGTATAAGGGTATAACTCTGGAACGGACGTACTTACAGACAAGGGTACAACTTAATGCCCCCTTTGCTACAGTGGGGGCATACAAATTCTACATGTTCTATCTGAGGAAATATATACCAACGATCTACATTAATTGTGCAAGAATTTGTCAATGTTTCTATTGTATATGGTGGAAAAGGACAGCTTGTCTATTATTTTTTTTAAAACCTAACTGAATTATTATTTGTATACCGCAGAATAATCGCGTTTTTTTATGGTTCTCAAAAATATTATCCTTGTGGCCCTGAGGAAAATTTGCTGGTCCGAACTATTGTATACTGTTTTGATTCTCAAACCTTTATGACAACCATGTGCAATGGCCATTCTTGAATTTTGCCTAATTTAATCAATTGTTATATTTACATATTTTTATGCCCCCGCAGTGGCGGAGGGGGCATTAAGGTTAACCCTTGTCCGTCCGTCAGTATGTCCCAACGTTGGTTTCTGTTCTCTATCTTTAGTTTGCCTCAACCAAATGTTATGAAACCTAATCACATTGCTTATTACCATAAAACAAGACTAAGTTTGGTGGTGTCACTTAAACCGTCCAAGAGTTATGTCCCTTTACAAATAGAAATATTGCTGAATTTCCGTTTCTGATCTCTAACTTTAGTTTGTCTTTACCAGATGTTATTAAAATTATACACAATGCTTAAAACCACCAAATGCAGATCAACTTTGAATTTTGGTGGTGTAACTTTCACTGTTCTATGCAATGCCTCTTTATAGAGGGAAAAAGTTGCTGAATTTTTTGTTTTGTATTTCTTTCTTTAGTTTGCCTCAACCAAATGTTACGAAACTTTTACACAATTCTTATCACCATAAAAGTTAGTACACAATTGGTAAGTGTCTTCAGTCATGTCCGTTTATGACTTTTATGATATGGAAGCGGGAGCATCATCTGTGTCCAATGGACACTTCGCATTTATTTCAAATCTTTTAGATAAGTTAGATTATTATATATTAGAATAAAAAGAAAGGTTCTGTAGTTCTTCTTCAATTTCAATTTTAGCACAGTTAAATCGACATAGTGACAAATAAGTGTTTGCATAAAGGTTTCGATACATGTCGATTTACATGGGAGGTAAATAGTAAAAGCCATTATGTGTACATAATCTGACTCTGTGCAATAGTATACTAGTCCACAAAAGAAACGATGCAAGGCAATGTATTTTCCATAGATAATGAAATTGGAAACACTGTACCAAGATTAAAACTGTCCCATTTGTCTAATCTTTACAGAGTGTTATTATCTTATCAAAACCACTGATTTAAGACAAAAAAAAATATTTTATTTTTTTATTTTTGTTATATCAAAAATAGTATTTTTATAAATAAACCAGATGCTCCGCAGGGCGCAGCTTTATACGACCGCAGAGGTATTGCACAATACTTAACATAATAATTTTGGACCCCGATTTGGACCAACTTGAAAACTGGGCCCATAATTAAAAATCTATGACCATGTTTAGATTCAGCATATCAAAGAACCCCAAGAATTCTTTTTTTGTTAAAATCAAGCTAAGTTTAATTTTGGACCCTTTTGATCTTAATGTAGACCAATTTGAAAACAGGACCAAAAATTAAGAATCTGAATACACGGTTAGATTTGGCATATCAAAGAACCCCAATAATTAATTTTTTGATGAAATCAAACAAAGTTTAATTTTGGACCCTTTTGGCCCCTAATTCGTTGGGACCAAAACTCCCAAAATCAATCCAAACCTTTCTTTTGTGGTTATAAACCTTGTGTTAAAATTTCATAGATTTCTAATAACTTATGCTTAAGTTATTATGCAAAAACCAAGAAAAATGCTTATTTGGGACCTGTTTTTGGCCCCTAATTCCTAAACTGTTGGGACTAAAACTCCCAAAATCAATCCCAACCTTCCTGTTGTGGTCATAGAGACCTTATGTTAAAATTTTATAGATTTCTTTTTACTTATACTAAAGTTATTGTGCGAAAACCAAGAAAAATGCTTATTTGGGCCCTTTTTTGCCCCTAATTCCTAAACTGTTGGGACCAAAACACCAAGAATCAATGTCAACCTTTCTTTTATGGTCATAAACCATGTGTTTAAATTTCATAGATTTCAATTTACTTTTACTAAAGTTAGAGTGCGAAAACCAAATGTCTTCGGACGACGACGACGCCAACGTGATACCAATATGCCACCAAAACATTTTCAATTAATAAAAATCGAAATTAGAACTTAATTTTTTTCGTTTAAACATGGTCTGCTTAAAATTTTGATTGCCATCCGTCCTTGTGTCCATCTGGCTGTCCTTGCAGCACTCGCACATGTACAAATTATGTCAGATTTTTAAGAAACTAATACTTTAGGTTATTATAAGCAATATCTCGAACAAGTTAGATATTGGTGGTCAATCGACTTTAATAAAAACATTTATAACCCTTGAAAATAATAAATTTATGGAAAATAGCCCCTTTAACGCTCCCACAGGTACAATTCTTGCCAGATTTTTAATAAAACTTATACACTAGATTAATATCAACAATATCTCGGATGAGTTCTATAATTATTATGGACAATTGACTTTTTTAAAAGAGTTATGACCCTTAAAAATATTAAAATTTATGGAAAGTTGCCTTGTTAGCGCTCTCGATGGTACAAATTTTTTATTTTTTATTTTCAGTTTATTTCTGATAGAACGGACGTAGTTTTTTTAGGTCACCGTTTCAAAGGAACTGTGGATTTTGCCATCACTTTGCTTCCGTTGTCGTCTGTCCGGTGTAAAATATTTGAAACATTTCCACTGAAACTACTTAACCAATTCCAGTAAAACTTATAAACTGAATGATCCTTAGGATATCTAGAATTAAGTTTATGTTCTATTTTCTATTTTGTAAAAAAACATGGCCGCCATGGGTAAAATAAGAACATAGGGGTAAAATGCAGTGTGTAGCTCATATCTCAAACACTAAAGCCTTTTAAGAGCAAATTTTCAGATGAATCTAACAACCCATTGTTGGGTTGCTGCCACTTAATTGTTAATTGTACGGAAATTTTGCAGTTTTGGTTATTATCTTGAATATTATTAATGACAAAGATAAACTGTAAACAGCACAACTTTCAGCAAAGTAGGATCTACAAATAAGTTTATATGACCAGAATTGTCAATTGAATCCGTATGGAGTTATAGCCCTTTAAAGAAATTTTTCACAATTTGTTCATCTAGTTTGCTTCCTTTAAAAAAAAATCTTCTTTTGATATTGAATATGCTTAATCAATTTCAGCCCAACTTGGGAGTTATAATCTTGTATAAATTTAGCTTTTTATTTCCTTGTACTTCAAGAAACTTATCCACTATGGCTAAAATGGAACATAGGGGTAAAATTCATTTTTTGCTTTTGAAGAAAAAACGACAGATACAAAGAACATTTAAATGGAATTGTTAAGCCACTCATTGATATATATTGAAGGGACAAATAATCATTGATGCAAGATTTAACCAAAAATTACAGGTGATCGATTCAGGTTCTTTAGAGTCAATTTTAAAGACCATGAAATAGAATCTAAAGATTTTAAATTTCTGTTTGGGTTGTTCTCTCTATGACACATTCCCCATTTCTAAAAAAAAATCTAATCTATAAAAATGGTGTAGGGGGTTCTATTATTGCCCTCACCCTTTGAAGAAATTTCATGTTTTAATGCTCAAAATGTTCACAATTGAATTCCATCTTTTAAATTTATTAATGATTTTTTGAATTTTGAAAAAAAGGGGGGGGGGGGGGGCACCATGCCCAGAAAGAAAAAATGTCCTTCTCTACAAAAATATCTCTATCAATCATATTTTCTTATTTATAATTACCAAATTTGTGTCAGGAATGCAAGCATAAATGGAATGTTTTAGCTTTTTAAGTTCAAAATGTTTCAGTATTCATCTGTTTGGTAATCTGAATTTTGGTGAAAATTGACAATTTTTGACTAAAATTATTTTTTTAAAGAAAAAAAAAACACACGACTTTCTTTTTATTTTCTGAATATATAGAATGTGGTCTTTCAAAATTTGTCAATGACATGTCATGGTATTGTTGGTCTTGGGAGATAAACAGATTTAAAATTTTAAAGTTTTTGAAATTTTTCATTTTCGAATTTTAACACATTTTTAGCTCACCTGGCCTAAAAGGCCAAGTGAGCTTTTCTCATCACTTGGCGTCCGGCGTCCGTCGTCCGGCGTCCGTCGTCGTCGTCCGTCGTCGTCGTTAACTTTTACAAAAATCTTCTCCTCTGAAACTACTGGGCCAAATTAAACCAAACTTGGCCACAATCATCATTGGGGTATCTAGTTTAAAAAATGTGTCTGGTGACCCGGCCAACCATCCAAGATGGCCGCCATGGCTAAAAATAGAACATAGGGGTAAAATGCAGTTTTTGGCTTATAACTCAAAAACCAAAGCATTTAGAGCAAATCTGACATGGGGTAGAATTGTTAAACAGGTGAAGATCTATCTGCCCTGAAATTTTCAGATGAATCGGATAACCCGTTGTTGGGTTGCTGCCCCTGAATTAGTAATTTTAAGGAAATTTTGCTGTTTTTGGTTATTATCTTGAATATTATTATAGATAGAGATAAACAGTAAACATCAATAATGTTCAGCAAAGTAAGATTTACAAATAAGTCAACATGACTGAAATGGTCAGTTGACCCCTTTAGGAGTTATTGCCCTTTATAGTCAATTTTTAACCATTTTTCGTAAATCTTAGTAATATTTTACAAAAAATCTTCTCCTCTGAAACTATTGGGCCAAATTAATCCAAACTTGGCCACAATCATCTTTTGGGTTAGTAGTTTGAAAATTGTGTCCGGTGACCCGGTCATCAAACCAAGATGGCTGCCATGGCTAAAAATAGAACATGGGGTAAAATGCAGTTTTTGGCTTATAACTCAAAACCCAAAGCATTTAGAGCAAATCTGACATGGGGTAAAATTGTTTATCAGTTCAAGATCTATCTGCCCTGAAATTTTCAGATGAATCGGACAACCCGTTGTTGGGTTGCTGGCCCTGAATTAGTAATTTTAAGGAAATTTTGCTCTTTTTGGTTATTATCTTGAATATTATTATAGATAGAGATAAACTATAAACAGCAATAATGTTCACCAAAGTAAGATTTACAAATAAGTCAACATGACTGAAATGGTCAGTTGACCCCTTTAGGAGTTATTGCCCTTTATAGTCAATTTTTAACCATTTTTCGTAAATCTTAGTAATCTTTTACAAAAATCTTTTCCTCTGAAACTACTTGGCCAAATTAATCCAAACTTGGCCACAATCATCTTTTGGGTTAGTAGTTTGAAAAATGTGTCCGGTGACCCAGCCATCCAACCAAGATGGCCGTCATGGCTAAAAATAGAACATGGGGTAAAATGCAGTTTTGGGCTTATAACTCAAAACCCAAAGCATTTAGAGCAAATCTGACATGGAGTAAAATTGTTTATCAGGTCAACATTTATCTGCTCTGAAATTTTTAGATGAATCGGACAACCCGTTGTTGGGTTGCTGACCCTAAATTGTTAGTTTTAAGGAAATTTTGCTGTTTTTGGTCATTATCTTGAATATTATTATTGATAGAGATAAACTGTAAACAACAATAATGTTCAGCAAAGTAAGATTTACAAATAAGTCAACATGACCGAAATGGTCAATTGACCCCCTTAGGAGTTATTATTCTTTATAGTCAATTTTTAACAATTTTCATAAAATTTGTAAATTTTTACTAACATTTTCCACTGAAACTAATGGGCCAAGTTCATTATAGATAGAGATAATTTTAAGCAGCAAGAATGTTCAGTAAAGTAAGATGTACAAACACATTACCATCACCAAAACACAATTTTGTCATGAATCCATCTGCTTCCTTTAATATTCACATAGACCAAGGTGAGCGACACAGGCTCTTTAGAGCCTCTAGTTAAATGGTTGCTATGGAAACAAACCATTTAGTAAATTCAAAATTTTAACGTTTTTGTATAGTTTGGGGTTGTGTTTGTCAATACTGTAAATATACATATTGTTTGTATTGATTAACTTTATTTCTATGGTTCTTTAAAATCCATTATATTTCAATTTTCAAAGGCTACTTATGGACGTATTTAGGCAAAATTTTGTAAGGATGGTTTCCATGGCAACCAAAGTTGAAAAGAAAAAATTAATACAGAAAACTTATTTTCATACCATACCTTCATCATAAACAAAATATAAAGACATTTGAAGAGGGGTCATGAATCGCCCATCAACAGGAACCTGCATGATTCTTACAAAGACCGGTACTTAAAACCAGTTGTAATAGTATCCCTTCTTTTAAACTACTTTTCCTCTGTTGGAAGGTGTCAGACCCATGAGGAAGAAACTACTTTGATTTACAGACTTTTAGATGATTAAACTGGTTGGCAAAGATGGTTAAAACTTTTGGTTTTGACTTGATGTGTTATTGTAAAGTATTCAAAGAGCCTTGTTTCAGAAAAAAATACCAAGTGAACACCAAATTTGTTTTATTATTTGTTAAAATAATTTATCATTGTTAAAAATTTTCTGAATTTTCATTATTCAGATCTTTTTTATTTTTTCCACTGCTATACACTATAATAAATATGGGAATCAGTACTTTTTTTTAAATTCACATTAGAAATGCATTTTTTGTCTGTTTAACAAAATACCCATAATCTTGCCTTAAACTTCTTGTAACTGCAAAAAAAAATGTAAAAAGAAATAAAAGTCAACCATGTCTTGTCACAATGGTGAAAATAATTTCCCAATTTTTTTGCATTTGTATGCATTGAAGTTGATGAAATACTGAGGTAAAACTTTATGTATTTTTTAAAGAATATTTGTCTCCCAAAAGTTTGGAATCAACTTACATTTCAATGGTAATTACTGTGGATTGCTCATTATTCGTTGGATACCAATTTTTGTGGATTTCGTTGAATCAGGTAAACCACGAAATTAAATGTTCAACGAATACCAAATTTTACATATGCATACTTCGGCAAAACCATGAAATGAAATATCCACGAACATGTAAGTTTTTGCCACTCCACGAAAAGTTGGTACCCACGAAAAATAAATGAATCCACAGTAAACATTTCAAGAACAAACATTTAATGTATACAAATAACATTAAGCAATAACTAAAAAGTACAACTTCATTCTAAAGACTAATTTTATTTTGATTTACAAAATACATTTCAGGATTATCAAAAAGTACAACATTTGGCTTTACATGCTTTCCATAATACAGAGAATGAAGGAATGAGAGCAGAGAGCTGTTATCAATTAGCTAGATCATTTCATGTACAGGTTAGTTTTCATTAAAGGCAAGATACCTAACACTGTATCCCTTCAACCATTGAATAAATGTACAAAAATGTATGTCAATTGCATAAAATTTTTAAAGCCAAATAAGAATTTCAGAATGTGCAACACACAGCTTACGAACAATATAACAAAAAAAATTTACGATGAAATAAATGAAGCGGCAGAGTGAATTAATGAGTGTTTCATTTTGCTACCAGTTTTCGTCCTCTTGAGGTCTTTTAGGGAATGGGATGTGACATCTCCTACACTCCAATGTCAAAATAGAAATAAATTAAAATTAACTAGGTGTTTTTTCTGTTTCCCGCTACTTACAAGAGACAAAACTAGTGTAAATTTACTCGTTGGGAAATCTGTACGCCAGAATAAAAGTGGACTTACAGATATGTATGCTAATGCAGATGCAACAATGATGACTTTTTGTATACTAGTATTTTAGACAGTAGAATTCTTACATTACAGTTTTATTTTCAGTCTACACAGTTTGCATTTTGATAGCATATTTTCTGTACAAACTTTAGTATTATGAATGTATATTTTAATTTTGACTGATATCTATCCATTTCAGAATGACTTTGACCAAGCTTTCCAGTATTATTACCAATCTACCCAGTTTGCCCCTATCAATTTTGTTTTACCGTTCTTTGGTTTAGGACAGATGTATATTAACAGAGGAGACAATGAAAATGTAAGATTTCTAAAGATTTTATGTCAAAGTTATCTTTGGACTGCAGGGGATCCTTGTAATATTGGCTGTTGGACATTTAACAACTATTGTGAAAGTTGGAATTTTCAGTTTGTTAATAAACTGCTTAATGTATCTATTCAATTAAATATAACCCATTGCTGTCAACAATGAATATACACATCTTGTCACATTGTTTCTTATTTAATTGTTAATTGAGATTATATGGATAAAGGTCAGGGATAAAAAATCAGCAATTAGACCATATATTACTTTATAATTCTCAATCAATTTTCAATCAGGAATTGTATATCAAATCACTTCTCTTATAAATATCTTATCAATTTTCATAAATCTTATTAGTTAAAAGTTGTACTGTTAGACCAAAAAAGTACATGATTATGAAGTACATTAGACTTGATTTAGTGAAAATAGTTTTATTTCTTAGGTGTACACATTTTTGGTGATTTTTGGGATACGATTGCTTTGAAGCAATCTGTAGACTTATACCATTGACTCAGGGCCATGCCCTCACGTCAACCATTTTATTCTAAACATTCAGCAACATCTCAGATTCTTATGATTGTCTTGCTTTAAAAGGTAAAAACAAACAAAAGGATTGAACTTAAACAACTTTTCTAAAATGTTCTTCTCATAATCTTCGTGTTTGATAATTGCCTTGACTTATATGCCTGTTTTTAACAACACGGAAAATCAGAATAAAACAGTATTTATATTTAGTGTTTTTATAAATTTAGAAACACGTCAGAGGGATTCCCCAGTTTTGATAAAATGCGAGAGTTCTCTGAATTCCGATAAATCTATTTCTGTCATACAAGAACTGAAGTGTAGATTTTCTTATATGTCACCGTTATGAAACTGATATTTGATATTGTACTCTTTTAAAGAAATGGAGAACCATCTAGGTCGTTTAATTAAGATTTAATATACGTTCTTGCTCCAAATCACAAGTCTAGGGTTTTTTTTTTTTTTTTTTTTAGGTAATTATGCACATGCGTATAGTTTTCTTGACTTCAAGGGTATCAGATTGAATGGTTGCTCTGGATTCCCCACTCCATTGATTAATTTGAAACTCATGGGTTCCTTTCTATCCTGTCTGCTATTGAGGGTTATTGTTGTTGCATTATTATGCAGTTAAGCTGCATTATGCGAACACCCTAGATTTGTGTTCTATCCAATAAATGCTGAAATACGTGCCATTGTTATTTTCTAGCTGACTGCTATGTAATACATAACTTATTGAACACTTTTTTCATACTTTTAATTCTTGATTACAAAAAATATAACCAGAAAAACCTTAAAGGATCATCAAATCACCCAAAAGTTTTGAAGTTGCACATAGGAAGTAGTGCTCATTAGGAATCCTTATGTAGTTTATTATCGTTTGTGATTTTGGCTAAGATGTTAAAGAACAATTGTATGAAATATTTAATCGCCGAAAAAATCTCTAAAGACAAGTAGTTTAGATTTTCCAAATGGCAAAAGTTGTAGGAATATTGTTTGTTGTGGATACGTATTATTAAAATTCATCAGTAGTCTATTAATAAGTTATTAATAAATGTAAGTTGGCTGGCGGCAATTTCAAATTAGAAGAGAAAAATTTACGTACATTTGAAGTGAAATTTGGAGGATTCTGATGATAGAAAGGTTATTATTGTTAATCAAATTTTCAAAAGATTGTTATTTGAAAACAGTAAGTGATAGACACACGTGGTCTTCAGTAATGGGACAATATAACAAATCAAATGAAAAATAGGGGGAGTCGTTGAAGTCACCCCACCCCCTGCTGTCTGAGAACTTGGAAATGGTAGAGATCCCCACCCCTAAACCATATATATTCATGTATGGGACAATATAAAAAATCAAATGAAATATAGGAGTAGTCCCTAGCTATATAGGGTCACCCCACCTTAACCAAATGTATTCAGTTATAGGACAATATAATAAATCAAAATGAAATATAGGGGAAGTCCCTGGAGTCACCCTACCCCCTCCTGTCTGAGAACTTGGAAATGGTAGAGATCTCCACCCCTAAACCATATATATTCATGTATGGGACAATATAAAAAATCAAATGAAATATAGTAGTCCCCAGCTATAAAGGGTCACTCCACCTTCTCCTGTGTGTGTTTGAGAACTTGTAAACAGTTGAGATATAAACTGCTAAACCATATCTATTCCTGTTTATCATTTCAAAAAGATTTACAGGGATGATTCCAGGTGTTTTCAAATGGGTCCCTTGAATATCAAATTGGGAATTTTTATCCCAATTGGGAATTTTTATGAATACAATCTAAGACGAAATAATATCATTTTCCTGTAAAAACGGAAAATGAAAGTTAATTTCACCTGTACACTGATTGAAGAAATTACTGGATTCAGACCAGGGAAGTTGTATTACATGAATATCATTGCATATGATGCACTATCATCTTAACTTTGGTAAACGAGGGATATTACAAAAACATATATATATACCACAAGTACCAGCTAACATAAACCTATGGCAAGCCGTTTAGCTATTTATTCGAATTTCAAATTATCTCATAATTTCAAATTATCTCATAATATATAATATATCTTATGTAATATATAAGAATTTTTTTTAAGATATCTCATATAATATATAAAATTTATTTAATATATCTTAAAGATATGAAATATCTTATAAATATGTTTTGTATAAGATACCTTATATGATTTATTGGATATCATGTTAAAAAAATTATATGAAATATCTTATAATTTATATACGATATCTCTAATAATATTTCTTATAATATATAAGATATCATAAATAATATTTTTTATAAGATATCTTATATAAAATAGATATCTTATATAATATAGAAGATATCTACATGATCTAATATAGATTTCAAAATATATATCTTACATATACTTTATATAAGATATCTTACAAATATACTTTATACAAGATATCTTACAAATATACTTTATATAAGATATCTTACAAATATACTTTATATAAGGTAACAACCATCAGATATCTCGTGAACTATATAAGATTTTGAAAGATATCTATAATCTAATAAACATTTATAAGATATCTTTCAAACTATATCAAATATCTAATGAACTATTATAAAAGATATCTTATAAAGTTTATGAGATATCTTGAAGTTAGATTAAATAGAAAAACGGCTTGCCATATTAACCAGTGAAAAAAATCATCCATTGGGTATTTTTTCAACAGATCATCTTTATAAAACTTACCTTGATTTAAATGTATTTCAAATAGAACTGGCCAATTGTCGAATTCAGAAAAGTAATTACAAAAGTATATATATATACTTAATTGATAAGATATTCAAAACAATTGAACCAGTGAACTTTAAAATTATTTGGATCATTTTCATATCTTTTGAAACAGTTCCATAATGATGACATCATATTTCAGGGGGGGTTTCATTTCATGAATAGTCTATCAGCAACATTATTTTCAAAAACGCTCGAAAAAAGAGCAAAATATAAAATAATTTCTTTTACAAAACAAGTCTTAATCAAATTACATAACCGGCTCTGCTGGGCGATCTGATTTTACCATTAAAATTCATTCATCAATGTCATGTAATGTTGAATTTGCTCTTTGCCGAGGTCTGTTTTGACACCCATTTTGACAAAAAGCATATTTTTGATCAACCTGCTGAGCGATCTACTTTTACGAGACCAAATATTCCCATAACATTTTAACTTCAATTGAATCTGGCCGTTACAATTGTTTACCTCATCAGTCTATGGAAGAAGCGATTCGATAAAAACTTTTCTTATATCAACGAGCGATATTGTCTTATATCAATGAGTTGCATTGTGGGAAATTTCAGACGAATGTTAGCATTTGTACGAAGAAAGGCAGATTTCTCGGCATAAAGTAATTATTCTTTTCTTAAAACAGGGTGACATTTAACACGAATACATCTGGTGTATAATTTCCATGAATTATTTTATGTAATAACAAGCAAAGTATATTTAAACGAGAAAATTGAATTATTGAATAAATGAAACATAAATGCACGATTTATCATTTGTAGATGAACACATTCAATAAATATCACGTAGCAAATGCAGTGGAATGCAATTGAGATGAATTCAATTGTTTGCCAGGGATGATTCCAGGTGTTTTCAAATGGGTCCCTTAAACATCAATTTGGGAATTTTTATACCAATTGGGAATTTTTTAAGCATACAATCTAAGACGAAGTAATATCATTATACCGTAAAAACAGAAAATAAAATTGAGAATGGAAATGGGGAATGTGTCAAAGAGACAACAACCCGACCAAATAAAAAACAACAGCAGAGGGTCACCAACAGGTCTTCAATGTAGCGAGAAATTCCCGCACCTTGAGGCGTCCTTCAGCTGGCCCCTAAACAAATATATACTAGTCCAGTGATAATGAACGCCATACTAATTTCCAAATGGTACACAAGAAACTAAAATTAAAATAATACAAAACTAACAAAGGCCAGAGGCTCCTGACTTGGGACAGGCGCAAAAATGCGGCGGGGTTAAACATGTTTGTGAGATCTCAACCCTCCCCCTATACCTCTAACCAATGTAGAAAAGTAAACGCATAACAATACGCACATTAAAATTCAGTTCAAGAGAAGTCCGAGTCTGATGTCAGAAGATGTAACTAAAGAAAATAAACAAAATGACAATAATACATAAATAACAACAGACTACTAGCAGTTAACTGACATGCCAGCTCCAGACTTCAATTAAACTGACTGAAAGATTATGATTTCATCATATGAACATCAGGCACAATCCTTCCCGTTAGGGGTTTAGTATCATACCATCATAACATATATGAGAAGAACATAACCCGTGTCATGCCAATGTATGTATTAAGTTTTGCCTGTACACTGATTGAAGAAGTTATTGGATTCAGACCAGGGAAGTTGTAATACATGAATATCATTGCACATGATTCACTATCATCTTAACTTTGGTAAACGACGCCTATTACAAAAACATATATATATACCAGCTAACATACATGACATAAACCTATGGCAAGCCGTTTAGCTATTTATTCGAATTTCAAATTATCTCAAAATATATTAGATATCTTATATAATGTATAAGATTTGTATGATATATAAGATTTATATAAGATATCTCATTTAATATATGAGATATCTTATATAATTTCATTTTTAAAAGCTATCTTAATCATATGAGATATCTTATACTTTATCCGGTGGTCATTTCATGAATGGTCTATCATCAACATTATTTTCAACAAAAATATAACCGGCTCTATTGGGCAATCTGAGATCTGCGCGCATTAAAATTTATTCATCAATGTTACACCAAATTTTTAATTTGCTCTTTGCCGAGGTCTGCTGTGACACCCATTTTGACAAAAAGCATGTTTTTGATCAACCTGCTGAGCAATCTACTTTTACGAGATCAAATTATCCCATAACATTTTAATCAATTGAATCCGGCTGCTGAAATTGTTTACCTCATGTTGACATAATTAAATCGTTGTTAATAAAATGCAATCGTAGTCATCATTCTTATCCAGATTTTACTATGTTTTGACGACAAACTATGAAAAATTATAGTTGCCATAATCGGTGACGGAAACTTTTCCGGAATTACCGATTTTTATTTTATTTTCCTGAATTGGGAATATTCACAAACATTTTTTTGGGGCCGCTGGCCGATTTAAGGGCCGTTAAGCGGCCCTAAACTATATAGTGGAATCATCCCTGATTTAAATGAAATACAAGGTCAATCTCATAGGCGTCACATATGCATAACACTTTACTAGACCTAACCGTTCAATGTGTACTAGACTTTGCCCAATGTCAGGCGACAATATCATTTTATTCCAAACTTAGACATCATGGACTTGGTGAAGGTGGGGCTCATTTACATTTACTGTGGGCAGGTCAGTCAGACCTCACCATTTGATCCCTGTAGTAGTAAACATTTGTCTTATTTGTGTCTCATAATTTTTATACTTTAGAACACAAATTCAGTTTTCTTTCTAGGGAAGCAATTCCATTCATACTATTACAAGCTCTTACAAAGTCAACTTGTACTACTAACAGTCAACTAAAACCAACGTTAACTACCAACAAGAACAACCAACTGCAATCATTGCGAACTTGTATCACTGCAGACTCACCATTAAAAATATACATTGATATATGCGTAACTTTTGAAACCCTTGATAACATATAAATTATTTACCTTAATAATTAATCGATAAGATAACATAAATGTACACTATATGAATGTTTAATGTTTGTTCTTTTAAATTTGAAAAAAAGAATAATTACGTTTGCCTTGGTTTTTGGTTAACAGCCTTCAACGCTTACAGCGCTTTGATTTTAAATCATATGCATCATTTGAATTAAAATAAATATAGTCCACATAGTAAAAGTGTAACCACAACACCCCTTCAGCTGAAATGGGGTCTTCCATATTATCGTTTCCAGTTGTCTCCCTTTCGTAAGTAACTTCCGTCAAAATCAAAATACGATACACGTCAAGAAAAATTAACTTGTTAGATGTCGATAAACATTTTATAACATAGAAAACGATCGCAATTTAAACAGAGGAGTGTGTACGGAAAGGAGTCATGCCCACTGACCAAAAGGAAATTAAATATTTAAAGAGTTAGAAATGGGGTTCCTCCTAGAATTAACGTAGGAGAATAGGTAATAAGATACAGAGTGAAATACCTTTTCCCACTCTCAGTGACTGTTGTGGAAAGTAAACTTGGAATTGATAGTAAAAAAAATAAAACACAATAAGTACATTGTTCATACACTTGTATCCGAAATTGGCTATATTTAAAGTTGAGTAACTATTCATTTTACGTAAATTACATTTTACATGTGCAGAAATTACACTATACATGTGCAGTTGAATTAGTTTTGAAAATAATACTATCCAGCTATACATGTGTCAATGAAAACATTGGCAATTGTATCGCTCAGAGCAATCTGCTCTTTAATTTATATGTACTATTGAAGTCTGTTTTGTTTTTATGTTAAAAATGAAGAAATGCCTTTTTTTAGCATTTTGTATTGGGGATGAATTACAAAGGAATAACCAGAAAATGAAAATTATACATGTCTATAAACAGATCTTATTTATATTTTCAGGCTTCACAATGTTTTGAGAAAGTACTAAAAGCTCAACCAGGAAATTATGAGACAATGAAAATTTTAGGTTCATTATATGCCAACTCATTTGATCTGACTAAAAGAGATACAGCTAAGGTAAGTCTTATTCATGATATAATATTTATACAGTTCATGTTTCGTGTCATAGTATTCTCTTAATCATTTGAATTATGCAAGCTTTTGTATGCTGTAGTTAATAAATGGAAGGTTTTTTTTTCAAAAAATAAATGAACTTGATTTAGTTAATAAGTTTATAAAAAAATCGGTTGACCTTTTTCGAATTTTTCTTACAGGTCAATTTATACTTTTTAAAATCCCATTACAGTCTGTTAGCAAAATATGTTTTTATACCCCCGCTTTAAAAAAGGGGGGGTATACTGTTTTACCTCTGTCTGTCCGTCCGTCCGTCCGTCCATCAGTCCGTCAGTCCGTCCATCAGTCCGTCAGTCAGTCCGTCCCATGAAACTTTCGTCACATTTTTCTCAGGAACTACACATCCACCCTTTCTGTAATTTGGTATCAACATTTATATATGTCAGCCATACCGTGTGATGCGTTTTCAGATTCATCACTTGACAACTTCCTGTTTACCGAACACTTGTCTGATTTTACACATGATAGCCAAGTTGAAAATTTTCGTCACATTTTTCTCAGGAACTACAATACAAGGATTTCTGAAATTTGGTTTCAGGATTTATATAAGTCAGCTATACCGTGTGATGCGTTTTCAGATTCATCACTTGACAACTTCCTGTTTACCGAACACTTGTATGATTTTACACATGATAGCCAAGTTGAAAATTTTCGTCACATTTTTCTCAGGAACTACAATACAAGGATTTCTGAAATTTGGTTTCAGGATTTATATAAGTCAGCTATACCGTGTGATGCGTTTTCAGATTCATCACTCGACAACTTCCTGTTTACCGTACACTTGTATGATTTTACACATGATAACCAAGTTAAAAATTTTCGTCACATTTTTCTCAGAAACTACAACACAAGGATTTCTGAAATTTGGTTTCAGGATTTTTATAAGTCAGCTATACCGTGTGATGTGTTTTCAGATTCATCACTCGACAACTTCCTGTTTACCGAACACTTGCATATTTTTACACTATTAATATTATCCACTTGCGGCGGGGGTATCATCAGTGAGCAGTAGCTCGCAGTTTCACTTGTCTTCAGAAGACTGACATGTAACAATTTAAAGACTTTTGTTAGGTTTTGCATTAAATCAACTTTACATGGGTGATGTTTTCAGGTTACTCTTGTATGCCACAGCTTTTACTAAATCAATTTGATTCAGGCTTGATACCTTTTTGTGCTAAAAGTTTTTTTTAAACTTTCTGTATGGAAAAAAAAAGCCATATTAAACATTCATCTCTTATTCAGTGCATATAATCATTTAGGCTTGGTATAGGTTCTTCAAAAGAACCAGATAATGGTAACATTTGACATACTGTTTAAACATAGTTATCATGGATATGAGCTGTGAGGTTTGATTTGATTTCAATTTAGAAAGCCTACTGTTTTTTAAATTACAAAATGTATCATTAGAAGCATGGTGGATTTGATTTAACTTTTTATGCCCCACCTACGATAGTAGAGGGGCATTATGTTTTCTGGTCTGTGCCTCCGTTCATCTGTCTGGTTAAAGTTTTTGGTCAAGGTAGTTTTTGATGAAGTTAAAGTTACATCAACTTGAAACTTAGTACACATGTTCCCCATGATATGATCTTTCTAATTTTAATTCCAAATTAAAGTTTTGACCCCAATTTCACGGTCCGCTGAACATAGAAAATGATAGTGGGAGTGGGGCATCCGTGTACTATGGACACATTCTTGTTTTACATATTTTTGTTTGATCAATTTCAGCACCATTTAAAGAAAGTATCAGAACAGTTCCCTGATGATGTAGAGGCTTGGATAGAACTGGCTCAAATTCTAGAACAGAATGATGTACAGGTATGGAAAAAATATGCATGAACAATTTGTTTAGTCCTGTAATTGACAGGAAACAAAGCTCAGCAGGTGTTTGCTTATATATGATACACATGATGTATTATCCATGTGTTTACAATATTTTACTATAAAAATTATACTGAAGATGCTAAATCCTCAATAGTGCATTGAAGAATTTGATTTATGATACTGTCTACCTTGACATGATATGAAAATCTTACCAGAACTTTTAGACCTTTTCATCAATTCGACTTCAAACAGCGATAGTACTTCTCCCAATAGTAGTAACAAGTTTTATCACACTGTTCATACAATGGAGGATTTTATGTAGTTTTAGCACTAATTTAGAAAAGATAATTGTAGTGAACTTAGTTTAAGATAAGAACCATAATAAGGTATGAAATGCAAGTTTTATTAAAGGTTATAAAAAATATAGTCTTCTTTGCTCACAATGATACATCTGCTTGTACATTATACTGGCAGCACATCATATCCAATTATACCTACTTCATTTTGATTTATCTAACTTAGATTTACCTTTTTTATCAGTCCCCTTTTTGATAAACTTTCCTGTCATCACCAGAATAAAAACACATTATAAAAGTTGGTCATTTCTATTAGTCATGCTTCTGTCATAAGCATGGTATTCTCTACTTGTCATACTATTTTACCTTTTAAGGTTTTTGCACACAAAAACTTTTTTATATATTTTAATTGTGACTTGTTCCTTCAGGGGGCTTTGTCAGCCTATGGAAAAGCCACTACTATACTGAAAGAGAAGATCGAGGCTGATGTACCTCCAGAAATACTTAACAATGTAGCAGCACTTCACTTCAGGCTAGGAAATCTTCAGGAAGCTAAGGTTGGTTTTCATAGCAATATTTGCCATGAATTTATATTTATGACTGTTTAGGCATACAAACCATGACAAGAAGTTGGACAAGACTTTCATCAATATGATGTGTAACACATACAGTCAAACATAGTTGTAAAATATAAACATCCATTGAACCAATTATGAAAACATTCCTGTACTATAAAAATTGATGATAAAATTGAGAAAGGAAATTTGGAATGTGTCAAAGAGAAAATAACCTGACCAAAGAGCAGAAAACACTAATGAGTCTTCAACACAACGAGAAAATCCCTCACTTGCAGGCAGGCATCAGCTGGCCCCTTAAAAAAAGGTGAACTAGTTCAGCGAAAAATGAACATTACACAAAACTCTGAAACATATATATGTACTAGAATTAGAAAAACACACAATGACCAGAGATTCCTGACTTGGGACAGACACAAAACTAAATATATATCTAGCTAACTGAGAGTATTAAAAGATTTCTTGTTTTAATTAAAAAAAACACAAAACATCTGATCCTATTCTTTTATTTTGAGACAAGATATTCTATGATGTTCCATGTGTTATGTATGAGTTTCTATTTATTATTCTGTTAGATTGAAAATGCATTTATAACTAATGACTATCATTAATAAATTTTAAAATTATCATCAATAGAGATTTTATGAGTCATCATTAGAAAGATCTAGAGGTGAAGCTCAGCATGATGAAACATACTACAGTGCCATCTCTGTGACAACGACCTATAACCTTGCTGTTTTGTATGAGGCTACACATGAGTATGATGATGCAGAAAGATTATACAAGAGTATTCTTCGAGAGCATCCTAATTATGTAGACTGTAAGTAGAAATATTTAACACATTAGCTAATTTGGGTACAGTATTTTCCTCAATCTGTCCTACAACATGTACAATCAAAATCAATAGATTTATCATTAAATGAAAAAGAAGATGTGGTATGTTTGCCAATGAGACAACTATCCACAAAAGACCAAAATGACACAGACATTAACAACTATAGGTCACCGTACGGCCTTCAACAATGAGCGAAGCCCATAGGACATAGTCAGCTATAAAAGGCCCCGAAAAGACAATGTAAAAAAATTCAAACGAGAAAACTTACGGCCTTATTTATGTAAAAAAAATTAACGAAAAGCAAATATGTAACACTTAAACAAACGACAACCACTGAATTACAGGCTCCTGACTTGGGACAGGCACATACATAAATAATATGGCGGGGTTAAACATGTTAGCGGGATCCCAACCCTCCCCCTAACCTGGGACAGTGGTATAACAGTACATCATAAGAACGAACTATAAAAATCAGTTGAAAAGGGCTTAACTCATCAGATGGACAAGAGTACAAGTTAGAATGTTTTAAATACTTGGAAACAACACAAGAATCTGCATATTTGCCCTTTAAAAATTCTTCAAGATGTTTAAAGTTATTAAATTTTAGACCATAAGATTTCAAAATTGTCAAGACGATCATATTTCTGGACACAATAAATATTCAACTAGAATTTTACAAAACTTGAACTTGTCAAATATTTATATGATTCAGGGAAAGTTGAGTGTCAGGGAACCTTTTGTGGTTAGACTTTCTTCCTTACATAGTCACATTTTACCAATTAAAAGTGACATGAGGAGTTATATATGTCAACACATGCTCTACATGAATATCTTGTCACCAAAGCAGTTATTGATAGTTGTTAATTGGTTAGAAGACATCTGAGGTTTACCTTGTTACTTGAAATGTTTTGAGAAATAAACCAAATTTATATGAAATTTGTATTTCAGGTTACCTAAGATTGGGATGTATGGCCAGAGATAGAGGACAGATTTATGAAGCTTCTGATTGGTTTAAAGAAGCTCTTCAGATAAATCAGGTAAATAATAAAAGATTCTAAAAATACTAACATATTTTTAGTGAATGCAAGTTTGAATTGTTGATTTTAAAGAAAAATATGTTGGGAGCTGTTTATCTTAGCATAATCATTTTATGAATTGTTGAGTTTGAACTAGAAATTTGGACAATTCCATAGTCAGTGAATGAATACCTGTCTAAAGCTAAAAGCTAATATACTTATCCCAGTTAATGTTTGTCTCCCCTGCCACACAAGTTGTTGAAGTTAGACAAAAGCTAGCTGTTTCCAATGTTAGTGTTGGTGGAGCAAACAATTAGTAAAGTTTGTGATGTGACTACACAGGTCTGGAATATATTTTTGTTAACAGTTTACTATAAAATGTGAAATGAGGTATATTATTAAATAGATATATCATGTTAAGAAGGGGTATTTGTGAAAAATACCAGTCGAGAGAATGTTAAATTTTGCGAGCCGTAAGGCAAGGGAAATTCATTCTAAAGACTGGTATTTTTCGCAAATACCCCTCAAGAACGTGCAATATCTGTTTAATTACACCAAATGTTAATGTTCAAAATGGCATTGACGATCGTGACGTTACAAGCGTCCAGTCAGATAGAGTATTTTGAACAGATATATCATGTTAAGGAGGGGTATTTGCGAAAAATACCAGTCGAGAGAATGTTAAATTTCGCGAGCCGTAAGGGGAGGGAAATTCATTCTAAAGACTGGTATTTTTCGCAAATACCCCTCAAGAACGTGCTATATCTGTTTAATTACACCGAATGTTAATGTTCAAAATGGCATTGATGATCGTGACGTTACAAGCGTCCTGTCGGATAGAGTATTTTCAACAGATATATCATGTTAAGGAGGGGTATTTGCGAAAAATACCAGTCGAGAGAATGTTAAATTTCAAGCGGTTAGTTGAGGGAAATTCATTCTCAAGACTGGTATTTTTCGCAAATACCCCTCAAGAACATGCTATATCTGTTTAATTACACCGAATGTTAATGTTAAAAAACGCATTAGTGATCGTGACGTTACAAGCGTCCAGTCGGATAGAGTATTTTTTGTCAAATACCCTGGCAGAGAGGGTAAAAAAGGCATATCCTTTTTGCATATACCCCGGCAACGTTAAAAATGAACAATATTCATTTGATAGCAGTAAATTGGTGAAAAATACACTGGCTATCAACCAATCAAAACCCAGGATTCTTACATAAGGTGTAATTATTTGTTAAATACCACAGCAGAGAGGGTATAAAAGGCATATCCTTTTTGCAAATACCCCGGCATTAAAAAATGAACGATATTCATTTGATAACAGTTAATTGGTGAAAAATACACTGGCTATCAACCAATCAAAACCCAGGAATCTTACATAAGGTGTAATTATACTTGAAACAGTTTTGAATTGTTTTTCATAGTGAATAGACAATGTAGTCTTCCCGTTAGATACAGACTCATTAACAAATATGCAATAAGAATGCATCAATATTTGATTTATTTTACAGGATCATCCAGATGCTTGGTCTTTGATAGGCAATCTCCATTTAGCTAAGCAGGAGTGGGGACCAGGACAGAAGAAATTTGAGAGAATTATTGGTCGACCACAAACAAAAGATGATGCATATTCATTGATTGCACTGGGGAATGTTTGGTTACAGACATTGCATCAACCAATGAGAGACAAGGATAAGGTAATTTTACTTAAAATATTTAATCTTTATTCATTGTGCACTGCACATTACTCTGGACATATCTTTATTAGGTAAGAAACCAAAGTTTCGGAGCATTTAAAACCAAATTTCCTTCTTTCAGCTTTTTTTGTTATTTAGAGATACTTTTATGCCCCAGCTGTTTTACCCTTGTCTGTCTGTACGTAAGTCTGTCTATACCACTGTCCCAAAGATGGTTTCTGTTCTCTAACTTTATTTTTTGTCAAACCAAATGTCATGAAACTTATACACATTGCAAATTACCACAAAATACAGATCCAAATATATATCCAAGCAGGGGCATCATCTGTGTCCAATGAACACAATCTCCATTTATTTGAAAAAAAATCATTCAAACAACAGAAGAATATTCA